>NC_140794.1:47727233-48349233 GCF_037176805.1 Vigna unguiculata | reverse complement strand
ATTATTTTCTACTGTTCATAAATATTTTATTCTAAAAATCATAAAAAATAGTTTTCTTCAATTCTTTTAGTGTCTGTTCAGTCACTCACGTTGCATGACACATTTTTTTTTCAAATTTCTTTTTCTAAAAAATATAAAAAAATATAAAGAACTAAAGATAAAAAACAATTTTTTCTGTTTAATTGTTGTGTCTATCCAACCACTCACGTCGCGGGACACTCATTTTCAAATAATTAAAAATACCAAAAAACATAAAAAAATTTCAAAATTATAAAAAAATAAAAAATAAAATAATCAATTTCTAAGAGATTCTAAAGAACTACGTAACTATGATTTTCCATATTGTGAATGGAGATACCTAGGAGTGAAGATTAATCCTTGTTGGGCCAAAAAAACCAAAAAATTATTTTTGTTTCTTTTGTAAATTCATTTATTATTATTTTCGGGGAAAATAAATATTTTGAAAAATCACATCTTTATGCACGTATCGTCTTAGGACGAACGTTGTGTGGTGCTAATACTTTCCCCACGCGTAACCGACTTTCGGACCCAAAATCTGTTTTTTTTGCAGACCTTGTCTTATCTTGTTGGTTTTTCCGTAGTTTTCCAGAATAAACTATGGTGGCGACTTTATTTACAAATTTTATTTTTGGTTCGTCGTCCCGTCGTGATTTCGGTTACGACAATAGTGATTGTAGTAGTGTATGCATTGATGTGGAGATAATCTTGGAAGTTATCCTAACGCTTTAATAACCATTCAAATTCTCAACTAGAGAGAAATGAGGTATGTGGTGAGAAGAGCAGGAGATCCTAGTTGAAGAGTTTTACTTTGACCAAAGGTGTTAACGGACTAATCTTGTATGTGGTAGAGAATGACTCTTTATCTATCGCTCTCTACAAAGCATGAGATGCCACTACAAGTGCACAACTTGGTTGGATCCAATATCAATGCATGTATTCGAATAATTGAGTTACATTTGTAGGTATTTGTATGAAATAGCATGATTGATCATGTATGATTTAAGTGATTGTATCATTTAATGATATGATCATTGGTTACGTATGATTTAAGTGATTGTGCTATTTAATGATTAAAACTCTTTTGAACATTAGCTTACCCTTCTTCTTCTTCTTCTTCTTATGTATTCCTGTCTTGTATTGTTTGTTTTCCTTGTGCGATGATCACCTATTCCGTGGAAGTAGATGTGGTTGTAGTTTCATAGGCATCTCTGGAGGATGATGAGTCATCTATTAGGTTAATGGAAGATTTCGGTGTGAGCTGTTGTAAGTGATTAAGTTGTGTATAGAGCTAGCATTGATCTTCACTTTTGATTTGTATAAATGTTATATTTTTATATTCCTATTTTTTTATAGGACTGTATTAATATACGCTATATACTAATTTATCTATTTTGAACACTAAGATGAAAGATCCTATATTAATAGTTTTTAAACGGTTAAAATTGAGATGTTACAAGAAAAATAAAATTAAATAATGACATAATTGTTGATGAAATTATATGAAAAGAATTTTAATGTTAAGTTAAAAATTAAGAATATGATTCCATGTAGTTATAATTTTTTTATAGAAATTTTTAACATAAATATTTTTTCTATTTTTATTAAGAAAAATAATTTTAATGCAAAGTTAAAAATTAAGAATATGATTTTATGTAGTTCTATTTTTTTATTGTTATTAAGGTAATTTTAAGATATTATAATTATGATAACTTAAAAATTATGATAATAATATATTGTAATTATGATTGTCTTTGTAAAATTGAATTTTATTAGTTAACATAATTCATTTAATAAAGCTTTCGTCTAATAAGTTAGGAAAATAAAATTAATAATAACGTAATTGTTGGTGAAATTATTTGAAAAGAATTTTAATGTAAAATTAAAAATTAAGAATATGATTTTATTTAGTTCTAGGTTTTTTTATAGAAATTTGTAACATACAAAAAATAATTTTTTTATTGTAATTAAGGTAATTTTAAGATATTATAATTATGGTAACATAGAAATTATGATAATAATATAGCGGAGTTATGATTTCTTTTGTAAATTTGAATTTGTTTAGTTAAAATAATTTATTCAATAAAAAATTTGTCTAATAATTTAGAAAAATAAAGTTAAATAATAACATATAATTGTTGGGGAAATTATTTGAAAAGAATTTTAATGTAAAGTGAAAAATTAAGAATATGATTTTATGTAGTTCTATGTTTATACAAGAAAGTTTTTTTTTTTTTTTTATTGTTGTTAAGGTAAGTTGTTAAGGTAATTTTAAGATATTATAATTATGGTAACTGATAAATTATGATAATAATATATTGTAATTATTATTTTAATAAAAATTTTGGTCTAATAATTTTAAAAAGTAAAATTAATTAATAGCATTTTTTTTGTAAAATTGTTTGTAAATAATTTTAATGTAAATTTAAAAATTAAGAATATGATTTTATGTAGTTCTATTTTTTTATTTGAATTTTCTAACATTGAAAATATATTTTTTTATTGTTATTAAGGTAATCTTGGGATATTATAATGACGGTAACTTATAAATTATGATAATATATACTGTACTTACGATTGTCTTTGTAAAATTAAATTTGTTTTGTTAAAATAATTCGTTTCATAAAGTTTGGGTCTAATAAGTTAGGAAAATAAAACTAAATAATAACATAATTGTTGGTGAAATTATTTGAAAAGAATTTTATTGTAAAGTTAAAAAATTAAGAATATAATTTTATTTAGTTCTAGTTTTTTTTTTTGTAGAAATTGTTAACATATATTTTTTTATTGTTATTAAGGTAATTTTAAGATATTAGAATTATGGTAAATAATAATATATTGTAATTATGATTGTTTTGGTAAATTTAAATTTATTTATTTTTAAATTTTATTTAGTTAAAATAATTTATTTAATAAAAATTTTGGTCTAATAATTTAGTAAAATAAAATTAAACAATAACATAATTGTTGGTGACATTATTTGAAAAAGAATTTTAACTGAACGTTAAAATATAAGAATATGATCTTATGATAATAATATATTTTGTAATTATGATGGTTTTTGTAAAGTTAATTTTTTTTAGTTCAAATAACTTATTTAATAAAACTTTTGGTTTAGTTAGTTAGAAAAATAAAGTAAAATAATAACATTATCGTTGGTGAAATTATTTGAAAAGAATTTTAATGTAAAGTTAAAAGTTAAGAATATGATTCTGTGTCGTTTTATTTTTTTATAGAATTTTTTAACATAGAATTTTTTATTTTATTTTGTTATTAAGATAATTTTAAGATATTATATAATTATGGTAATAAGAAAATTAGGATTATAATATATTGTAATTATGATTGATTTTGTAAAATTAAACTTATTTAGTTAAAATACTTTATTCAATAAATATTTATGTGTAATAAGTTAGAACAATAAAATTAAATAAATAATATAATTTTTGGTGAAATTGTTTGAAAAAAAAAATAATGTAAAGTTAAAAATTAAGAATATGATTTAAAGTAGTTTTATTTCTTTTAAAGAAATTTTTAAGATAGAACTTTGTGTATTGTTATTAAGATAATTTTAAGGTATTATAATTATGGTAACAGAGAAATTATAGAAATTATGGTAATAATATGTTGTTGTAATCATGATAATTGTAAGATATTATAATTATGGTAACAGAGAATATATCACTCTATATATTTTGTTTCCCTCTGTATCTCATCAATAATACAATTCAAATCTTTTCTCCTTCGTTTCTAGTTTGGAGAGGGATTTGAGTGGATTGTTTGAAAAGAAGAAGGAAAGTTTGAATCGATGGCTAGGAGGAAGTTTCGTAAGACAAGCAGAAGTGGTAGAGAAGATGAGAAAGACAGGATCAGTAACTTGCCAGAAGCTGTTCTTCTGCACGTAATGAACTTCATGAACGCAAGAGATGTCGTTCGAACATGTGTGTTGTCGAAACGATGGAAGAACCTCTGGAAACAAGTCACCACTCTATCTTTCTCTTCTTCAGGAAAGATTCTCTTTTACAACAAATTTGTGCCTCAATTTCTGTCTAATCGAGATGCTTCCACTTCTCTCATCGATCTTGACATTAGGGCCTACGGTTTCAAGGCGCCAAAACTCATCACCGGGATCGTAAAATATGCCGCACGCCACAATGCCAAGCACTTGAAAATCACCACAGAGTACAATTTCAGAGCCATACCCAATCCTTTTATTCCTTTGATTTTTTCTTGTCACTCTCTGACATCTCTTGTGCTTACTACCTGTACCGGTGTCCTTCCCTTGGAACTTCCAAAATCCCTGCTTTTACCAACACTAAAAACCTTGCATCTCACTAATGTTAGATTCGCCGCCATTGATGATCACTGCGTTCAACCCTTTTCAGCCTGTAGCGTGTTGAATACTTTGGGCATGGAAGGTTACTCCTTTTGCAATAATGCAGACACCCTCTGCATAACTAATTCTAACCTTTCCATTTTGAAGATTAGTAATTCGGTGGTGTACAACCCCTACCCGCGCACCTTTAAACACAAAATTATACTTTCTACTCCCAATCTTGCTTCGATCACAATTGGGGATAACATCATCTTTAGTGATCATCAACTCACCTCTACGTCTGGTCTTCCCTTTCTTGAAGAAGTTAATGTTAAGATTCTTTCTTCTCCCATGGATTATTCAGTTGTAGCAGGGTGGTTACAAGTGCTCTCCCATGCAAAAAGATTGACACTCTCCTTTCGGATCCTTAATGTAATTTCATTTCATGCGTTTTTTTTTTTTTTTTATCTTTTTAGTGAGATTATTCTGTAATGGGTCTAACTATTCAGTTTGATTGTGTAGGATGTTCCAAATCTTGTTTCGATGGAAATTCAATCTCCATGCTTTGTTCGATTGGAGTCATTGAAAATGGTATTAGTGAATCAGCACAAAGTATCCGAGGAAGAAGTGAACATAATAGTACGACACTTGCTTCAGAACTCCACAATCACCACAGTTTCTGTCTGTCATGAATTCCAGAAAGCTAGATCGTTATCCCGTGCTGCACTGCTCAAATGATTATTATTACAAATAACCTAGATTTTATTTCCTTATTTTTCTCTTTCTGATAATTTTCGTATTACAAGGTTATTCTATTGTTGTTGTCTCATTTGTAACATAGTTGGGGTGTTTTTACAAATAATTGAATTTTTACTTCATTTTATTATCTTCCTCCCTCGCTTTACTTTTTGTTTTATATATTTTTAGCTTTTAACATATGAAATTTAAAAAAATATGTGTTCTTGAGTGATGCAGAAACAAGATGTGCAATAGGGACTTTACACGGTTTAAAGAACACCATTGTTAATAACGACAATATTAAAAGAATAAGTCATAATATTTTATCTAAAGTCGTAATCATTTGACCACTGATTAAAAATATACGATGTTATCTCAAAATTTAATGTTTCTTTTGGTTTCATATAATACACACAAGATCGTATATATTGAAATTTTGGTTCAGATTGCAGAATTAATTATTACTACAAAAACTAATAATATACTAATAATTGTTATACCACAATTCTTATCATGTTTATATCTTTATCATTTTCATAACTATTGTCATTCTTACTATAATATAGCAGCCATAGTTGTTCCAACGGAATTAATAGATCAATTTCGGTCCAAAATTTTCCAAAAATCGGATTTTATTCTAATCGGGATGAATCCAATCATAAATTGGCAAAACCAATATGTTAAGGAAGGTTGATCTGGTTGACTAAAAAACATATGTTTTTTTTTTTTTTCTTTAGAGACTTGTTTTTATTAACGGATTTATTAGCTTTTATTAAACTTAAATATTATATATTTAATCTGTTTGTGTTTATATATATCTTACTTGATATATTTTAATTTTATAAATTTATGTGTATTATTTTGTCTTTTATTGATGTTGATTCATATATTGTATTATTATATTAAAATTTTAAAAAATAGTATTTGTTTAGAAATTGACTCAATCCAATTGATTACTATAATAAACACACTGATGATAACAATGATAAGTTATAATAATTAATAATTACGGTAACAACAACGGGCATAACTACAATGATAACTTTGTCACTTGTTTCAACTGTAACTCAATGATCAATATTAATAATAATAATTATTTATTAGTGAAATATAGAATGTTCACATTTTTTAATTTTCATAAAATTTTGAGTTAAATTAATAAAAAATATATAATTAATTTTTAAGATAATTATAAATATAAAATTAGAAAAATAGAATATGTATACTAAAAATATAAAATATGTACACATTTTTTTTAAAATAATTGTTAAATACTAAAGATGTTTTTAAAATAAGATTCAAAATAAACTATTTATAAAATAATTATTTTTTAAAATAAATATTAAGAATAAAACTGAAATAATAAAATATGAAAAAAATAGATATCTATATATTGTTATAAATAAATAAAAAAAGAATACTAAATAAAACACGATTAGGAGAATTAGTTTCATGATAAATTTGTTTTCAAAATAAAATGTTTAATGGGATATTTTATAATATATATATATATATATATATATATATATATATATATATATATATATATATATATATATATATATATATATATATTACTTTGGTGTTCTAACCGACAAAAACAACATATTAAGGTAAAAGTATTATACTAAATCTGAATTTAAGTAATCAGTAACTTTTTCCGTAAGTAACCAGAGAAAACAAAGTTTAATTATTTGAATTTAAGTAATTAGTAACTTTGTCCGTGAGTAGTAAGAGAAAAAAAAAGTTTAATTATTTGGATAGTTCCAATTGATAACACACTTTTAAAAAAAATTTAAATGTATACTTATTTTTAAAAAAGATTTCAATTAAGTCTATTTAATATATATATATATATATATATATTAATGTCATTAACAACATATTATGTGTTAAATTTTTAATTTTTTTAATTTTTATAGTTTGTTTTTACAAAAACTTTTGTTGAAACATGTTAAGTTCATGCTGACACATGACATTGTTAGTGCTACGTGGCAGGACAATACAACGTGTTAGTATCATTACTAAATATTATTGTCTTGATTTCAATTTAATTCTTATATATATGCCTCATTAATTTAATTTAGTCTCCACTTATGTATCTTTGATTCAATTTTGTCTCAAACTTTTTTAATAATTGAAATATATTATTTTTTTAATACATTTTTTATAACATTATAATAATTAAGTATAAATATTTTTACAAAATTAAGTATTAAAATTTATATTAAAATTTAGTGGTAAAATAAATGATTAACAAAATATGGGTTAATAATATACAACAATGTAATATGTTAAAAAGTATTTTGAATAAAAAAATATTAATATAACATTTATACAAATAATAAATTTAGTCTAAAATTCGAGAGAAACAATATTATTTTATTTTGAAACAATAAAAAATTAGGTGACTCTATTACTCTATTATCACTAAATTTCAAAATAAATACCAATATTTAATTTTGTAAAAATATTTATATTTAATTAGTTTTAATATTGTAAAAAAAATAGATTAAAAAAATGGGATAAAATGGAATCAAAGAGACAAAAGTATGGACTAAATTGAAATCAAACAATAACATTTGGCAATAACATTAATAATTGACATCATCTTATCACGTGACATACTAGAGACCTGACACGTGACAACAAATTCTTTTGCAAAAAAAAATTAAAAAATATTAAATTAAATAAAAAGTTAGAGATTGACATGTGACACATGGTTAACGACATTAATAATTTTTTACTAAAAAAAACATAAATGAGATATTTTTTAAAAGTTGGGACGCAATTGAAACTTTTTTAAAAGTGAGGACTGAGTTGACACACCCCTTATCAAAGTAGGGACCATCTGAATAATTAAACAAAAAAAAAATACTTGTAGAAAAAAATGAAGAATATCTAGAAAATGAAAAAAAGTTTCCAAGACATACATTTAACCATATAACCCGTGACTCAAGACATTGTTCATGTCTTGCTCTCTGATGAGTTCTACAAATTAAGTGACAACTCTAATGACCTAATTGTAACATATAAACACTATTAAGAGGTAATTACATAAGTATATCTCAAATACACAAGTACAATATAGAGTTTATGATATCATGTACAATTCTCTAATCATAAAATATATCGAGTAGTTTTTCAAAAAGATAAACAAAGGAGTAAACTAATACATCACACCACAATCTATAACTATATTATACTATCACCATTTACCACATCCTACACTATCTTTTCAAAAGATATAAGCATGTGCATTTGAGTTTTATCTTTTCATCGTGAAAAAAAAAACTCCAAGATAAATCCATATCAAAATTAAACTGAACAGCAAACCAAACTTTAATTAACTCCTAGTTTGGATCGAAGGTTGAGCCATCGACCCACATCAAAGGTCGAATCGAGTTAGTTCAGGACCAAAGGTCGAGATGAGTCAGCTCAAACTAAAGGTTAAGATGAGCTGGTCGAATTAAAATTCGAGACAAATCAAGACAAATGAAAGGTTGAGCTAAGTAGATATGAGTTAAAGCGTCAAACATTTGACCTAGGCAGACCTAGGTCAACCTTCAATCTAGGCCAACTCATCTTGATCTTTGACCCTAATTAGCTTGACTCGAATCGACTCGACTAAATTATTCAATTTGACTAATGTCGATCATTGGCCTAAGCCAACTCATCTTGATCTTCAACCCTAACTAGTTTGGCTAAAACTTTGATTCAAATTAATTCGCCTCTACCTTTAGTCGTAGTTCGAGTCGACCTTCAACCCTACATATTAATACCACTTTGTCAAATAACATGCTAATTAAATCTTTTGTTACTAAGTCGAACCTCATTTTATTCATAGTCATTTGATACTTTAAAAATAAAGAAAAGATATTTTAAGGATACATGTCTTCATTTATTCTTTATTATCGGTGAAGATATGTGTCTTTATTATTATTTAACAGTTATTATAATAATAAATTAGTAAAACGATCAATTATTTTCAAATTTGGTATATAATTTGTTAGAAGCACAAGTCTTTTTAGCATATTATATTCTAACACGCATTTTATAAATTGGGTATTAAATAAACAAAATTAGGAACAAAATATAAAATCTGTGACTTTTATAAAATCTTAGTAAATAAGAGAATGTTCTTAAAATGGAGAGAAATTGAAGTGAGTTAATTATATAGCAGTTGAAATTGTTGTAACCTTAATTCTGAAGCATCTTTAACACAAAATGATAGAAATAACAAAGATGTACTTCCATAAATGTATGTTTAAGGTTCGCAGAACATATACATAAATGCTCTTACACTGTTGTGTAATGAACACATTTCTTTGAGGGCAAGCACAGAGAATGAAACCTATGCAATATAATGAATACCATAAAAAGCATCATGATGATACGTATGGTATCTAACATTCGATATACTAAAGTATAGGAGTAATTTTTTTTTTAGTGGTTAATTATTTGTGGTTAATATTTGTGAGGTAAGATGGATGATAAAAGGAAATTATGGGTGTTGATGATAAAATAAAGACCAGTCAGAAAATGGTAAATCTATAAATGAAATGAGGTAAATAAGAGGTGCTAAAGACCCTCCTTTGTAGGAGGGCATTGAGGATCCTAGGGAAGGAATTGTGATTGGTTCCTTTTGTATTACCACTTCTTCTCCAATGCAATAGTTTCTTCCATTTCGTTCTTCCGGTAATCCTTCCAGGTATTAACGTTTCTCTTCCCAAACCATTTTTCTCATTTCTTTCATTCAATACAACTTTGAAAACTCTTTTCTTCTTCACAGGGCTCAACCTTCGTGAGAAAAGTAGGGGAAAATCTGGTGTTCCGGCATTTCGTGGTTTTCAACGTATAAACCATATCGCCGGAACCCAGAGGAATAATGTCTTCCCCTAATAATAAGAAATCTGCTCCACATAACAACACACCCGATGACGCCACCCCCGACGACGCCACTCCCGATAACTCCACTCCCGATGACGCCACACCCGATGACGCCACACCCGACAACGCCACGCCCGACAATGCCACACCCGATAAATCATCAAAGGGATCACATAAAAGTTCCTCGTCCAGTCATTCACCACCGTCCAAAGATTCACATAAATCGCTGTCGCATGATAAGCTGCCAGAGTCAAAGAGCGAGGATAGCACCAATAAAGCAGTATTGGGAGCAGGGATCGGAGTTGGGTTTGTCCTTCTGGTGTTGCTCATCGTGTGTTTGATTTGTTGTTGCAGGAGGAAAAAGCGAAAGCAGCAGCAGCAGAAGAATAATAATAATAATAACTACTATTACGCCTCTCCTTCTAAAGGAAAACGTAAAATTTGAATTTTATATTTTGTAATGTATTCACAATTGTCTGAAATAAGATTGGGTTTAAGTTAGGGATTGATGAGTAATAAGGTCTGAAATGATTTGTGCAGCTAGCAATCATTACAACGCTCAACAATCTCTTCCTCATTGGCAACCAGGAGGGGGTCCTCCTCCTCCTCATATGGGTGAGCATGTTGTGAGGGTTCAACAACAACAGGGGATGGGGATGCAGATGGGGATGGGGATGCAGATGGGAATGGGAATGGGTCCTCCTAGTGGTGGCTGGGGAACATCACATCCTCAAATGAGTAGTGGAGATATGAGCTCTAATTATTCAGTGGGGATGGGTTCCACATCGCCAGGCCTTAATCTCACACTCAAGAGTGGTACCTTCACTTATGAGGAGCTAGCAGCTGCCACCAAAGGATTTGCCAATGACCAGATTATTGGACAAGGTGGCTTTGGTTATGTCCATAAGGGAGTTTTGCCTAATGGAAAGGAAGTTGCTGTTAAGAGTCTAAAAGCAGGTAGTGGACAAGGAGAACGCGAGTTCCAAGCTGAGATTGAAATCATTAGTCGAGTTCATCATCGTCATCTTGTGTCTCTTGTTGGATATTGCATTTGTGGAGGCCAGAGAATGCTGGTCTATGAATTTGTTCCCAACTCAACTTTGGAACATCACCTTCATGGTATCAACATCATTTTCCTTTTTTGTTTTAACTCTTCTTGTTATCATTATTTTTAGTAACAGAGCTTATGATTTGATGGCCACAACAGGTAAAGGTATGCCTACCATGGATTGGCCTACTAGAATGCGAATTGCCATTGGATCTGCCAAAGGGCTTGCCTACCTTCATGAAGATTGTAAGCATTACATTTCAATTTCTTCTACTTATCATAATCTTTTTTTTTTTTTTTTAACTTCATTGTCTTTCTTTCTCATATTTGCAACATTTACAAATGAACTCAGGTAGCCCTCGCATTATCCATCGTGACATTAAAGCTTCTAACGTCCTTCTTGATCAAAGCTTTGAAGCCAAGGTTTCTCATATCTACATTTTTTTGTATAAGTTCATACATTTACTATTTTTAACTGTTTTAGTCGTATATCACACATATTACTTACACAAGTAAAGTTTACACTCCAATGTGCATCTTGGTCAGGTGTCTGATTTTGGACTTGCAAAGTTGACCACTGATAATAATACTCATGTCTCAACTCGTGTCATGGGAACATTCGGGTAATTCTCCCTTCCAGCTCTAATATTTGTCGAACCTTAAAACAAGTACAAAAAAAGAATATTAATAGTTTTTCTTATATAAATACAAAGTCTGACCAATTAATACTTTTTCTACAAATAGACATAATTTGTAAAAGCAGCCCTTAAAAGTGATAACACAATTAAATATTTGGAAAATGTCTGACCAAATACAAGATATATTGTGTGGTTATCCTAACACTCAATTTGAACATTATATACTTACAAGCTTTTGCATAAGAGCATGAACAATGTTGTTTAAATAACTACAGAAGTTATTGATTTCACAAAAATATCAAATCATTCAACATGCAGATATAAAATAGAGAAGAAAATAAATTCTTTTCCAATGTATGGTCTGTGTAAAAAGTGGCATAAAATCATATTCATTAATTAGTCCAACTGAATAGTCTAACTTTGTATATTCAAATAGGTACTTGGCCCCAGAATACGCATCAAGTGGAAAATTGACAGAGAAGTCTGATGTTTTCTCATTTGGGGTCATGCTTTTGGAACTCATAACAGGGAAACGACCTGTAGATCCAACACATGTCATGGAAGACAGTTTAGTGGATTGGGTTAGTACTATATATTACATTTCTATCATTTTATCTTTTGGAGGAAATTTCAAATATAGAGGGAATTAATCTCCCAAAAGTATATATGTGACATGAATTCGGTCCGCGACACAATTTTTAACTCAAAACTTCACAGACACTAAACTTATGGTTCTTTTTTCTTTGTTATTTCTAACCAATGTAAAATTTAGAGTTACACGTAGATTATTTCCAACAACACGATTACTTTTTCAATCCAAAAGTAAATAAAAAACTGTATATGTACCGAGCAGGCTCGACCACTCCTGAACAAAGGATTGGAGGATGGCAACTTTGGAATGTTGGTGGATCCATTTTTGGAAGGCAACTACAATGTCCAGGAAATGACAAGAATGGCAGCTTGTGCAGCTGCAAGCATTCGTCATTCTGCTAAGAAGCGTTCAAAAATGAGTCAGGTATATATATATATACATCGAGATCTGTTAATTATTGTTTTGTGTGACTAAGCAGGTAGAAATGTTAATTATTGTTGTATACCATTGTAATTAACATTGCATTATGGAAAGTTAGATGAAGTGAATTTATGTTTATTGATTTAACATATGTATGACTTAACTATGGACAGATTGTGAGGGCACTGGAAGGAGATGTATCATTGGATGACTTAAAAGATGGAATGAAACTTACACCAGGGAATAATAGCAGTGCCTACGCTTCTTCTGGGAGCTCAGAATACGATACCATGCAATACAATGCTGATATGTTAAAGTTCAGACAGGCAATAATGTCGAGCCAAGAATTTAATGACAGTGGTGAGCTTTCCAGTAAGGAGATGGGTTATCGTTAGAAACCTTAAACCCAACTTTGGTATGCTGAATCAAAATGAAGCAATTCTCAGCTAAATTTGGGTCACACACTTGACATAATTAAGTCGCTTATTAACTTTTTGCTAATCTCAGTCACAATACCAAAAAAAGTTCTCAACCATAGGAAAATAAAAATTATATCAACAATTTTATCACTGGGGTTGTTATTTTTTTATCTATTTCGTTGGTGTATATGTGAAGTGGGATCTCATACTATATAGGAAATGGGGGAATGAATGATTTGGTTGTGGCCCTTCTAGTATGTTTGAGATGCACGTTACAACGCGCTATTATAATGTAACATTCTTTTAATTGTTGATTTATCTTCTGATTTGGCATTATATGCAACTTTTTAGAGATTGGTAAAAGTGTAGAGTCCTTTTAGGTATAACTAGCAAGATTTGTCTAACCCACATTATGGTTGGTGGTTATACATGTAATTAGTTGGTGCTTTAAAAATGATGAGAGTTAGTCTATAATACTTATTATGTTATTCATAATTTTCCGTTGCAGCTACAAATTTTGTTACTTATGAAATTAACTGCTACACTTTAGGATAAAATAAACCATGTATATTTCAGACTTTTTTAAGAAAAATATAGTTTATTTTTCAACCCATTTTAAGACCCGATTTACTTTGATTTAAACTATTAGGCTCATATAGTCAAAATCTACATTTATAGGAAACATTATAAATGCACTTCCAAACTATATAATTAAATGTGCAAATAATTGGTTAATAATTACATAATAGACATAATTATATAAAGAGAGGCAAATGCAAAAAATAAAAATAAAATCATATGTTTGGTTGTTTTTTCATTATATATATGATATATTTTACATACACAAAGGATACAAATCCTAAGTTGAATTGCAAATATTTGTTAAAGAGTGGATTTGAGAAGATGAATTTGACTGGATTGAATTTGAGATGGTGAATTTAAGTGGATTTAAAGAAAAAGAAAGGTAAAAGTTAGATTGTTTAGATTAAGGAAAATATAATAAGATCTAAAAGAAAATGATAGGAAAATTTATGAAAATTAGTAAAAGATTTAATGAAAGTGATGAATTAAAAAAATAATTTAATTGATATAAATTTAATCCTTGTATATAAAAATAATTTAAGTTAAATTGTAAATAGTACAAATTATATAATGAAATGTGAATAATAATTAGATTATGAATTTGTTATGTAAATAATTTAAATTATATTATAATTTAAATAAAATTAAATAATAATTTTATATTATGAATTTATTTTAAATCGAATTATGATAGATTAAAATTAATATAAATTAAATAAAAATAACTTTGTTAAAAAAAATTATACATTGAAAATAATTTAAATGAAATTGTCGCCCTTGAAAATTGAAAACAACCTTGAAATTAAGTTTGGTCAATATCAAACATATTGGATTGATAATTGTACTCAATAATATGTTAATATTTACTTTAGAAACTACATAATTTTCTGTAACTATCGAAGTCAATCGCCTCAATTCATATAAGCAATGGTCTCAGTACAGAAAATATTAATAATGAATTTTGAAAAAATAAATTACAATCTAAATTGTAACATTTCCAAATCTTATATCAATTATATTTATTTCTACCATAATTATCAAAAAAAATTATAAATTACAAATTTATAATATTTTAACTAAAACTGTTTAATTCTATTCATTCATACATAATTAATATAAATTTTCGTATTCAATAAAAAACTTAACATAAATAAAATATTAACTAATTTAATTTAAATATAAATGTAATTTTTAACTAATTAAAAAATTGACTAATCTACTATTCAACTAAAGCACTAACTAATTACAATTTAACAAATTAAAACGTCTTATAATAAATATCATTTTTCTATAATGGCATAAAAACAATTAAAATAACAATCTAATTAATTAGAACTTTTTATAATAAATATTATTTAGGTTAATAGCATAACAAAATTTAAAAATTTTCCTATAATGCTGTAACAAAACTGGCCTAACAAAAATTTAGGTTAGAACTTTTTCTATATTTGCATAACAAAATTTTAAAAATATTATTTACCATAAAAAATATTGTAATTCACAAACTTAATCTTAAATCAATTCTAAACTTAATATACAATCCGACCTAAACCCAATATAAAAAAATATCATCACATTTATTAAACAAAACTGGCCTAACAAAAATTTATATTAGAACTTTTTCTATAACTGTATAACAAATTTAAAAAATATTATTTACAATAAAAAACATATTTGTAATGTATTTTTTAATTCACAAACTTGATATACAATCTGACCTAAATCCAATATAAAAAATATCATCATGTTTACTAAATAAAAGGCATGTATATATTTAAAAAAAAAAACAGTTTTCCACTCTAAAAGAAATTAATCATATTCATTCATTACGTATTCTTTCTACACAAAAACATATATCAACGAAGCATGCATTTTCATACCACACATAACGTCATATACATATACAATCAAATTTATGTATTGAAGATCCAAAAAAAAAAAGAAAGAAAAAAAACTCAGGTACAGTGAAAAAGGGAGAAAAGTGAAAAATTGAAAAAAGAAAAATGAGAGAATGAGAGAATGATAATTGTAAAGATAGCAATTTGGTTTTTCTCTCAAATCTCTTCAAATTAGCTTAAACAAACACAACTCTTACCTGCATTCCCACTAGTACAGTAAATTGGTAAACATAAACACATATTAAGAGTTAATCTGAACAACCTAAACGTTAATAATCTGAAACAAACATGCATAACATCAAAGAAAAAAAAAACAAATCTTCCGGTCAAATACTTATCTTATCAAACTATCATGTGGAAAAAGACATTTATTATTGCAGAAGACCTTTCATCTCTACATTGGAATATTCAGATGCTCCACGTCACTTTGTTTATGTTTTGCAAGAGGTAAGAATAATTGAATAATTCAGGTAAGTGTTCTTTAAATTAGTAAAATTCACATACATACAACTTTTTTTTTTTTTTACATGAGAGGTAGAAATAAGCCTTTTTTTTCTTCAATCACAACTTTTCTCTTCTTTTTTTCATCCAAATTTTACTTCTTTTGAGTCATCGATTTTGTACACAGGTGAAAAGATAATTTTTGGCATAAAAAATGTAGATCAATGTGGTATGTCGCATGCTAATCAAGCAAACATATGTGTATTTTTTTTTTAATTAGTCGAGTTGCGTGGGTCAGTTCCCAGTTTACTAATTTTTTGATTGAGTATTTTGAATTCATCGCACCACTAAAATTGTTATTAAATTGTGAAATCAATAGCTTAATTACTGATATCAATGATTAATATTAATAAAATATAAGTATGATTTTAGTTAATATGCATTTTCAATTCAATTCACTGTATAAAAATTTAAATGCGAGTCACTTCCTTTACAACCAATTCAACGAAGAAAATATTTTTTTGGGGTGAGTGGGGACTCATAATGTATATAATAATTGCGAAAGAAAGTTCCTTATGAGCTTGACTATGATTATTTCATCTTGCAACTTGTTTTTAGGATTATGGAAACCTGTGGAAACAAAAAGCCATTTAAGGATCCTCCCCTACCCACCAATTACAGGAAAGAGAAAGCAATGTTATTTGTTTTCTCTTTCTGTTGTTGCTTTGCTATGCAAATCAATAAACGATAAACGAAAGCTGAGAGAAAATGAAATTACCATGAAGCTTCTTCATAGTTTTGCTGTGTTTATTTCATGGGTTTGAGAGCTACGTTGCTTTCATGAAGCTTCCTATGTTGTGATTTTGATTGTTATTATCTCGTGCTTATTCTCCGATGTCTATTTCGTCACATTCATTTTTCTTCAACGTGCTTCATTCAGATGAAAAGAAAACGGAGCGGCCATAACCGCTGCACTGTGTATCACCATGTTTGGTTTATTGTTTGACCGGAGAAGATTCATGTTAATTCCAAACTAACACGAATTGACTATTTTTTTGTCTTCAAACTTTTTACGTGCAACGGTATTTATAATATGCAATCAAATCAACCTATAAATTATTACATGCAATAATTTTTTATTCCATAATAATGTTTATATAACAGAAAAGTTCGAAAAAAGGAAAGTGTGAGAAAGGCAAAATATTACTAGTGCCTTTCATAAGACATGGGGTGCATACAAAATAGCACTGTGAAGAGAATCTTTTAGAATCGATGCTATTACAGAACAGAGGAAGGAGCTAGGCAAGGATAAATAGTGACATTGAGTGGCCTAAAAGAGGGAGAGAGAACGATGCTACTCATCAATGTACTCCTTAGTCCTTAGCTTTCGTAGTTTCCTCAATCAACCATACTTGTAGAACCACCATAAAAAAAAATAACCACAGAAAAAAGAAAAACACGTTCAGAGAGAGAAAGAGAGAGAGAAGTGTTGCATTGGTCTTTCTACATACCCATCTACACATGGCCATTGAAATGAAAAAGAAGACTTCAAGAGCAGCAGCAACAGCAATATGGGTGGTGTCGTGGAGCATTATCATGGCTTACAATGTGAGTTCAGCAGAAAGAGTTTTGAAAGACCAAAACCACGAGAGTTTTGCTGCAAAAGAAAGACATGGAGCTTTGACTAGTATAATTGATTTCTTTTGGAACGATGGAGGAGATTCTTCCAATGACCGTGTTTGGCCTGTGAGTTTGTCAAACACATTTTCACACTTTTTGGACTATTTTCGTAGTTACTTATTCATTTCATGTTGGTCTGAATGCAGGAGATGAAGTTTGGTTGGAGAATTGTGGTAGGGTCAATCGTTGGATTCTTTGGAGCTGCGTTGGGAAGCGTAGGTGGGGTTGGAGGTGGAGGAATTTTCATCCCAATGCTCACTTTGATCATTGGTTTTGACGCTAAGTCTTCCACTGCCATTTCTAAGTGTTAGTATATTGCTCTATTCTGTTTACTCTTCCACAAGTAAAACATGGGCATGCTTGAAGGGGTCTTAAACACCCTCTTATTGATGAGTGTGTCTATTGTTTGGGTGTTTAACTGTTATTATTTGGCAATTGCAGGTATGATTATGGGAGCAGCGGTATCAACTGTATATTACAACCTGAGGTTTAGACACCCAACACTAGATTTGCCAGCTATAGATTATGATCTGGCTTTGCTCTTCCAACCTATGCTAATGCTAGGAATAAGCATTGGTGTTGCATTTAATGTCATGTTTGCTGATTGGATGGTCACAGTTTTGTTAATCATCTTATTTATTGGTAACTTACTTGCCACAACCTTTTAAACTAATTAAATTGTCCTGGGGCAGTCTCAAAAATCTATGTGGATGCGTTCTTTCTTGTGAAAGTGCTCTGGTGTGTCTGTGTTTTTATATGGATTCCTTCATTTCAGATCCTATTTTCATGGATCTTAAAAATTGTTGATTTATCTTTTATAGCCACCAACATGTTACTGGTTTTTTTTATTTTTAAGATTTATTAACCAGCTTATGCTACATAGTACACATGACATGATTTACTTGCTGTTCTGTTCTGAATATCTTACAATAATTGGTCTGATTTCTAATGAAACTAATCGGTTGTAGCTACATCCACAAAAGCTTTGTTCAAAGGTATAGATACATGGAAAAAGGAAACAACTATGAAAAAGGTAAACTTGCCTTTATGCACTGTAAAACTTCTGAAGCTCTATTGTTTTCTACTTTATATTAAGATGATTATGCTACCGAAATTTCAGGAAGCAGCTAAGATGTTGGAATCAGATTTTTCTCCTGGTTGTAAGTCCCTGCAAACCTTCCAGTAAAATATAAAGAAACTCTCAGCAACTACGTAAAAGATACTGCAAAATCTGACCTACAAGAAGAAAAAAAAGCACAATGCTGAAAAAATAGAGAAAATAAAATTCATCAGATAAGAATGTATGAACATATTCATTTTCTCCTAATAGGACCTACTTTAGGCATGAAATCATGGTTACAAATTTGTTATAGGGGAGATCTTTTCTTTTTGGTTTCAACTTGCACGATATAAATGGATAGAGAATGCACAATTACAGAGAACAGGGACTCCCATTTTTTCTCTCTACTATTTTGCAATCACAAGTAGAACTTGATTTGAGTTTCTTTACAACTAAGTTTTGTGATTCGTACAACTCAAGGAAATATAAGGAAAATGCATCAACCCCTTTAATGCAGATGATTCTGAAGAAGATTATAAGCCACTACCAGCTGGTTTGACTGATCCACGAGATGAGAAGGTAATTCCAATGGCCATTCAAAGCATTCCTTAGAGGAACCTCACTGAAGTTTCATTTTAGCCTTATAATAAGTTGTGTTAAATTCTGGTGTGCAGATCCCTTTACTAAAGAACATCTACTGGAAAGAATTATTAGTCCTTGTCTACGTCTGGGTGGCTTTTCTCATCGTTCAGATCATTAAGGTAGTTTTGGCTTTTCTAATTCAGTCACAGGCATGCACTTGTGGGTTTTGAATTTTATGTTTATTGAATATGCACACTCTTCTTTGTTTCAATGCAGACATACACCAAAACATGCTCCATACTGTACTGGATTCTTAATTCACTGCAGGTAAACATTCTACGTACACAAATATTCCAGCAAATAACTTCGCACACCAGCTTGAATAACTTAACAAACACAGAAGAGAAAGACAAATTTGTACTGTATAATCTGTATAATCTTGAATAACTTTGGCTTGCTTATTTGTCACTTTAAGGTGCCTATTGCAGTCTCTGTTACGCTTTATGAAGCCATATGCTTGTGCAATGGGAGTAGAGTGATTGCATCGATGGAAAAGGAAATAACAGATTGGAAGAAGCTTCACAAGATCTGCCTTTACTGTTCCTGCGGAATAATAGCTGGTATAGTTAGTGGACTTCTTGGTCTTGGTGGTGGCTTCATTCTGGGGCCACTCTTTCTCGAGTTGGGAATTCCTCCTCAGGTACGACAGCTTTTACTACTCTTTAGATTTCCCAGAAAAATCAGACATGAAAATGTAGCCTTTCTGTCGCAGGTTGCTAGTGCTACATCGACTTTTGCTATGGTTTTCTCTTCCTCCATGTCAGTGGTACAATACTATCTTCTAGAACGCTTCCCAGTTCCCTATGGTAAGAACCCAAAAACTAAAACTAAATGTGTAGCAGATTTCAGGAAAGATAACAGAAACTCCAAGTAAATCTAATGTCTTTCTTCTTATGGGATGGGTTGATGCAGCTTCTTACTTTATTTTGATTGCAACCATAGCTGCATTAACTGGGCAGCATGTGGTGAGAAAGATAATAGCTATCTTCGGACGAGCATCCATCATCATCTTTGTTCTAGCTTTCACCATTTTTTTAAGTGCAATCAGTTTAGGTACTCTCCATGATTTTCATTGAAAGTTTTAGCCTTCTGTTCCCTTTTGTTGATTGGTTTATGATTCAAACAAACACACTTATTTTCTCTTTCTGGGTATCACAGGTGGAGTGGGAATTGGGAACATGGTTGAGAAGATGGAAAATAACGAGCATATGGGGTTTAGAAATATCTGCCATCAATCTTAGCTGTGTTTTGCTTCTATATATGAGTGATGTGGCCACCTTTCTATGCCTATGAGACATTCTACACTTCCTCCTAAATTTTTTTATTAGTGGTTGAAATTTAATGAAAATCAAGAGATTATATGAATTTTATTCTTCAACTTATTTATGTTATTTTTTCATTTTTAATAAATTTTAACTAATAACGAAAAATGTATTAGAAGAAAGTGTGTAGCACTGTTGTCTCTTTCCAGTCTAGTAAATAAATGATTTTCCCTCAAAGTTGTATTCAATCTAAAAGTATTAATACTTCTCATATTAGATGCACCAAATCTTTTATTATTTTTTACCAAACGTTTTTGAAACATTGGGGAGGTAGTGAGACTACACAAAATATTTGGGAAAAAATCATTAGCTAAATAATTATCATTATCCTTAGTGATTAAATGACATGTATAAAATCGAATACTCCATTAAAAGAATTATGCTGCTGGATAATCTACTCTATCTGAACATGAAGTGTGGAAGATTCAATGATTTCATGGATAATCTACTCTATATTTATGATTTTTTAAAAATTAATTTCATTATAGATAAAATTAAATTAAATGTTGAATTTTAAAAAAAATTATTATCACCCTTTTACTTACTCATTTATTATTAATTTATAATTTTGTAATTAAATGGCTAATATCATATTCAATAGAAAATTAATTTAAAATTTTAATTTTAGTATTTTATTGTTAATACTCTTAATTTTTTAAATTTAAAATATCTATCAATCATCTTTGAATTATATTAATCTTAAAAAAAATAAAAAATACATTTTATCTCAAAAAAAAAAATCTTTTATCAAACAAGATTGAGAAATAAATGGAAGATAAATGGAAGATAAATTTATTTATATTGAAAAAGAAATACGTAACTGAAAATTTTAGTTTTGAATTAATTATTGATGGATTCATTAATTTAACAGTAAAAAGAAAAAATTATTAAATATATATAATTTTTTATAGTTATATATTAAATTACATATTATTTTTGTTATATTAATGGTAATAATAAAATTTATAAATTTTAAATATATTATTTTAATTCTTCAAAGATAATGTTCAAGATTAGTAAAGAAACGATTTAAACTTATTATGCAAGACAAATTATTTAAATTCAACGTATCTTGATAACAATGTATTGATGTTTTAAAGAATAAGTTTATATTAAATATGATTATAGACGTATTTGTATGTAATAAAATGCGCATGACATATTTTGGTTAATCCTCCAATATATATGAACATAAAAATCTTTTTATTTTTTTTATTTGTTTTCAAAGCAACATCGTTTACAAGCTTATACACAAGAACCCTATTCATAATTTTTTTAGAAATTAATTTTAAATTCCTTGAAAGAAAACAGTATAAAAAAATAAAAAAAAGGCAAACAGAATTATTCAGACTTTTCAACTAGTAATGGGTTACTTTTGGTCCATACACGAATGGGCCTATTTTTACTATTGGGTATTTTTACCCTAATCAATGTCAAAGGCTAATTTAACCATTTTGAAAAAACTTTGGGTGCAAAAGAAAAACATGGGATGCAAGAAGGAACCCGTTCATTGGATTATAAATGTATTCATTGATCGGTCTCTTAGGGGAAGCAATATCCTAACCATTGGATTGGACGACAATAGATTTTTGTTTCAAAGTTTTCTTTTATATTTCTCTATTTATGTATCATTATATTCGTTTGCCTTGTATGAAAAGAAAAAAACTAAGTGAAGAAAAAATGTAAAAGTAAGAAATAAAAAAATAAAGGATAAGATTAGGTGAGATTTTGATATAAAAGGAACACCATCATTAGTTATTACATAAAAATATACACCATAAAAAAATATTTCATTAATAACCAAGTTTAGGAACTAAAAATTATTAATTATTGTATTGATCAATTTAGAGTATCATCATATAATAACACAAAATTTTAATTTATCATTATTGTTTATGTTATAGTGACATTTAATTTGAAAATTATCGGTTAAAATGGTTACAAATAATACGATGGTTCACATTGATACCATCTTCAGAAGTGTGAGCTTAAATTAAAAAAATTAATTCAAATGTAAATAAAGTAGCGATTTAAACATTATTTGTTTTTGAAATAAAGAAATAATGACAATTACAATAAAAAAATGTTGTATGTAGACTTGTTTTTTGTTAGGTTTGAACCTTTTCACTGTTCTTCCATCCTTCGCTTTCTGATCATGTGCTTCAACTGAGTTTTGTTGTTCTTCAACTGTCATAGTGTCAAGATTTTTTTATTTTTCCTATGACAACCACAATATAATCAAACCTTGGAGTTAAGGTTCTTAAGATTTTCTCTACAATCTTACCATCTTTCATGCTTTCATGCTTTCTTACTTGTTTTAAAATTTAAAGTTTAATTACATTTTATTTTATTTTATTTTCAATATATTATAAAAATAAAAATTATATATATATATATATATTTTATTTCATTAAAAAATATTTATTAAAAACATTATAAATTATAAAATATTTATTAAAAACATTAAAAATTATAAAATATATAAGATTTAAAATAAAAGTTACTTTTAAAAAAAATAAGTAAAACAAAAAAAATTAAACTAAAGAAAAAATAATTAAAGTGAAAAAAATTTAAATTTAAATAAAATAAAAATTCTAAACTGAATAAATATTTTTTTAATTTAAAATTTAATTATACTTTTAATTTATTTTATTTCTTAATTTTTTTAAAACATATATAATTATTTGATATATATATATATATATATATATATATATATATATATATATATATCACTTTAAGTAAAATAAAAATAAAAATGAAAAATTTATTCTGATTATATTTGCTTTTATTTAAAGTTTATTTTCTTTTGAATTTTAATTATTATTTTTTGTCTATTATTATCTATTTTATTCATTTGATATTAAATAATTAATATATATATATATATATAAATACTTCATTTTTTTATTTTAAATATTAATATATATATATATATATATATATTAATATGATATTTTATATTTAAATATACAAAAAAAATAAAACATTAAAATATAAATCAAATAAAAAGACCAGCACTACTAGAAAATTAAACATAATTAATATAAGAAAAACATAATTAGAAAATAAATGAATAAAAAGAAGAAAAAAAAACGGATTTCGATTTCTGTCGAAGACGATTTCCAATATATATTATATGATTTTGATTATGCATTTTTTATATTTTTAAATTTAAATTTACTTTAAAATTATTTGTTAAAAAATTAATAAAAGTAAAAATTAAATATAATTAAAAAAACAAACTTCAAATTAAAATAAATTATAATATATATATATATATATATAAATACGTATATATTTTTTTCTTTTTTTTAATTTAAATTTTTATTATTTTATGTTAAATTATTTTTTAATTTTATTTATAAGTATTTTAATAATTATCTTATTTATGTAATTAATGTATATATTATTTTCTATTATATTTGAATTTTTTTAATTCTATTTAAAATTTAAAATTAAAACTTTTAATTTTAATTATTTGTCTTCATTTTTTTATATATTTTATATATTTTTAAATTTAAATATATATATATATATATATATATATTTTTTTTTTTTCGAAAGTCGATTTCCAATATATATTTTTTCTTACATTCCGAAGTTCAAATTCTTCGTCAAATGTCGATGTTCGGAAGTATCTTTACTGGAAGTCTACGTCTAAAAACAAATTCATAAAATGATCAAAGGAAAATTTTGAGTTTTAGAAAAATTCTTGCAGATGGAGAAGAAATCTTGGAGCTATAGGAAAAGAAATCTTGGACGTGTAGGAAGAAATTCTCCTACATAAATTATCTCCCTTTCTCATTCTCAAAGTTTCCCGCATACCACACACCACCGTTAGAGCTACGTCTCTTCCCTCTCCTCCTTTGTGCAAGGAAAGAGTAATAGACCGGACCAACCCACAAAAACAAATCGGTCCCTTCGCAACCAGTCATCCATAATATCAAATAAATCACTTTTACCTTTGGTAAATTTACCAACAGCTATAGTCATAGCGATCCTCCTATTCAACTACTTCAACCATTTTCCAACACCTCATAAAACATTTTCAGAGATGGGACGAACCTTTATCATTTATCTCTATTCATTTCTCTATATATATATATATATATATATATATATATATATAGAATATATAAATATATTTTCCCTTGTTTTCTAATCGGTTTCGAATGGCTTTTATTTTTTTATGAGTAAGAAAAATGAATAAATTAAATAAAATATACTACTTGGGTATTCTAACTCTTCTACAAAAAGAGTCATAAGTATCTTCACATAAGGTTTATATATTTTTAAAAGTATCTATTCTAACAAATATTGAGAAAAAAATTAATATGTTAGTCTAATATTACAACAATCTATAATTGCACAAATATTATAGAATGACAAACATATTTAGTAATAGATTAATTTTTTAAACCTTATCATTTTAGATTAATGTAGAAGTTATAGAGTTTATGGAATCACATAGAATTATACTCCCAATATGATATTATATTAACATAATGACATTTTTTAATAATTTTGTATCCTTACTTAACTTGCTGCAACATTGTTCTATGTGTCTGTATATGGTCTTTGTCACTCGATTCCATTTGTCTAATGAGAAGAATTGTATTATCATGTTTTCTAGATTGCAAGAGCACCCGGTTCTTCTTTGTAAGTCACAGTTTGCTCACAGATTACTTATCAACTTCTTCCTCTCTATGCAAGACACGCTCCTGCACTACAGACACACTGCGAAAGAAATGAAGGAGAGAGAAAGAATATTAAGGAAGCGATTCGCAGAGAAAAATGTGTAAAAAGTATACAGTAAGAAAATGGTAGTATTTACAGATGTTGATTCTGTTTCTAACAAAATTAACATAATCATAAACTATTCTAACAAAATTAACATAATCATAAACTATTTATTTTATGAAATAGTCAACAATATATCGAGGGAAGAACGCATATATTGCTGTGTCTCAACTCTAATTTTTTCTATCCTTTTCCATATATATTATTTTGTATTGTTATTTTTTATTATAAGAATTATTTGATTTAATAATCTCTTTTTAATAATAATAAAAATAACATAATCCTAAACTAATTTTTTGAATTAAATAGTCAACAATATATTTAAAGAAGAACGCATAATATAATATCGTCTTATGTCTCAACCTCAATTTTTTTATCATTTTCCATATATATTATTTTGTATTGTTATTTTCTATTATAAGAATTATTTGACTTAATAATTTCTTTTTAATAATATTTCTATCTTGTTTTGTTTTATCATTATATATATATATATATATATATATATATATATATATATATATATATATATATATATATATATATATATATATATATATATATATTCCGGAAATGAGCATAAGTATCACGGAAACAAATAATTTAGGGACTTATAAAAACTTGTAGATTCCTAAAACCGGAAACATTTCTATTTGGACACCGTATTCTCCCGCATAAAAGAAGGAATAATTTCATTTCATATTAATTAATTTTCTAAAAATAAACTCTTATTAAGAAATTTACAAATTTGAAAACCTCATAATATTCTATTAAGAAAAAAAAAATTGAAGCTTGAAGAAAATGCTGAACCATTCTATACTTCTAACTTTTACTTTTCCATGAGCGTGTATTATTTTCTTTGATCACAGCATAAATTTTAATACTTTTTTTTCTAAGTTTAACCCAACTTTTCGGTATATTTAATAAAATTACCCTAGACATGTGTTTTTGTTGAGTTATAGGTGTGAATTTGCAACATAGAAAAAAATATTTTTAAAATTTTTAAATAATACAATAAAAACGCATTTTAAGTCGTATATTTTAGACAAATGTATAAAGAAAATTTATTTATCTTGCGCATTTCTTTTTTTTATAAACATAGCAGTTCAGATCTTTGGGTTTTCAGTGAGACCCTGAGATATTCCCAGGTGTTTAAATTTGACTTTTCCACATATACAAAGAAGGCATTATTCAATAATCAAACCAGGTTTTTCCCACAATTTTGTGTTCTGTTTAATAATAAAAAAAATCTTTTAACCGGTCGATGCTGGTTTTCATACAAAAAAACTAAATATAAAATAAGTTACCTCTTTAATAAGTAAACGAATTTGTTATTATAAAAATTACATTAATGGTTATACAGTAATTGTTAGTACTAATTAAAATAAATTAATTGTTAGAGGAAAAATAGGAAAGTAAGTAAAAAATTCCATCGTTGGGAATCGAACCCGAGTCTCCTAAGTGAAAGCCAGATATTCTAACTGCTAGACGACAATAGATTTTTGATATTAAATTCTATTAATATATATGTAAACAAAGATAAAGAAAAAGGTGAAGAAAGTAATGCATTCAGGTGGTTTGAATGAAGTTAGATTAAATTTTAATTCTTTTGTTAATAATGAAGATGATTATATGATAACAACTAATTCAAAACAATAATTGATCACATAAAAGTGTAAAATGTTTATAAAGGTCCACCTCCAACCTACATCTTTTGCTCTCTATTTTGTAGGTTCTATAAATAATTTGATATTTAAATGACATAAATAATATGTAGATAGACAATGTAAGACGTAACTTTTAGAATATTAAGCACTATATGACAGAAATCAGGAACGGTTAACATAAAATAAAATTTAATATTATAAATACATCTTTATAATTTTATCTCTAATATATTATAATATTTGTCATCAAACAAGCGCTCTACCTGTAAATTGACTTTGCTCAGAGGATATAACTCTACTTGTATAATTTGTCTTGTATTAAACTGCCTTTTTTTTCTCTTATAATACAGTTAAAAGATCTTATATGGAATTGAAAAATGATTATATTATAATATTTAAACATGTGAAACTTTTATCATTAGAGTGTTATATTAGGTCTCAGTTATCATACTTCTTATAAATACCTAATTCTATATTTAATATATTTATGCTATAATATAAAATATATGTTTAACATTATTAAATAAAAAAATTAGACAAATTATATCATATTAGTAAAAATTAAATGTTATTTTTCAAACTTTGAATTTATTAAGTTAAATTAAGTACAGATTCAATCCCTATCGAATAAGACATTAAGGTATCGTTTGCTTTCAACGACGGATTATTAGGTGTGGATGTGGGAAGAAAGTTCAGAAAGCAATGCACTATTTTACTAAAAATGAGGCCAATATTTTCTTGTAAACTTCGCTTAACTGCGAAGATTTACGATGATAAGTATATTATATATATATATATATATATATATATATATATATATATATATATATATATATATATATATATATATATAATTTTTATAAAAAATAATATAATGCAATATAATAAAAAATAAAAAAATTTCTTTTTTATTCTAATAAATGTAATTAATTAAAATTTAATAAAATAATTTTTAATCTAATATAATAAATATTTATAATATATTAATAAAAACTAATTTTAAAAATATATTTAATCTATTATACCCATCACATCATTTATAAATTCTTATAAACGTTCTCTTTATAGTGTGTTTGGATGAGGCAATTCAAGAGAGTGATTCATTTATATGGAGAATTTGAAATTCTTTGTAATGAAATGTTTTGTTTAGATATAGAAAAATTAAAAATCATTTAAAATGCATGCATTACTTTGAAGTATTTCAATTAGCTAAATTAGAAGAAATTCAAAAAAGCGTGAAATTTGAAATTCTTCTCATTCAATCCTAAATGGACCTAGCAAACCTGAACACAATGACAGGTTGGACTGACCATACGATCCAGACGAATTGGACCGACCTTATGACACAAACGAGTCGAGCAGGCCCAACAACAAAGACAGGTCGGGCGGGCTCGATGACCTAGACGGACTGGGTGACCTGATGACACATACAGGTCGGGCGAGCTTGACAACTCAAACAAGTCGGTCAATTCCGACAACCCACCTCGTCCGAGCGGGCCCGACGACCAAGATGTGTCGAGTTGGGCCAACGACTCAAATAAACCAAGCTAGCCAATGACTCAGATAAACCAGGCTAGCCCGACGACATAAATGGGTCGACGAGCCCTGTAAGACTTGAGGAATTTAAATAATTAATTAAATAATTATTTAATAAATGCGGGTAGTAGGAGCCTTTAAGACATTTAATGCGGAAAGCTATGACATGGAAAAGTACTAGCTTAAGTGTTTGAGAGTACTTAAATGTGTGAGAGGACTTGGGTTCAACTCCTATGTATGTCATTTGTGTGTTATTTAATTTTTTTTTTATAATATACTAGAGCATGTTAAGTGATAATATAATCATAAAATTATATTAATCATCATGAAACATGAATTGGTTGAATGGTTGCTCATTGAATTAAACATTGGCATGGTTATGGGTTTGAAACTTGGTGGACCTAAACTAAACTTTCTTTTTGCCAAAATTTCTTTTGGCATGAATGTGAAAAGGTAGAGAAACCCTAGCTAAGTGAGCAGCCAAGGAAGCTGGAAACACCATCACTGAATGAGTATTGAATGAAAGTTAAAGTCATCTTAATGCCAATTTTCGTTTTGGCCATTAACCTCAATTATGAACCAATTAAAGTGACCAATTAAGGAGCAGAGAAGGGTTTGGTAGGGATGCCATTGTTTTGCAACAATTTGAGAGAGAGAATTCAGAGCAAAATTGGACTCTAAGTGAAGTATAGAGGCGTAATTGGAGAGAATTAAAGCAAGCCACTGGAAGCAAGGGAGAAGTAAATCTTAATTGTGTTTAAGCAAGGAGTTCCAGGTTAGGGGAGCTGTACTCCGCTATTTTTGTATTCATTTTGTTAATGATATGCAATATATGATGAATTGGATGCCCTTATTTTGGTTATTTTGTGTGATTCTGCGTTTCTGGAATTTTTCCAGAAACCGCCTGGCGGGTGATGAATCACCGCCAGGCGACACTTCATTTTGTTCGGGTTTTGGGGTTCTTGCAGAGGGACCGCCTGGCGGCACACCCCTGGCCGCCAGGCGATGCAAGTGGTTTTACCTTGATTTTTATGTTTTTCTTGTTCTGGACGGATTATGATTAGAGGGAAATCTAGTCCTAACCGTTTGTGAATGATTTAATGTCATATGTTGACGAGATCACATGTATTGGGAAAATTAAATTGGGAAGAAATCACATGAACATGGTTAGGGATTGGGAAATTGGGAATTTTATGACAATGGTAAATAATGCGTTAATTGTAATGATTCAATGTGGATTTTAGATTTAACTTGATTATCAGTGGCATAAAATGAAGGTTAGTCAATTGAAATAAGGTAGTTGACGAAGGAACATGTTTCTGGACAACTTGGGAAATTGGGAGGTTAGTTCGCGCAGTGCAGAAAGGAGTTCTGGAAATTCCAGAAAACTATGATCTGCCTGGCGGTGAGCTATGTGCCGCCAGGCGCCGTGACAGCAAGAGTGGTTGTTTTAAATGCTACGAGGTGCTGTAGTGAAGCTAGAGTTCTATTGGTTCAGAAAATTTATGAAATTAGTTGGAATTGTTGCTTAGGGAATCAATTAGTGAAAATTGAACTTGGGTAATTTGCTATTATAAAATGGAAATAGTAGTATAATTGGATTTTTAAATAACGGGAAGTGTGGGCGAAATTGTATTGGAGGAATTGTCTGAGAGAAGAGTTGTGCTGGTGTTGAGAATTAGAGTAAAATTGCTTAAAACAGTATGCACCGCCTGGCGGCATGGGGCTGGCCGCCAGGCGCCATATTAGAGATGTGAAAGGTGCTCTGGTTCACAAAAAACGCTGTTTTTCGTACTTTTCGTGCAACAGGGACCGCCCGGTGGTAGTACAATCCCGTCAGGCGCCATCTTCCACTTTTGGGCGCTAGGTGCCACCACTTTTTTCTGGTTTGCGCAGTTTTCGTAAAACTGCATCTCCCAGTTCGTTAACCATCCGATTTAGGTGAAATTTTGACAGGTGGTCTATAACATGTGGTTCTTCATTAAACGGTGGAGATTTGATTTCGAGGTCAGTAGCTAGAGATATACGTTACGCAATATTGCTGATTTTGGAGTCTTTAAAATGCATGAATAACCTCTTGATAATTACTAGTGACTTCTAATAAAGCATGATTGGGTTACGTGGTAAGTCTCTATCAATTTGAATGTTCCTTTGGATTAATCACATGTGGAGAATTGGTTTGTTGAAGACATGGGTGTCAATATTAACTTGCATTGGTGCATAAGATCATGTGCTTAAAATTGTTAGAGTGTTGTTGCTTATATTTTGTTTAAGGATGCTTGGGATGGTCTATATTACTAGGGGATGAATGCACATGTGAGATGCTATAAGACCTAGAACATTATAGATGGCAATGCTTTTCATTAGGGGTACTCTAGAATGAGAGCAAATGAGAGCAACATGTATGAAGTATGCTTGAACCTGAATTAAAACCAGTAATGTGCAAGTATTGGTGTAGCGACTAGCGGTACGTGTCCCCCGCTAGGCGATTTTGCTGTAGCAGATTGGTGTTATGCTTGCTATGATGTGCGTGATCTACAAGGCTTCTAGGATATCTTAAAGGTCGGCTTGCTGGTGTTCCTTGAGTTGAGCTCAGAACGTATCCCTTGAGTTGAGCTCGGGATAGGGGTTAAGCGCGTGGCATTCCTCGAGTTGAGCTCGGAATGGCATCCCTCGAGTTGAGCTCGGGATGGCGGATGAACACGAGAAACCCTTGAGTTGAGCTCGGGTTGGCGAGTGTTGCTGGTGTGAGTGTGTTGGTTGTGGCCAGTACGGATGGGTCCAAATAGATTGCCCTCCTCAGTAGTTGACTAACGAGTTTGGTAGTCTTGGGACGTTACGAATTATGTTCGTATATAGGAACTCCACCTGACGTTACGGTGTATGATCCGTAGCATGGTTTCCCGCACATGCTTTATCGGTTGTGGTCGATAGGTATGGCAGCAAGACACCTTGAGGTACTCACCTGAAGATGTAGAACACGAATAACATGGTGGTGGCCATGTGATGTGACATCAAAGGATGGAATTCATTTGGTGTGATTGTGTGATTGGTATATTTGTGCCATATATATATATATATGTTTATTTTGTTAGCTCACCCTATCTGCTTGTGTTTGGCGATGATCGTGTACGCGGTACACGGGAGCAGATGATGTTGCAGGTGGATCTGGTGAGGCTTAGCAGCGGAGCGGGGAAAACTAATGGGAACAGTTTTATAGAGTTTTATCATTTATGGTTTTGGAATAAAGATGTAGTCTATTATGAGACTGTTTTGGTATTTTATTGAATTTTGAGAAGATTTGAACTTAGAGTTATCTTTATTATGAAATAAATTATTTGAAATTTCCCGCATTTTTGGGAAATGGATTTATAATTAATGCGTTTTTATTTTCTTATTTTATTTTATTTATTTAAATCCGTAATATCCTGACAGATGTTACAAGCCCGATGACCCAAATGGAACTGACGACCTAGACGATGTCAGGTGGGCTCGAAGACAGAGACGGACCGAACTGACCTGACAACCAAGACGAGTCAGTGGGTCTGATGACTCACACGAGTTTGGCGGGCCAGACGACCTAGAGGTGTCGGGCGGGCCTGATGACCTAGACGTGTCAGGTAGGCTTAACGACTTGATCGATCCGTTGACCCGACAAGTCTGACCGACCTGATGACCTAGTCAGGCCCAACCGGCTCGACGACCTTGCCAGATCAAGTCGGCCCATCGACACAGACTTGTCGGGTGTGCCCGATGACACAAACGGCTTGACAACCCAAATGGGTTAGACGGGCCCAACGACCTAAACGGGTTCGACCGGCCCGACGACCCAAACAAGCCCGACCAGACCGACGACCTAAACATGCCCGACTAACCCAATGACTTAGTCTATTTGGGTTAACCAAAAGACACAAACTGGTCGGACAGGCCCAATGACACAAATAGGCTCAATGACCCCAGATGGATTGAGTGGGCTTGACAACCTTGTGGGGCCAAGCCGGGCCAATGATCTAGACGGGTCGAGTTGAGCCAAGTCGTGCCGATCCAGGTTGACAAACTTGACGGGCACGACCAGTAGGTATGGTTCGTCAGGCTTGTTTGGATCATCGGGCCGACCCAGCCTATCTTGGTTTTTCAGCCGCCCGGCCCTTCTAGGTCGTCAGTTTAGACCAATTCGGTTGGGTAGTCGGGTCAGCCCGACCCATTTGGGTGATTGAGCCCGTTTCCAAATTTATCATGAACTCAAAACATAATTAAGTCTAAAATAAATATTGTAAAAATTAAATTTTATCTCACAAGAAATTCAATTGTTTTTTTCCAAACAAAAAATTGAAATGTAAGGTATTTTTATTTCTTTATCCAAACAAGTTATTTAGAAAATGAAGGGGATTTAATTGCAAGCAATTCAAATACAAAGCATTTCAATTTCTGAGCATTGTTGAAATGCTCCATCCAAACACAAGGTTAAAGTTCTTTATCCATCATTTCAAACCCCTTAATCCAAACATCACAACAATCACGTCTCCATCTCCTTAGATCCATCCACTCACTCTCCCTTATATCCACTCTATAATCCAAACACACCCTAATATATCACTAAATATAGGGTTAAATATGCTTGGTCCAATTTAGTCCTCCGACTTTAGAATTGCATAGATTTAATCCTTTCAACCAATTTTTTTTAAGTTTATTTAATGTTTCAAAGGCATTTCATGATAGCATTTGAGTTGTTTACATCATTTGGCACATTATTACTTCAACGTTTGCTAAGAAACTATCATGAAACGCATATGAAACGTCAAATAAATTTAACAAAATTTGGTTAAAATAACTAAATTCACATAGTTCTAAAGTTGGAGGACTAATGTAGTGTTCAATCGAAGCGATGACATTGTTAGCAATTATTTACGAGGATGAATTATGATAATTACGCACGTTCTTTCCAGCTTATATGCGAAAGCGCATATTTGCGAGATGGACGAATTATCTCATCCTTCCTACCAAGTGAAGATTTGAGAGTGCTTCTTCATATTTTACCAATACAACCTTTTCTCACGTTGAAGTTTGAAGGTGAGTGCATTGGTGTTATGGAAGGTGAAGGAGGTGTTAGGGAACATGAAGCATTGTCTAAGCAAAGTGTAATATAATTTATCTTTTTATTATTTTTTTATTATAATATATTAAATAATATTGTTTAATATTTAATATTTTAAATTAATCAAAAAATCATGTTATATATTTTTACCATCAAGGGTATCTTAATAATCTTCAAATTCTATAACTTTTTTTTAATCTATCACATCACTCAAATTACTCATTAACTTTCACAAAATTCATCTTCAAATTCACTATTTTATCCTCTAATTTCACTAAAAAAAACACAAATATTTATCACTCAAATTCATCTTCACACTCACATGTATCATAATAATTCTTCTCGCACCGTGGAACTAAGATCACTCTTAAAAAGGAACTTTATTTTGATAATGAAAATAATAATATTTGATATTAAAACTGTCAAAGATCACTCTTGAAAAAGAACTTTATTTTGATAATGAAAAGAATAATATTTGATATTAAAACTGTCAATTGCAACAATTTAGTTAGAATGCGATCAAATTATCAACCATGCAGATTAAAATAAAGGTTTAATTCTGTCTTTGGTCCCCATTTTGGATTCAAAATCTCAAAATGGTACCCAAATTTTTAAAAGTCTCAAATTGGTCCCTTTTTTGTTAAAACATCTCACGTTTGCCCTTTCCGTTAAGTCAAGGTTGACGCCATTAGAGGGAGTAACACGTGTTAGTTCCTCGATTTTTTGAATTTTTTGAATTTTTTTATTTTTTTGATTTTTTTTAAAAAAAATCAAAAAAAATTGCCACGTGTCAAGCTATCATTGTGCCACGTGGCAGTGACAGAGTGACATGGCAGTGACAGTGACACGTATCAGTATTATGCCATGTGTCATTTCCTTAGTCTCAATTTAGTCCCTTTATTTTAATTTGTCTCAATTTAGTCCCAATTTTTGTAAAAATTAGCAATTTTGTCCCTCTTCAAATTGAAACAAAAATTAATTTTATATAAATGTTATACAAATATTTTTATTAAATTTGATATTTTTATTCAAATTAATATTTTTATTATATATTTTTAACATAGCTAAGTTTATTTAAAATTATGTTTCACATTCAACTTTATTTCAAATTATTTTCAAATTTTAAATTTATGTGTTTTATTGTTACATGAACTAGTTAATTTATGAATTTTTTTTCTATTAACAACTTTTAAACAATTTTAAATAAAGTTCAATATAAATCCATGCTTTAAAAAATTTGGGTAAAAGTAGTATAAATTTCTTTAAAAAATTTGGTTAAAAGTAGTATAAATTTCTTATATAAATTAAACTTAGGTCACACTTACATAATCTCCATTTAATAAATTTCTCTAAAAACAAAACCATCAATTGATATTTAGCCTAGATTGTTGATTGTTTCAACTTACTTTTATAATATTTTAACACAGTTCTTTTAAATTTCCTTTACTTGAAATATTTGTGTACATTTATATAGAAATTAAATTTGATTTCAATTTGGAGAGGGACAAAATTGCTAATTTTTACAAAAATTAGGACTAAATTGAGACAAATTAAAATAAAGGGACCAAATTGAGACTAAGAAAATGACACCTGGCGTAATACTAACACGTGTCATTGTCACCGCCACATCACTCTATCATTGCCACGAGGCACGATGACAGCTTGACACATGGCAATTTTTTGTTTTTTTTTAAAATAATAATAATAATAATAAAATTCAAAAAATCGAGAAACTGACACGTGGCACTCCCTCTAACGGCGTCAACCTTGACTTAATGGAAAGGGCAAACGTAAGACATTTTAACAAAAAAGGAGACCAATTTGAGACTTTTAAAAATTTGGGTATCATTTTGAGATTTTGACTCCAAAATGGGGACCAAAGACATAATTAAACCTAAAATAAAAGTATATACTAAAGAAATATTGATTATTTATTAAAATATTTGTATTTTGTAGAAAACAATATTGAACTATTGTACTTTAATCATTTACATTCAATTTATTTTTTTCGTTTTCTTACACATTATTTTTCTTTATGATTTTTTTTTATTGATAAATGTCATACATCTTTATTTTTGAAAAAAAAAATTAAGAATAACATTCAACTTTTAAAATTTAACATCTTTATAGCAATTTTTCTTCTCCACATAAAGTTTAGCTAATTATTTTGCCTTCTTCTTAGCATAGGCGGCTCAAGAATTTAAGAAGTCTAGAACAAACTTAAAAAATAAGATATTTTATTTAAAATTTATTTTTCAATTTTTTTATATAAAATTATTTATTGAATGATCAATTAATTTCATTTAACATTTTTTTCAATAGATAATTAGGCTAATTTATTTATTTATTTTTAGACATTATTGACCAACCTGTATTTTTTTTATTTATTTATCTTATTTATTTTTATAAATGTATTCTTAGTTTTTTATGATGTAATCAAAATCTCAATTCTTCTATTCTTTCGAATTTTGGAATAGTTTGATTGAAATTTTATAGTTGACATATCTATATATTTTTATATGAAATAAAAAATTATAATATATAAAATACTATTAAAGATAAGTATATAAAATGAATGAGTTAAAACAATAAAATTTGGTTTTGGTTATCAAGAAATTATCAAGAAAGTAAACTCAATAGTATGTTTATAGTATTTTGAATTATGCTCCAACTAATCTATTATCCACCAAAAGACTTAATTTTAATTTAATTAATAGTTTTGTAGAAAACAAATTACAATTCTTTGTCAAAATATATGTAAAAAAACTATCGAAACTTGTAAATTGAAAAGTACCAAAAAATAAAATTGCGAAAAGAAACGCATTTCTAATTTAATTACAAGTCCAAAACAGAATAACAACAACACAAATAGAAGAAGAAAAAAAACATACTAATCAGAAATGGAGATGAAAAAATTGGTACATACGCGTAATATGAGATTCAAGAAATGTAATCTCTCAAAACCCTAAAGAAAAAAAAGACAAAAAAAAGACTCTTAGGAGAGAAGAAAGTAAGGAGGGACAAGAGAAGTCACAGAAAGATAAAAAGATTAAAGAAGGAAATAAAATCCAGATTGATTATAAGAAAATAAATTAACTAATCATTCTCATAAACAAAATTATAATTTACTAAATAAAGGTTTTAACTCATTAATTATCATTTTTAATACAAATAAAAATTAACAAACAATAATAATAATTAAATTAAATTTTATTCTCAAACATAATTTTATAATTAATTAATAAAGATATATTGATAAAAAATTGAGGTCTTTTTTAAATATAATTTTATAATTAATTTAATAAAGAAATAATTGTACTAAAGAAAATGAGGCCTTCTTTTTCTAAAATCCATATCGATTATAAGAGAATAAATGAACTAATCATTCTTATTTTCGTAATCAAAATTATAATTTATTAAATAAAGGTTTTAACTCATTAATTATCATTTTTAATAAAATAAAAATTAACAAATATTAATAATAATTTAATTAAATTTTATTGTCAAACAAAAATTTATAATTAATTTAATAGAATTATAATAATAATAGAATGTTTTTTTAGACTTATTTTTCTTAAACATAATGATTAATTTAATAAATATATATTAGTAAAAAGAATTGAAGTCCTTTTTTAAATATAATTTTAGAATTAATTTAATAAAAGATAATAGTAGTAAAAAAATAATTGAGACTTTTTTTTAGGCGTAAAACAATCTTTTTATTTATCCTTAACCGACCTGTTTCTTAGATACCTTGAATAGAGTCATCATATTATATGTGACAACTTTTTTATAGTAGAGTCTACCGGTAGATGACCATGTCTTCATTTTCCACACTCTCAATTTCTTCCATCTTTGCTATTATTAGTTTCCATATCAATTCCTTTTTATGATAGGTTCCAATCAGTGTCCATAGATAATTAAGAAAAAGAAAATTCAGTAAGTGGTGTTTTAGTTGCATGCCATTGTTTGAAGCTCCTTTTAATCCACTCCAAATGTTCCACGTTACTTTGTAATAATCCATTTTCCAGTCTAATGTCAACCCATAACACATAAAAATGACTTAATTACTTACAGGTTCTTCATAGATATCCATCTTATAAATAGTATATAATATATCATCTACAAATAGCATGTTTACCTCCCCACCCTTAAGATTTCTACTATATATCTTGAAAAATGTTATTTTTAATAACCTTCCTCACTAGTATGGTTAATTCCTCTCCAAAATAGTGATGGCCCAAACTAGATTTTTCTCCCTGCAGCCCCTGTTTTTCTTTCTGCATTCCCTCAACATTATTAAATCCCGACGTTACACCTCATTTGCGCCACACCTTCTTCTCTCATGTGTATTCCTGCACCTCCAGTGGACTTTGGGTTATAATATCCTGGTGTGGGAATTCTTTATTCCTTCACAAAATCGGTTTGTAAAATGGATTTTGCATTTCACTTATATATTGCGAATTGATTTTATTTTTAGTTTATGTGGAACTTCCAACACATCCCCTCACGCCGATATATATATATATATATATATATATATATATATATATATATATATATATATATATATATATATATATATATATATATCATGTGTAGGACTAAAAATGAATGGGTGATCCGTTAACGGTCCGATATCAAGTAAAATAGAATGTCCAAAAAATCTTATTAGGATAGACTCTAACTGTCTCTAATACCATGTTAAAAGTGAGTTTTAAGTCTAACTTAACCCCACAAAACTGACTTGTAAAATGAGATTTGTATCCCACTTATATATTGTGGATTGGTCTTATCTCTAATAGACGTATGACTTCCAACCATCTTCAAAATTATACTACATGAAAATAAATTATGTAAAGTAGTTTAAACTTATACTAGATAAGAAAAAGAGATGGTGAGGGGTTTGAAGATGGTGATGAATCAAAGGATAATGATGTTGACCATTGCAAATAATTCGCGAAACATATCAATGAACTAAATTGTGTTCATGGTGCACGGTGTAGGAGACAATCTGTTGGTAAATATGAGGAAGTGCGTGGAATAAACAGAGAAGATGAAGATTCAGAGATGGATGGCGGACACCCAATCCGGAAGAAAGAATCCGGTCCGGAACACATTCCAATTCACCATTTTAAATTTTTTTTTAAATATTTTAAAAGATATTTTTAAAAATTAATTTTTTAACATTAAATTAAAAAATATTTTTATATTTTAAATTAAATGTTTTAAAAAATATTTCAAAAGTAAAAAATATATTTTAAAATATTCAAATTAAAATATATTTTTTATATATTTTGGATGGAGAGTTCTAAACATATTTTGAAATCCATAAATACTTTTTTAGAATATTTAAAAATATGTTTTGAAATTCTCGATCTCAAATATATGTTTTATATATTTTAAGTTAGGCTTAAATACCTCTTTGGTCCTCATTTTCGTAGTGTTTTCGTAATTCTATTTGGGGGTTTGTTTGTCTTTTGATTGTTGTGATGTTCTGTATGGTTTCTAAATTACCTACTGAGACTGCACCAGATGTCCAAACTACTGAAAATGCATCAACTGCTGAAACTGCTGAGAATGCACCAACTGCTGAAACTTAAACAACTCAACCACCAAGGAATGAAATGGAGAGTCAAGCAACACCACTACCAACACCAGAAGAACCATCTCAGCAGTTTAGGATGAAATTACAAATTAGGAGGAGGCCATGATAGCAGCTACAAACGTCTTAGTTATTTTTTGAAATTTCTGATGTAGAATTCATTATTGATGTACTGCATTTTGACTTTCCTTAAACTTCGTTCAATTTCACTTTTACCAAACATTGATATAGTGCATTTTGATGAGGATGAATTAACGTTATGAATTTAACTTCTTTCAGACTTAGATCAATTTAATTTTTCCCAAGCTTAGATCAATTTAATTTTTCCCAAGCTTAGATCAATGTCACTTACTTCAATGCTCAGATTAAAATGTCATTTTGAACATGTTGGGACTAATATCATCATAATCAAACTAATTCATTTCTTCATTTAACAATAGTACAAAATAGATTGGACTTTAAAAGATTACAAACAATAACAGTACGAACAATACAATAACAACACAAGTTGACCCTATTATTAATTGCATCCTCTTCTCAGCAACCTTCAATGACTTCTCCAAATCACTAATCTGCCTCATTTGTATCATGATGATGATATCCTTTTCATCAACACCACCATTTGAAGAAAAAATTGTAGCCCACATTATTGGAACCACCACTCTATAAATCAATAAACCAAAAGTTAAAACCAATTTATTATTAACACAAAAATAAAAACAGATTGTACCCAAAATTTTCTACCAACATTCTTTGGAGTTCTTGTTATCCTCAAAGTTGTCATCTCTCCGCAGCTACAACTCGGGTTAATCCATTTCTTGTTGAACCACCAACAGTGCACGAAAATTGGGACCGTAACATACCTATATAATGAGATTACAGGAAGAAAAAAATTGCAGCAACACCAATTGGGAATGGGGGAATAAGATTGCCAAAATTCACCAACTGTCCAAATATTCCTTACCCAAACCCTAGCTCACTTATTTATCCCCAAATATCTAATTACCACACATGTACAATACACGTAACACACCCTAATACAAACCGTGCCACCTGTACAATACACGTAACACACCCTGATACAATTCGTGCCACCTGTACAATACACGTAACACACCCTAATACAAACCGTGCCACCTGTACAATGCTCCATTAATGATTTAAATGGCGTTACAGAAAAGGACCAAATAAAACACGAATTGTGAAAATGAGGATCATTTTAAACATTTGATAAAAATGATGACCATTTTAAACATTTTGTCAAAATGAGGATCATCCGCAACAAACACTACGAAAATGAGGACAAAAAGGTATTTAAGCCTTTAAGTTAATTATTTTGGAAGTCATCCTTTGTATTTGAAAATACCGAAACATATATAATATATATATATATATATATATATATATATATATATATATATATATATATAAAATGTAAAAACTTTTATTATAATTTTAGTGAGGAGTAATGTGAAATTACAAATTTTATGGGGGTGTAGGAAGAAATATGGGGGTGCAGAAAAACTTATTTCCCCCACTCCGTTAGGTTGGGATAACCTTAAATTATTCATAGGTATAAATCAAAAGTCTTTATAAAGGCCTTCAACTTCAAGTCACTAGCCTATTTATTATGAGGATATACAAATATTTGTCTTCTTCCTTAAATATTTAAAATTATATTTGTTTTTATGGAATGCTCACAACAATCATAAAATGTCTTTTCGCCATTTAATTTCAACTTATTCTGGTGTTTAAGTAAGATATTTTGTTTTATTCGTTTTTCCTAGGAACTTCTTTCCTATTCAATTCCTATAGAAAGTGATTTTTTGCACGGTGCTTCCCAGTTTGAGGAGGAATATTAGTTTTATCTGTATTATTAGTTGAAATAAATTTTATTATAATTCCGTTAGTATTTATTCCAAAAAAAAAGGACTTGTAAGTTTATAAAATAAAAGATTGTATTAATCATCCTCATTTAATCCAGAGACTTTGGGTACACACAGTACTAGTGGGAAAAAGATGTTTCCTGCACACAAATTCTGGACACCTTATATGGAAGGAGAAATTTATGCCTTTGACTAGTTACTATTCAAGCTTCCGTGATGTATTTTTTCTTTTATATATATATATATATATATATATATATATACTAATAAATAACCAATAAATAATGATGGGGATAGATAGACAGTCTCCTAAACTAAATAGTTATAGTTACTGGGACCACTAATTTATTTTATTTTTACTCGATCTTGAAACGGAGTATTAAGTTTAAATCTTGCTTGTGAAAAAAATTAAATCTAAATAGTAACAAAAGTAATAATGAATATAAGTAGTATTTAAATATTTTATATTTTTAATTTAATTTTATGTAAATATAATTCTTATGCAAATACATGTAATTTATTTTAACTTTAATACATCAATACTATTATTTCTATTAATTTTATTAATTATTAATTTTTATAACAAATATTATTCAAAGAAGGTGGAAAAGAGTTATTCATGCATAAAATTATGAAGTAATGGATATGGAAGCTAAATGGATCTCTGGTTCCATGTTGTATCATCAAAACTGCAATGTGGAAGCATCAACAGAATGTGGGAAAATGTAATAAACAAGAAATACGAGGACACACACTAAAACAAGAAGCATCAATGAGATAGAAAAGAAGAAAAAAAGGATAATATATACATGTACAAAGATCCAAGTATAAGAATGTATGAATTTGTAACAGAAAATAGTTCAATGTATACTTCATAGGATGAAATGAGAATTAGTGCTCTTGAAACATGTAAAGAATATTATATTTTAGATATAAAACTATCAAAGGGTTATTATATCTATCATGTTAATTCTAAATAGATTAGAAATTTTACATTAAACTGGTAAGAATAAAATGAATATTATAAAAATAAAAACATCAGTTTTAAAATTTTAGCTAGATGATAATATCTTAATTTTTTATATCCTACCAATTATTTCTCTTAAAATAAAGTCATTCACCAAAAGGATAAAATTTTTGTTGTATTAATTATTGTTAAATTCTTTCTCTTCGGTGGTGTTAGAAAAGATAAATAAATATTTACTTTGTAGTAGAAAGATGTGTGGAACTAAAAAATTGTCATGTAATTTATTGTATTAATTATTTTATGTTTGTGATCGTGTCATTAATGTAATACTCCTATATGTTTTATATGTTTTTTAAGAAACTCCTAATTATTATTTCAGCTTTTAATTTAAATATAAAATACGTTACTATCCTTTCTTTGATTGGTGTATGTCTCGTCACATAAAAAGGAAAATTAGTATGTTTAATTGATATCATGTACCTGAGTCATATTCAAATATGTAAAAGATTTGATTTATTGACCCTTACTGATAAAAGAAATAAATTATAAAGGGGTGTATGAGTTTTAATTATAACAAACATGTAGAATTGTAGGAACAAAATTGTGTTTAAGTTAAGAAAAGTAGATGTAGAAAAAATATTTATTTTCACATAATTAAATGTTTGGGTTTAGATGAAATATAAAATTGGTAATGCTAAATTTTCTTATTAGACTGAATTTTTTTTGCCCAATTTAGTGCATTCATTCTGTTATTTAGAAATATAAGTAAAATAAAAAATAAGGGATTGGGTAGGGACCAAGAATCCCTATCAAGAAACAATAAATGTGATTCATATGTTTTGTTCATTCTCAAGACAACCTAACCATATGTTTTAGTCAGGTTTTTGTTCTGTCTGTGTAGGAAATCAATAAAGAATTTTGTCTTATGCAACCTTTGTTAGAAATATTTTAATATAATTTAAAAAATAAATAATTAAAATATAAATTCTACTGTTACTGAAGTTTTTATAGACCTTTAATTGATGGGTTAATGTGTTTTATGGCTAACGGTTATATTCTTATTACTATTAACTTCTTTGTCTCCCTTTTCTACTTATAAATACCACCTAGGTGCATGGGTAAAGACACAACAACAGGGACAACAAACATTAGAGTTTTCTCTGAAATGTTTTTCTTTTCTTCTCTATATTATCTTTAAGACAGTGGTGTTCATAAGGTTCGGAGATCCTTCGCTGCACTCGATTGGATCTGACGGGTTGTTGTATCTTGGGAGAGAAACGCACTTGATAAGAAACACATATATGTATTGTGTATTGTATATTTATTTAGCCCTGTGCAGGAGGGGCGTTTTCTCTCTAAGGATAGCGCTATGCGTGCCTCAACCCAGGATATTTCTACTCCTTACCTCTTATCCTTTATTTATTATTATTATTATTACAATTGTTGATCTCTGATTAATATTCATTGTTTTATATATTGTATCAGTATTGTTATTGATCTAATAATTATTATTATATCATTTTATATTTTTATTATTATTAATATTATCTGAGTAATCATTTTCTAACATTCTTAGAGAGAAAAATTATTATCTTGTTATTTTTTTGATTACTCATTTGTATTCATTTCTAAAACTAAAAACAGTATAGAGTTGAAGACTGAAAACACATTTTATGAACTAATGTGTTTCTTATGGTTATATTTAAATCAGTTTCAACTAAGCCTAAAAATTGATGTGTATAATTGTTTCTATTTCTATTGGTAACAATAAATAAAATTATGGATAAATGATATTTCTGCTCATTGAATATTTTTTGTGATGTCTATAGCTCATGCTTATGTTGTTATATTAATTTATGCTTTAATATTGTCTATTCTAACCATTGATAAAGATGTTCTATATCATGTATATATTTTAAGGGCTTGTATGAAAATAATTATAAAATAATTTGTGTTACTAAAACTACTATTGTGTTATGAAAAACACTTGAACTAAACTTTGCATTTGCAAAGAGAAAAAAAAAATTAGCTTGATATTTATATAAAAAAAATGACTGATAATAAAGATAATCTTTATCAAATTTATGAATTCAAAATTATTGTTTATGACATGAAATTAAAATGAATTATTTTAATTGATATCATGTTTAAGATCATGTAAATTGAAGGAATAGTCAAGTAAAAATTAAACTTGTCTTCTAGATTTCTTTAAAGAGTTTTTCATGTTTCTGAATTTAGAATCTTTCTTGTGCTCAACAAGGTTATGAAGTGGTTCCCAGGTGCAATAAGATTATTATTTCTAGACATGTGTTTTTAAATGACATATTTGTGATGATTTGTTTGAGTTAAGTACATTTATCTTGTAATAAAATATTGAGCAGTTATTCTTTGGTTATCACATATGTTGAAAGTATTGATATATCACATGCTATTATTATAATTGTTGAGAAGTTTGATTAGAGACCATTCAAATTATAAAATTTCGAGGTCCAAAATTAATTAAATAGAGAAGTGATGATACATGTCTTTACAAATGAGTGTTTTTATGTAAAATTCATGGTATAATTCATTAAGCAACATTTTCATATGGTGTTAATGTAATGGTGCAGCGAAAGAAAAAAAATGTTTTTGTTTGATATGGTAAATATTATGCTTCAAGTTCTAGCTTGCTTAACATTATATCAGTGAAATTTTATATCTTGCTTACCATATTTTGAACACAAAAGTTTGTGATAAAACTTTTTATGAGTTATGAAAGAAAGGAGAACCACATTTAAAATACTTCAAAGTGTGGGGGTGTCTTGTAAAGGTTAATATACCTTTTGATAAGAAAAAAAATCTTTGGTTATTTATACCGATAAATTATCTAGAGAGATATTTCATTCAAATGATAAATTATCTAAATTTGTTTGTGATACCTCGGGAACTATTTTTGCCATCTAGTGTAATATTATTTGTGTTTTTTCTAGTTATGGCAATATGTCCAATTTCTTGAGATGATTGAAGGATAATGTAAATTGGATATTGATTTTGGTGACACAAAATCACCTATTGGTTATGGTTATGTTTTAACCTTGGATGGACGTGAACTATCATGGAAATATGTTAAAAAATTGTTGTCATGATTTACCATGCAAGTATAAATTATTCCTTTTTCTAATGCATCCTGACAATTAAATTGTTATATTTAAAGTTTTTAGTAAAAATGTCAATGAAATTGAAAAATTGACATATGAGAATGAGAGACAAATATATTAGAAACTTAATTACTCATGATATTATCTCTCTTGACTTTGTCAGGTTAGAAAGAAATGTTGCAGATCTGCTTATCAAAGGGTTGATGCATCAACAACAAATATTTGAGTCGTCGAGGGGAATGAGATTATAGCCCATAAATTAGTTGCAACAATGGATACCCATCTCCACATGAATGGCGATCCCATGGAATGGAGTTCAATGGGTAACAACGAAGTTGTTGTTGACTAAAATATACCAAATAATTTGATTAAATTTTATGTCTTATTCCTATGGCGAGGTGTACTATAAATTGTGACAATAATAAGGTTGAGGTATGTGCATTATTATGCTTATTTTATAAAATACCTCTTAATAAACCTAATGGTTGAGGTATGTGAATTATTTTATAAAATACCTCTTAATAAACCCAATGACAATTATTGTAGGGGTGTGAGTCACAAACCACTCTTTAAGGGTTTACCTAGTGAGTGTGATGGTGGGGCCGCCATTGTGAGACATGGGCAAGTCTCTAAGTGACACTCATGAAACAAGATACATGCGCAAGGCCGTAACGCGCACCCACTGATTAGAACCTATAATGAACACCGATATTGTATGTGTTATTTACTAAAACCCGACCACAAGGGATATAGTTCAAGACAATCAAGTCTCTGCATTTTCTCGGGTGGAAGTTTATAAGCACTAGGTGTAAGGGTCAGACCCGGAAGGTTCCTTACACTGAACTACAATATTTTGTTTAAAAGATAATATATTTTTTGTTTTTTTTTTTAATTATGTGGGGGATTGTTAGAAATATTTTAATATAATTTAAAAAATAAATAATTAAAATATAAATTCTACTGTTACTGAAGTTTTTATAGACCTTTAATTTATGGGTTAATGTGTTTTATGGCTAACGACTATATTCTTATTACTATTAACTTCTTTGTCTCCCTTTTCTACTTATAAATACCACCTAGGTGCATGGGGAAAGACACAACAACAGGTAGAGATGGCAAATAAACCCGTCCCCGTGGATATTGCCCGAACCCGTCCCCGTTTTGACGGGGAATCCCCGCATTGACTGGGTATGGGTATGGGTATGGGGAATCCCCGACTTTTTCAATTGGGTATGGGGATGGGTATGGGGATGTACATATCCCCGCCATATTACCCGTCCCCGTTTAAATTATTAAAATATTCCTAATTAATTAAATAACCACATATATATATATATTATTTTTTATTTATTCTAATTATTTGGTTTGTCATTAAACTAATTTTGCATTTCAATTATATTTTTCATCTTATCATAATCTTTATGTAATTATGTTCAAAAATATGTATGTTAATTGAAAAATTTTATGTCTCACATTTGAATATTTCTATTATTTTTTAATATTTTTATTTAATGTATATTTTTCTTTCACATGAAAATGTTTAATACTCTCAATTTAAGTATTTAATAGCACAAACATTTCGTTTACTAGGTAATATAAAAAAAAATCATTTACTTATTATTCTTATTATTAGTTTTTGTTTCATTTGAATAACTTTTTTATTTCACTAAAACATTTTTTGTTATTTCTAAAATACCGAGTATATATGTTGATATTTGAAAAGTTTTCTTAGATCTCTAAGATATTTTTCAGCTTATCATACCCTTAATTATACATTTGTTTTCTTTTGTGCGATTTCTTTCAATAGTCTCTCAAATTGTTTGTAAACATTTTTTAATTTTTTAATATTTTATTTCTTGTTTATTTTCATTATGTATAATACTATTTCGATATATTTTATTTAATTATTTTTTATTTTTTAACTCATTATCAATCATACTGTAATTTTTTCACTATAATTATATAAATAACTTTTATTTACTACAATATAAAAATTTAATGTAATTGTCATTAATATTTTTTTATCACCATCCAACATAATTGAAGTTCAAAAGATACAAGATTTATGTTAAAATTTTATTATTATGATTATTATTTGTTCTTTGTATCCTTTTGATTAAGTAATGTATTATAACTTTTATTAGTGTATAAAAAAGAGATTCATTAGAATTTAAAATATTGAAGTAAACAAATATTTAAAATATATTTTAATTTTAATATTTGTTTCCTTTTATATTTTTTTAAAAGTATTTTTAAATTTCATCAACTAGGTTTCATTAATGTTTGCAAATTTAATAAATGTGTTGGTTCTCATAAAATTTTTTATGGTATTATAATCTAAAATGTAAATAATTATAATTTATTTTAAACTTTTATTATGATTATTATTTGTTCTTTGTATCATTTTGATCAAATGATGTATTATAACTTTTATTAGTATATAAAAAAGATATTCATTAGAATTTAAAAGATTGAAATAAACAAACATTTAAAATATATTTTAATTTTAATATTTGTTTTTTGCTTATACTTTTAAAAAAATATTTTTAAATATTATCAACTAGGTTTCATTAATGTTTGTAAATTTAATAAATGTGTTGGTTCTCATGAAACTTTATTTGGTATTATAATCTAAAATGTAAACAATTATAATTTATTTTAAACTTTTATTATGATTATTATTTGTTCTTTGTATCATTTTGATCAAATGATGTATTATAACTTTTATTAGTGTATAAAAAAGATATTTATTAGAATTTAAAAGATTGAAGTAAACAAACATTTAAAATATCAATTATGTTCTTTGTATCATTTTGATCAAATGATGTATTATAACTTTTATTAGTGTATAAAAAAAGATTTATTAGAATTTAAAAGATTGAAGTAAACAAACATTTAAAATATATTTTAATTTGAATATTTGTTTTTCTTTTATATTTTTAAAAAAAATATTTTTAAATTTTATCAATTATGTTTCATTAATATTTGCAAATTTAATAATTGTTTTAGTTCTAATGAAATTTTATTTGGTATTATTATATAAAATGTAAACAATTATAATTTATTTTAAAGTATTTGATATGGAAGAAACAATCATCATTCTAATATTGAATATTTGATAATATTATGTTTCCTTTATCATAAAATTTTATTATTTTATAAAAATTAATTAAAATTAATATTGAAGTAGTAAGAAAATGGGTATGGGTATGGGTACGAGATTATACCCGTTACCCGGTGGGGATGGAGATGGGTCAAAAGTTTAATACCCGTTGGGTTTGGGTATGGGGATGGGGATGAATTTTTTTTACGGGGATGGGTATGGGATAGCGAAACCCGTGCCCGCCCCGCCCCGTTGCCATCCCTAACAACAGGAACAACAAACATTAGAGTTTTCTCTGAAATGTTTTTCCTTTCTTCTCTATATTATCTTTAAGACAGTGGTGTTCATAAGGTTCGGAGATCTTTCGCTGCACTCGATCGATCTGACGGGTTGTTGGCGTTTTCTCTCTAAGGATAGCACTATGCGTGCCTCAACCCAGGATATTTCTACTCCTTACCTTTTATCCTTTATTTATTATTATTATTATTATTATTACAATTGTTGATCTCTGATTAATATTCATTGTTTTATATATTGTCTCAGTATTGTTATTGATCTAATAATTATTATTATATCATTTTATATTTTTATTATTATTAATATTATCTGAGTAATCATTTTCTAACAACCTTTAACATACGTAAAGACAACCTGGAAATACCAACAAAATCATATGTAGAACAAAAGTGTATTAGTAAATGGATATGAAAAACAAAATAACATATTATGGATTTGTTAGATTAGAGTACGATACTTCAGTACAAATCTAAACTTTAGATATGATGTAACTTTGTAGTTACTATATACAAAAATACTTTGATTACTAAATATGGAGTTAGTTAAATTTTGTTAGTTTAATTGCATAATGTTCACAATAGATAAATACTTTTTCTGGAATAGGATAGTACAACCCAAAAAATTTATTTTTTTTTAATATATATATATATATATATATATATATATATATATATATATATATATATAAAATTCTTGATACAAAAGAAACTTTAATTTTGACTTGATATTTAATATATGTTGATTATTATAAAATAATTTATAAAAATATAATTGAAGATTTTGAGTTTTTGAAAAGTATTTTTTATATACCCTTTAAAGAATTTTTATAAAGTTTATAATCATCAAAAGAGCATACACTGGGTTTTACCGTCATCCAACAATAATGTTTTGGATAGTGTATACGGAAAATCACAAACAAAAACTATATTTGTCATTGAATTATTATTCAATTTGTTTTATCAGCAAACTATTATTCAAACTTAAAGTGATATTTTTCAGTCTTTTTTAATATTTGCAATTTTAGAATATACCATAATCAAGTAGCACTTATTATTTTTATTTGAATTATGTCACTCATAATTTTTGACATTTTAGTTTAGTTATTTAAAAATAAATAATAAGTATTTAGTTTAGAAAATAATACTCTTAATACCTGTTTCAGCTATTATTATTCTTTCTGATATTTTTTTTTAAATAATGTAAAAGGAGTTCATTAAAAGGATTTGAAGCTAAATAAAGAAAAAATTAGCTAAAATTATCATACATAGATTTGTGACCAGTAGTATAATTGAGGTTTTAGAATGATAAGGAATTTTAATATTCATTATGTTAGATATTTTATATTGATTATACAATTGACGTAGATATTATTGATGTATAAAATTCTTTCACAAAAGACTTCTATAAACTTTATTCACATACATTAAAGCTTTAGTCCTAGGTTATGTAGAGCTTGGTCTTTTTTATTCCTCCAGCAAGGCTTCTAGTGTTTTGGAAACTAGTTCTGGATAGGGTTCAATTGTGTTCATCAGGAAACTGAACTCAAAATATTTTAAATTGTTGTACAAATAGTAATAATTATTTTAATATTTAAATAATTGTTTTATAAATATTTTAAATTGTGTTAAAAGTAATCAATAAAATAAATTATTATTTTTGAAAAAATACAAAAAACTGATAATTAGATAATTAAAAAAATTAAACTGTATAAGTCTGCAGAGAATAAAAATAAGATATTGGGAGGGAATGGTTGCACGTAGAGAGCGGAAGTGGTCAAAGAAGGGAACTTAGAAAGAAGTGCCGGGAAAGCTACATGTCTGACGATAAGAGTGAGGGAGAGAGGCGCGTGAGCAATGATTGAGGTCCCCCACCACACCCCCACATTGGACCCGGGGGCCCTTCCCTTCAATTCAATGCTCCCACACACAGTAACATGAACTTCTTGCTTCTACTCCATTAATCCTCCCTGCTTCTTCAACTTTCAACTTTTGAAGCTTAATTTGTTTGTTTTTGTCTTTCTTTCCTCTCCTTAAAGCCCCCTTCAATTCTCTGTCACCACATAAATCCACCTCGTTCTTCCCAAACACATGGTACTTGCTTCGAGGATGCGCTTCAGGACCACAAACATTATTGTACTTAAAACTTCACTATTCTCAAAATTAGGGATACGAAAAATTAATACGTATTCCACCAATCCAACTAAGTCCCACTCCGAATCACTTATTCTCATCGATTCCATAAATTAAATAATCAAATATAAATTTTAAAATCTTAAATATTTTTTCTCTCTTATATTTTAATAAAATTTGAAATTAGAGTTATAATATAATTTAATTTCTAATTCTAAAAATATATAAATTTAATTTTTTTAATAAAATTTTATTAGTATTTGAATTATTTATATTTATATTGTTGAATATATTTTTACTTTAATATTAACTTATAAATATATTTATATTTAAAATATCAAATAAATTTAGTAAATAGTAAAAAAAATATTAAATAACACATCTCTAAAATTACTATATTAAATTAGATCAAAACTTAAAAAAAGAAAAACTTATTTAACCAAATTTCAAAATATTAAATTCAAAATAAATTCAAACTGTGATTGAATCAGGATCTGATAACTCACCGAATGCACTTTTCTCTAAATATAAATATAATTTATTGCCGTGGATCGGTAATTACTGTAGCTCTGTGATTTCTGCTGTCCCACTCCAACTTACTCTTTTCTTCCTCTGTCATCTTACTATCAGATTTATTTTTCTTAGGCTATTTATTACTGCTCTCAACTCTCCCTGTCAACCTGAAATCAAATTTCAGTTTTTATGTCTTTAGTACTACCTCAGGATGTTTAGTCATTTTATAATAACTAATTTTTATTAATGTATAATTGTAAAAATGAAAGATATTTTAAATTTATATTTTTCAGCCAAATGTTAACAAGTATTCTTAAGCTAAAAAAATCATTTACTGATTTATTAACTAATATATATAAGTTTGGTTTCTAAACTCATATTATGTTTAAAGTATGAGGCAAAAGAGACATTGATTTTTTGCTAAACATGTATAATTTACCTGATGAGTCTGCTTCTAATTACAGTACAATTCAATTAATTTTTTATTTTCAAACAAATTTTATTAATTTTCTTTGTAACTTAATTTGTTATGCAGAAAGAATGTCATGCGTCTCTCCTTGACCTGTGAATTTTAATTCTTATCTAATACCAAACGCATATTCTCCTTTTGTTTCTTCTTGGTTTGTGCACTTTGACCTTTGACCTTTTATAAAGAGAATTTTTATTGGTTTGTATACTTTAACATTTAATAAAGAGAATATAACTGGTTTTTTGTGGATGACATGTAAAAATATTACAAAATTAATATGTATTATTAAAATTAAATATTTAAAAATTCAAATAAAAATTATTTCTACTAAAAGCATACTTAAGTTTAATGTATATCAGAATTACTTCAGTGTTTAAATCATGTTTTGACAAGTAGAAAACTTTCAATCCATAATCTTATTGAACAAAACTCAAGATCAAGATAAATAAAGATTATCTTCATTTATATATATATATATATATATATATATATATTACTTTTAAAATTCATCCATTAATTAATAAAATATATAAACCATGTAAAAAGAGTTAGAATTATACTTTAATAACATTCAAATATAGAAATATACTAATTTATATAAAAAAAGTTTTATTTATTTCAAATACAATTATCAAAATATATGAAAGTAGTCATCTTATTGTGGTTAATATTAACTTCTCTTCTTATGTAATGTATGGTAGTGATAATTCACAAATAAATATGCAAATATTAGCTAATTTAATTTAAATGGTACATATGATACATATACTACAAATATTTATGCATATTGTAAATGAACAACATAATTAACATCATGTCCTTCAATAGAAAGATACACTAGTACAATATAATCAAAGAATTGCTGAATAAGAGTGATCGAAGTTCTACCCAACCAAATAAAAACTATAAATGCAGTACTTAAGAGTTAATTCAAGGTCGTCTCACGGTGACTATTATTTTCAATCAAAGGTTCCAGATTCAACAAGGGGGGTTTGGTTTGGCAAATTCAAATTCAAATACAAAATTAACAAAACGTAATTGCAAAATTTAACTAAATAGATTTCAAAACATATTGATTCCTTAACTCAACTGAAATTTCACCAATCACATATTACACAATAAATTGTTCTATCCAATTTGCTGCTATGAAACATGAAAGTAATCAACTAAACCATAATTAACACAAGTTAAATATGCAAATAAGCAAAGCATACTTCAAGCAACTAACACCCACATATTAAGCATATTGTGAACAACCCATACTCATTAAGCATGATTTATAAGTCGCTTTAGGTGCAAAAACACGAAATTATGACTAAGCATTCATTAATTTTATGTTTTACCATAAAAATGCAACCTGAAGAAGGGCAAACCAGAACAAAAATTTCAAAACGAACAACAACCTCATGGTTTCATTTCAATTTCTTTAAGGAATTAATACAAAAAACTTAGCTAGATATGGAATTCGAAAAATAACTCAAACAGAAACGAAATTGCATTATAAGAGTAAGGAAAGAGTGAACAAACACTACTTAGATTGAATGGGACAAAAAACCTAAGTTGGGTGGTGCTCTAATGGTCTCAAATCACCAAAATCGAAAAATCCCAAATGGGTGCTCTCCTAAAAATGTGAAAACAGAATAAAGTAAGAAGATGAAGTCTAAAACCCTAAGAAGATGTGGTGCTCTCCAATCTGCCACTGATATTTTGCAAAAATGTCATTAAAGGCTTCATAATTACAAAAATGTCACTCTAGACCTAAAATGCTAGCCCAATGACATGGACATGTTAATTGACATGGCACAGAGGTGACAATGATGTGACAATGATGTGACAACTCTCTCCTCACCTTATAATTAGCATCCAAGCTCCAAAATTATTTCACAAAATACCTAAAAATAATTATAAACAAGAATTAGACTAATTAATGCCAAATTCATTAAAATTCAGAATAATGACCCAATAAAGTCCACCAGACGAAAATGCAATAAAGATAGACAATTAAACATTAAACGTTTATAAAGATGAACATAAAAGGAAATTGAATACGGAAAAATAATGACTCATCAACAACATAATTAACATCATGTCCTTCAATAGAAGATACACTAGTACAATATTATTAAAGAATTGCTAAATAAGAGGAATAAAACTAAAATATTGTTATAGGATCATGAACCATTAGTTGGGGTAATACATTTTAGAAAACTTTAAGCATTTACGACCATTACACATGAACATTTGTTACACACAAATCAAGGATCATCCATCCAGAAGGGATCACCCATGACAAAGCAAATATATTGAAGATATCATCATCGTGTGTATATCCATACATTTCATATCATGTCCATATATCACATTTTCAACATCATAGTATACATATTCACATGCATATCATACTCAACACATATATAATTAATTAAATAAATCATTTTCGTTTGAGCGGTATTACATAGCTTGAATGAGATACCTTAAAATCTCAAACTAGTCGATGTTCCTTCCTCCCCTAAATGCCAAATTCATGTTCAAGCATTTGTACAATACTCGAGCAACATACACTTGTTGAAATTCTTTCAACATGATTTTGAGTTTTAGCCACTACTCCAATGGCACTTGAGTGATCTTGACACCGCTTGGACGACTATAACACCGCTTGAGTGTCTTGATTATATGCACGACTTTCTAAAGTTCAAAACTCATGCAAACTACCACCACCTCGTTTGAGTAGCCAATACATTATTTAAGTGATTTCATTCCTTAAGAGAGCAAGTTGCCTCAACCACTCTCTTGCTTAAGCTCCAAATCAGTACTTAAGTTTCACTGTTCATAGCTTGAGCACCCACATTATCACTTAAGTGATAATAAACAATAAGTGTAATCATTACACAACACTTATGATTCTAGTTGGACTACTTATATACATGTATATATGTTATTATATATGTATATAACATTTGACTCTTGATGGATTATGTACAAATATCTCAGACAAAATCATGCTTTGGGTAGCAGTTATAAACTCAAAACTCGTGTTATTAAAGATATCCCAACTTCACTCGTTATTGTCTAATCATTTAAACATGATTTGAGGTGGTGAGAAGTTGAGAGAGATATACATATATTTTAATTAATATTGTTTAATTGAAGTGTTAAAGAATTTCAATCAACACATAAGGTTGGACACTAATAACAAATATTACACCTCAAGGTTTCTCTTACAAAATAGTTTTAACTCTAAGTTAGTTAAAACAATTCATTTAAGGTCCCATTTATAAAAAAAAAAAAAAAAAAAACTAGAAAAAGTAATTTTATAAATCATGGAAAATGGTTTAAGAAGACATGTGAACAATATTTCATCATTTGACCGCGAAAAGCCAAATTATGGGAAGTTTGACAACATAAAGAAAATTACAACCGATGTTGAGTAGACAGTTCAATATCCTTTGATGTTTTAAAGATATATGAAGAAGACATACAATTTTGTATCACTAAACGCTCTTGACTATTAGATAGTTTATTGCATCAAATAGTCTACGATCTTTAACAAAAATTTTACTAAACCAATCTTTACAATTATGTTTTAATTTCATTAGCTTATCACCCTCACAAGCTTGTGTTGTGTTCAGTGATTATACTTGATACATGGAGCATATTCTATTGTAAGTGACGAAATAAGCGATCGAGCTTCTGGTTGATGATGTTACTTATATTATGTCAGGATTTTGGTGTTGTATATTTGTTTTGAGAAAAATATATTAGTTATATTATAGTATTTTAGGACGTTACAATCATTTAAAGGTAATGATTATGAACAATGTTAAAAATGGAACATAATAAATATGGAAAATGTGAATTATATTGATTACATCATTTAGACCAAGATACACAAAAGAGTGAAACACCACAAAGAATAGAACAAAAAAGATAACAGGATATATAAAATGAGATGTAAAATAAAAATTTCAATAGTCATAGTTTTTAAGCAATCACATATGACAGAGAATTAAAAAAAAAAATTCGTTCTTAGCTTGTGTTTTAGCAACCACATAATGTAAATACATATTTTAATCAAAGTGATGAGTCAATTGTAAACACTAAATTTGTGAGATATTTAAAACTTAATTAAATATTTAAATTATACAACATTTAATTTTAATATATTCTTAAATAAAATTAATTAATAATATAGACTGTTAATATTGTTAAGGATTAACTTTTTAAAAAACTAATAGACTTATTAGCAATAAAATATCTATTACTTATTTAAATAATGTTACTTAACTTAGTTTAGTTGTTCATATAAAAATAGAATTTAACAAATGAAAAAGTCTATTTGTAATTAATTTTCCACCCAGCAGCTACAAATTTGAAGAACATAAATTAGGCCTATGAGACTGATAGGCCCTATCTTTCCAAGTGTGTATAACAAATAAGTTTATTTGGTAAGCATTTGAGTATTGGATTGGATCTACTGGGGAGGATTTTGAATAAAAAAAATGTTTATTGGGTAAAGATTTTTGTTTGAAGAAAGCAGGTTCCAACATAATCACTTTTTTTATTTTCTTTCCCCTTGTGGACGTGCTTTTTGGTTAGCTAGTTAGTAGTAGAACTAGAATTGGAAGTAGAAGAAACTTGAGAAAACCGTACCTATATCGTCATGGCATGTGCGTTTGTCCTTTACCTGCAAATGGAATATATAAATGTCACGGACAACAATTTACGTCAACTGAATTTTACTACTATTCCGCGCTCTTCTCTATGCCTGTGCATACTGTTTCAATTACATCATCATAACATAAAGCCACTGAAAAATAAAAGAAATTAAATAAGAATAATCGAAAGATTAAATTAGTTCAATCCAGTGAATAAAGATAGATAAATTTAGGTTACTACTAATGAATGACATGTTTCTTATCAAATATATTTTAGTTGAAAGCTACCTCCATTCTTATTTTGTAAAAGTTTGTTTTACATCACTTAAAGTTATGAAAAATTAAGAAAAATGTTATACATAGGGGTGAAAGTAGACATGTCAAAGTAAGCCAACCTGGCTCACACGGGTTGGCTTACCACGAGCCGGGTTCAAAATGAGTGAACCCAACCCAGCTCACTTTCTGGTGAGCCAGAAATTTTGTAACTCGGCTCAACCCACCACGGGTTGATGGGTTAAGTGGGTTGGCTCACCAACCCACCTAAAAAAATTATTTATTTATTTTTTTTATTATTCAAATATTTAAATAAATTTTTAAGTAACCCATGAGATGACAATCATAGTAAAATCAAGAACCAATGTTTTGATCATGCTCACCACCAATATATGAAGAATTATTTCCAAGAAAGTATCCATTAGTCTAAGAAAGCATGACTAATATTACAAATTTTCTATCATACTATTCAACAAAATATAAATAAAAAAATTATACATTTTTTTCATGCTAATTTAGAAAAAAATGTTTATAAGACGGTTACTTGAGTAATTTACTATAAAGATTATAGTTAAAGATTAAAGTATAACATATATATAACTTGACAATCAAATTAATTAAACATTCAAATAATTCAAATATAATTAAGCAACATTCTAGCATTTAAAAATATGAAATTGTGAACAAATATAATTGGAGTAGTAAATAATTTTAAAAAAAAAATTAAAAAAATTTTAAAAAAAATTAAAAAAAAATTGTAAAAAAATGTTGGTGGGTTAAGTGGACCAATCCACCTTCAACCCGGCTCGAGCCCATTTAACCCGTGGGTTAAGTGAGCTGGGTTGAGTTCAACCCACTTTTAAAAAAGTTGAATTTTTTTCAACCCAATCTGACTCGAACCCGTGGTGAGTCGGATTGACTCACGAGTTGAAATCCATTTTGACATCTAAGTAAAGGAATTAAAGGTAAAATAACTTTGAATAATTAGTTTTCTAAATTTATTTTGAAGAATTGGTATGCAATAAATAAATTATATGTAGTACAGTACATTCAGCCATATTACATACTCACTCACATGATCACATGATTGACTATGTTTCCACCCGCACGAGTGGCTTTCTTTTGTACTTTTGTTATCTTTATTTGTTACTCTTTCGTCTTTACGGCTCCTCTGCATTTTTTTTTTTACTGTCATCAGTTCTGACCAGCTTTTTCTACTGTCTCTCTATGCTACGCTATACAACCCTACAATTTAATAACTCTGAAATGTTAACCACCTCCAAAATATTATTGTAGTTATATCATAATTTTAGTTTTTGATTAATTTATAAATTCTGTAATTTTTTATTTATTTATAAATAATTTTAATTATTTTTTTAAATTTTTAAATGTTATATTTTTTATGTTATGAATTTTTTTGAAGAAGTAAGTTTTAAATTAAATTAAATTTTATAAAATTAATTTATAAAATAAGATTTGTATTTATTTATATAATGAATATTTTGATAACGACTAATTTATTAGGTTTAACAAATTAATTTTAAAGTTCACTTAAGTTTATAATTTTAATTTGTAACATGAAAAACTCACGTATGATAACATGCTACCTCTTCCAAAACAAAGTGAATATCCATTTCAATGTGTTTTGTGCGTTGATGCCGTATAAGATTACTATATAGATAAATAACACTAACATTATCACAGTATACCAAAATAGTCTGAGGAAAAGGGAAATGAAGCTTTAGTAAGAGATTTAAGAGTCAACGAGAAAGAGTATGTTGGCACTTCGAAGACTAGGAGATGAGGTTGTCACTAAGAAACATACAATAACATAAATGTGGAGGGTTTGGTCTCAGGACATATACTCCAATGAGCAGCATAAGCAAGAACTTTCTCAATAAAAGTCAGATATAAGTGTAAATCATGTTGTAGGGTACCCTAAATATAACCTAAAATGCATAGCGTGTGTTCAGTACAAGAGACATTCATGTGAAAACAGACTTGTTGAACAAATATGAAATGTCAGGACGAGTGAAGGTGAGATATTGAAGAACACTGACAAAACTCCAATGTATATTAGGATCTCAAAATCAACTTTTAAGAAGTGAACTTTAAAATTAACTAAACTTTATAAAATCAACTTGTAAATGAGATTTGAATTCAATTATTTAACATAAATTGATTTTATCTATAGAAAATGTGGAACTTTCAACATAATTTAATTTTATATCTAGTTGACCTAATATCTATATAAATTGTTTTGTACTAATCTTAAAAATATGTTTAAATAAGATGCAAGACTATATTTTTCACACTTATCACTACATAATTTTGTCAAACATAACCTTAAGAGTAAAAAATAGTTATTAATCCTTAAAGTGGTTGTTTGATTTCTCCCTTCTCTTTTACCAAACAACTTTCTAATTTGGTTAACTCCCATGGTCTTTATTTCCTCACAATTGTACTTATTGTAACGTTATTCGAGGCGAAACTCATTAGCATTGAAACAGACGCTAACATGCGATTTTTCAGTTATAGTTTACATGTTAACTTCTCATAAAATTAGAACAAAATAAAAAACCGACACAATTTGTTCTGTTTTTGTTTTCTCCTGCATTTTTCTTTTTAATTTTTGTTTTATAGTGCTGCTTATCCGCATCAAAAACGCAACTTAGCAGTAATGGGTCGTGGGCCAAGGGCATGAACCTTGCGGCATCAATGAGTTTTGTTGCTAGGTGGTGACAATTTTTTGATAAGGTTGATTTTCATGCAGAGTATCAAGACACGTTGTTAACAACTACAAAATTAAAAATTCTCAGACCAACCAATATTTTTTTGGGTATAAAAGCGAGGTAAAGAAACAAAAGGACAAGTCCTGAACAAGCATAAACGAAGACACACAAAACTTAGAAAAGACCGAAATAAAGAACGAAATAGATATGCAGCAAACTTGGGAAACAAACAAAGATGCCGGAAATAGAAAAGAAAACACAACCTAAATAGAAGACAAACACATTACACAACGCTTGGTATGGAGATTAACAGTGCAAGGCACTCAGAGCTGAGACAAGGGCACGATGAGAGTGAATAAAAGGCAACAACAAATGCTTCTGACTTAGGAACAAGATTATGTCATGCGATTCACCACAATGATTAGTCGTCAGACAAAGAATAATTGGAGAGCGTGTAAGATAGCTCAAGTTTGATAGAATAATCTTTGAGAATTCAAGGTGAGTTAAAATTCACATAAGATGTTCGGTGGCAGATCTTGTACAAACAAATTTAGTTGTGTCAACTTATATTTTTATATATAAACTATTTATTTAGTTAGAATAATTATTTTATATATTCAAACAATTTTCATACTTTCATTCACACTTTTCATTTTATAATTTTTTTAAAATTTATTAAATTTTTATGCAATATAGATATTCTAATTTTTATTTCAAAGTTTATTCAATTAATTCATTATATTCAGCAAATTCGTAATGCAACACAAAATACATCTATAAAATTTTACAAATTTTACCACATACAACAGAAACACAAAAGTCCTAAATTTTATAATTTAGAATTTGGGAAAAATATAATCAGGGTTCATGCCAATTTCATAAAAAAATTCCTAAAATTATAATTAAGGTTCATACTAATTTGGGGAAAGCTTAATTTGAGAGAAACATCGTAATGAAATGGGAGAATTATAAATCTAACCTACATAGATCATATAGGATATTGTGAGAATACGTTCTTCAATCTCTCTGATCTCTTATCTCTCCTTTCCAATCTATCTTTTTGTTTTTTCTTTTACTCTCACACTCTCTCAATGGTTGGTTGTGAAAAAATCCAGAAAAAGAACCCTAATTCTTGTATTAACCAATGTCCATCAAGTTTATTTTTATTTTACCTTTATTTTATTTTTAAGATTTAATTAGTCGAATGGTACCCACCTTTGTTCGGATGTGTCAGTTTGGTACCCATTTTTTAAAAAGTGTTAATTGAGTCTCAACTTTTGAGAAAATGTTTCAATTAGGTCCTTTTGAGAAAAAAAGTTATTAACGACGCCGTGTTAATTGTATTGATATTTAACAACTTAGAAAATTAAATATTTATATTTATATTAAAATTTAGAGATAAAATTCATGAATAAAATTAACAGCGTTAATAATTTTTTACTAAGATAAACCAAATTGAGATATTTTTTCAAAAGTTGAGATTCAATTGACATATTTCTAAAACGATTATCAAACTGATACGTCTAAAAAAATGAATATTATTCAATTAATTAAATCTATTTTTAAATAATAAATAATATAAAATGACACAGAAAGATAAAAAAATGTTAGGTGTATGAGATTTGTAATGGTGATGAATATTAAAGCGTTTTGGTAACAGGTAACTGATTAATTGTGACTTAAATTGTGTGAATGACGTTGATATTATGTTAGAAATACTGTTACCGTAATCTAATCAGAGGATTATAATCTTCAAGTGAAAAGTAAAACTCTAATCACTTTTTGAATAATTGTCACTTACAAATGTTCAAAACTAAACTAATAAAAAAAAATCTATCTATTATACAAAATCTACCTATCTACCTATCTACCTGTATATATACAAAATAAAGAAACACCTTGAACATGTGACCACTCTTAGAAGAACACTTTGATACGTGACAACTCTTCAATTTTTTTTTAAATAGTCAAAAAAACAAATTTATTATTCAAATTTTGATAACATTTTGATGAGTAACATTCAATTCAAAATGTTACTTTTTATGATTTGCGCCGGATTATAAAATACTCTTTATGAGTAACACTCAATTCAAAATGCGTTCCTTAAACAGGGATTAGTTATTTTTAATTTTGAGAACCATAAATTAGGGTTTTGAATTCAAATTTCAATATCCTCTATACGCCTTATATATGTTTACACCATTTATATATTTGGTTTTCATTTTATCTTTGTATTCAAATTTTGATTTGGCTTGCTAACTTTATTTTTTTTTTATCCAATTTATCTTTATCTTCACATCATTTAAAATATATATGCAAATGAAGAATTTACAGAAGTCGGTTCATTTCTTTAATGAAATCACCCTAGAGAAGGAAAATTAGAACATAATTGCAAATGTATTAATATTACGTATCTGACCTCACTAAATACAAGTCTCCTTTATCATTAGAGATAATACACTTCCCAAAGCAGGATACTAGAAAGAAAGGCATAAAAAAAATAATTTAGATTAAAAGGTGAGTGATTTCACCTCAACTATTTTAAGGTTATGAAGTTTAAGAGTAATTAAGAACAATTTATATTGATTTGTCTACTTATTGCATGCATATTTATGGATAACAAATGAATCTATGACGACTTATTATGGCTGATAAAAGCGAACTAATCATAATAAATGAAAGGAGAAAACTTATTATGACACATATAGTGAACTTATCATAGTAGATGGACACAGTGACAAAATTGAATGTTAATTGTTAAAAAATAATTATTATTTAATACAAATTATAAATTTTTAACTTTATTATGTTTAAGTACGATTAATATTAATTATATTCATTATTTAATTATTATTTTATATTATCTTAGATGAAATATTTAATTATTTATTATACACAAATATTGTTTACCGAGGTTTCAAATGATTATATTAATTGATTCAAATTAAATTGTATGATTAAATGTTTATTTAATTAATTAAATTTGATTACATCTTTTAAAAGTTAAATATTAACTAACTTTTTAATATATCATATATTAATTGATAAAATTTAATTAATCATTTAATGTTAATTATTGAATACTAATTACTATTTAATACATCAATGTAAAACTATTAATTATTAATTTTATTATGTTTCCAAATGTTTCAAATGGTTATATTAATTAACTTTTTAGTTTTTTTTTTTATATGAAATGATAAGAGTAATATTTAAAGTTTACATACCTTTTTACTCAAATTAATATTACTATTAAAAAAATTTAATTAACTTAAAATGTAATTTAAAACCTTAATTATTAACTCAGAATAAATTTACTACAAACATGCTATTTTTCAAACCATTGACTGTGTTCTTTTCCAAAAATAATATTTTCTCAAAAATTTATTTTTCATCTTAATTTTTTTTTCATAATAACCTTTTATAATACAAAAATAACAACAATATAATAATTTCTATTAAAATTATTATACATTATAAAAAAATTAATTTAATTTAACATATAAATAGTTTGTTTTAAAAAAAATTATAAACTTAAAATAAAATAATATAAATTCATATTTATTAAAAGAATTTTGTGCCTTAGATGGTTATATGCACATTCCTGAATTAATATTTATTTTGGGTCCTACCATATATTTTTATAGATATAGTTAATGGAGATTAATTATGGTAAGAATAAAATATTTTACTATAATCTAAAATATCTTTTATAAAATTTGATTAATGGATTAATAAAAGATAATCAGTCCTTTTATTTATCAAAATTATATGTTCATACAAATATAAATAGAGCAAAGAAAAATATAAGCAATTAAAATTAAATAGATATTTATGAATGGTTATGAATCGTAAGCATTTTGTAGAGTTAATATTTGTTTTGTTTTTTCTACCATACATATTTTCATTGATACAACTAATTAAAATTGATGTGGAATTAACAAAAATATTAATTAACCATAGATGTGATTTTATAAATTGTGATTAATAGCTTAATAAAACAATAATCTGTCTTTACTATCAATATTTTGTATTTATATAAAATATAAATACATAGAAGAGATTATTATTAAATAAAAATTTTGAAAAATTTTCAAGTGGAATTATTCGGTATTCGGTGGTGGAGTGTTTGTTTTGAATTCTCTCCCTTCTCTTTCATATTATACAGTGAATATTAATTATAAATTATGTATTCTTCTCTGATCAATTTATATAAATGTAAAACACATACAATTTGTAAAATATGTTCGTAATTATATATATATATATATATATATATATATATATATATATATATATATATATATAAATTGTATGTTAAATTAGCCAGAAAAGAATATATAATTAATATTAAATAGAATTAAATATTTATAAATTAAAATTATTTTTGTAGATTTTATATATTATATGATTTATATTATACAATGTACATTTGAGATTATCTTGACCTTTATATAATAACAATCATAAAGTGGTATTTTAACATCATGTCAGTTAAGTGTTTCAGGGTCTCGATCAAATGTTTTAAAATTATTCTGACCAAATTATTGATGTCTAATTTTTTATTTTTACAATAAACACTACAAAAAAAAATATTTTATTTGTAATCAATTTTAAGAATAAAAAATAATTAATCATGATCAATTTATATATTAATAATTAATAATAACTAAAATAGTTTTTAAATTAGCCTTTAAATTAGTTATCATAGTGAATTAGTTTTTAAAATTGTTCACAAACATTAATTATTAAGGTTTTAATTACAAAAAAAATTAGTTTATGAATTTGTTCCATCAGAGACCTATTTATATACAAATTTAGAGACAAATTTTTTGGTAACAAAAACTTTGGTAACTAATATTAGTGACTAATTTAGAAACATTTTCACTATAGTGACCAATTTAAAAACTATGTTAGTTACAATAAGTTGTAGTTTATAAATTGGTCACGTTGATTTATAATTTTTGTGAGTTATATTTGAGCAAATTAAAGTCATGTTGAACTTTTGAGTTAAATAAAAGGTGTAAAATGTTATTTTGATTTTGAGTAAAGGTTTGAGAAGAAGTTAATCATACTCTTTTGATTTTTTTAATATTTTTGTTGAAGTGGCCAATTTTCGTTCAAAAAAATATAATAAATAATTAGTCCTTGTTCTCAACTTCATTTTCCATCAAGCAAAAATATATTGGAAATTGTGTCTCTTTCAGCTCTACTTTTGCTAAAACAAAAATAATCTTGTAATTGGACATTGTGTCTGCTAGATTTTTTTATCAAACGGGTCAATTAAGTCAGACAAATTTTCACTCAAGTTAAAATAATAATAAATTTTTTTTTCTTCTTTCATTATAAGAAAATTCCTAAATAAAGATAAATTTCAGTGACAAAATATATGTTTAGAGACCAATTTTTTAACTAGATACCAATTTATTTGATAGCCAAAACTTTGGTAATGTTCCTCACCCATCAATACAAGAAAATGTTTTATTAACGACCAATTTTAGTGACAAAAAATTGTTAGTCATTATAATTAGTCCAATTTAGATGTCAATTTACAAAATAAAAAAAATAATGGTTACTAAAATAGTCACTATTATGAATAAAAAATTATAATTCGTATCTAAATTGATTTCTAAAATTTAACTACTAAAGAAAATTAGTCATTAAATATTATCTACCAAGTTTTTTTTTTTACCAAAGGAATTGGCTTCAAAATTAGTCTCTACTTAATAGTCTCAAATTTAGTGACCAATTATTAACTTTTTATTCATAATAATAAATATTTTAGTAACCAATACTTTTTTTATTTTAGAAATTGGTATTTAAATTGGTCATTATAGTAACTAATAACTTTTAATCACTAAAATTTGTTATTAATAAGTTTTTTTTTTTTTGCAATGAATTTAGAGACCAATTCAGGATAAAAATTATCTTAGCTATCAATTTGTAGACCAATTATAATTTTTTATTCATAATAAAAACTATCTTAATTACTAATAGTTTTAGGTTATAATTTGGTATTTAAATTGATCATTGCAATGACAAATTATTTTTAGTCACTAAAATTTATCATTATTTATGAATTTAATTGTAATGTTTTTTGTGTTGCTTGTTGCTTTAATTGCTTTAAATGTAAATGGTAATTATACATGTAAATAAAATATTGATTACATGTATTTATAAATGGTAATTATTGGACGAGTGTGCATAATGATTTGTAATTATGGTTATTTCCAGGGAAAGAATACTATATTAAAGATGTTTAAGTTGTGTATTAACTTGGGGATTTATGTTATAATGTTTAAGTTGTGCACTAAATTGGTGATTTGTGAAGGAGATGTTTTTATTCTAATGACATTTGTATCACGAAGGAAAATATCAAGTGGTGATAGTTAAAAAGATTTCTACTACCTTGTTTGCGGTATAAAGAAGAACGGTGTCTCATAGGTCATTGAGACTTATCGAGTCATATGAGTGGAAAAATATTTTTATTATGTATTTTTGTTGTTGTGACAACTTAGTAAAGGTTGTGTGGTAGAGACAGATATTTCAGTCTAAATCAGCACATGTGTCTTCTAGGAGTAGAGTTAATTGTCTATAATAGTTGATATCAATAGTATTTTAGGAATTTAAAGATAATTTTAATATATTTTAAAATTTTAAAATTAATGGCCATAAGTGTAATTTGAAGACACAGTAAAGGAACAACAGAGAAAAATCAATAAAGCATCCAAACTCGATATATAGTGAATAGACTAATTAATACTTAGCCAATTGGTTTTGATGTGAATTGAAATTTTATATTAAATTAAATCCCCATCTCGTCTAAATCCACATTTGAAAAGAGAAAATTCTTTGATCATTAATTTTGTAACTTTATTTTCAGAAAAAAAATCATGTAATTATTTGACGACCATTTTTCGATTCTTTCATGTGTGGTTGTCAATTGACGATTTTGTAAAATGCGACAAAGGGTGAAAAGTCTACCTTGAGCTTGATTTAACTTGTACAATGATAAATAAATGGAACCTTTCAACTCGCTCATATTGACATGAAGGTTGATAACAATTTCTAATGATTTGAGGATAACATTCCATTAGCCAACTTCAACTTTGTCCATACCAGTTCAATTTTAAATTTGCTATCATCGGATTCAATGATAAACTATTGTAAGACGACCTCGGTTTGTTCGATTTTTCTAGGGTTTATTATACAACTCATGATCGAGAATATTTATTAATGTTTTTTTTATTTAAATTAGTTTTTAGGAAATATTTTTGTTTTTAATAATATCTTTCAATTTTAGAAATTAATTATTTTTGAACTAAGAAATCAAAATTGAGATATTGTAAATATTTTAAATTCCGATACATTTTATTATATACTAACAAAAACACAGGTTCTATTGCGTCTCTGTGTACATATATATGAGTAGATAAATATACTATAATATCACTAATTTAACATACAAGGTAAATTTATATTGAAAGTAGTTGAATAATTGGAGAAAAAAGAGAAAATAAATGTTAATGAATGAAAAAAACTATTAGAATAGTTTTATAGAAAAAACATATAAAAATAATTGTTAATCTTTAAAAAATAAATAATTATATTGTAAAGGATAAATTAAAAATAAGTGTGAACATAAAAGAGTGAATCTTATATATATATATATATATATATATATATATATATATATATATATATATATATATATATATATATATATATATATATATATATATATATATATATATATATATATATATATATATATATCTTGACCCACTATTGGCCAAACCACCTGAGCACTAGGCCTAATGTGAGTAGGATCACTTAATCATGTCTCATAATTGGAAAAACGAGCACCATGAAAATACATGCCACTCAGTCAAAGAAAGATGATAGAGAGTTGGCCGAAATGCGCACTAAAAACTTTTCGGGAAATCTCCTCTAAATCATTAGTATGGCTATCAAAATCATGAGCGTCAGCATGTAGGTTCCAAATCCAAGTAGTAGTATCTGGTCCCTTAGCTATTGTTCTTGAGAAATGACCAGGTTTTGCCCATTCCTCAAAAGAAGTTTTTATAGAATCCCTATCTGCCAAAATTTTAACTTCTGGTTCCGGTGAACGAATAATCATTGAGTCCTCCTCTTTCCAGACAACACATACAAAGAGACCTGCCAACATAAAACAGAATTAGTGAACTTATTAGATATATATATATATATATATATATATATATATATATATATATATATATATATATATATATATATATATATATATATATATATATATATATATATATATATATATAACAATATATAAAGGGGATTCTTCTTTTTGTGTCCACTTTTCAAAATACCGATTTTACCCTTTAAATATAATAATTTATTAAATTTTTAAAAATTGACCGTTACTTTTACAAACTTTTTATAAAATCATATGTCTCTACTTCTTCTCTTATTCTTTATTTATCAATGGTTATTCTTTTATTTGTTCTGATATATTTCACTTTATTTTTAATAATTTTAATATATATATTAACTTAATAACATTATAATATTATCACCTACTAATATAATATCATGCATATTTAAAAAATACATACACACAGACGCTATCGCGCCTGTGTTACGCTAGTATGTATATATATATATATATATATATATATATATATATATATATATATTATTGATTAATTGATTGAATAGTTTAGATTTAAGAAACAAGCACACAGGAAACAAATATCCGACAATGTAAAATTAATATACTATTAATAAACCAAGATGTAGTCTATATACAGAATTAAAATCAATAGGAATTAAATTTAAAACTTTTTCAAATATCTTAACGGATAAAAATCTTAAAACTCTTAAAATAGCTCAACAAGATAATGTAAATATTTATTTATCCTATATTGACTTGTAATACGTTAGTGTTACTGAGATGTTAAAAAAAATACTATTAACACCAAATAGAAATTTGTTCATATTTATTAATTGTCCCTATTTTGTAGACTTGATTGTTTTCAGTTTTACCATAAATATTTTTATTTGTATTAATTGCTGTATAGACAAAAGCCATTATTTTTTGTTATAACATTACTCGTGATTTTAAAATTTGTGATTAATGAGTTATTTACGGTATAAACATATCAGCATTTCTTTTATTGTAATCATAAATGTATTTAAATTGTGATTAATGAATCAATAAAAACAATGGTCCCATCACGTACCAATACTTCTTATTCGTATAAAATGTTTTCAATAATTTTCAACTAATTTATAAAAATGATGGTATACACATATACCTCGTAGTTATCTGATCACGCATAATAAAAAAAAAATCTTTTTCTTACTAAATTTTAATATTTTTTTCTTATATCTTCAGATGTTATTTCTCGTAGTCATCGGAGTTATGCATAATAAATAAATAAATAATTTACTATTGAATTTTACAATTTTTTCTTATATTTTTAAGTATTAATTTTTAAATGTTTTTAATTTTTAATTTTTCTCATTCTCAATTTTTCAAAAATATTTAAAATATGATACATCTCGTTATAAGAAGAAGTTATTTCAAAATATTATTTTTCTAAATAAAAATAGATCGGTAAACCGATAAGGTGCATGTTTTCCAAGTGTAAAGCCTACTTCTTCGCTACTTTCTGCTGTTCCTTTTCTGCTTAAAGACAGAAGAGAAGCTTATAAAAGCACCCTCTTGGCTTCACATTTTCATTAGGTTTGATCCCATTGGAACACCTGCTTCTGTGATTTCACTACGTTAAAAAAATGGAACCTCCTTTTCACCAAGTGTGAAACCTTTTCCTCTTCCTGTTCCGCACTGCACACACATGCAACTTTCTTTTCTTTCCTTTTTCCTTTTAGTTTCCTACACATAGAGAGAGAGAAAGAATCAGAAGAGAAGAAAGTAGAAAGAATCAGACAGGCTTAACCATGTCAGACTCACACCTGACTTTTTGTTTTCTTTCTTCCATCCTTGCTCTTATAGTCATCACCTTCATTTTCACCAAAAGAAAGAAACCAACCCTTAATCTTCCCCCTGGCCAAACGGGGTGGCCCCTCCTTGGGGAAACCATAGGGTATTTGAGGATTTACAAAGCTCTTACACTAGGAGAGTTTATGCTGAACCACATAGCAAGGTAAGTTCTCTTTTTTCCACACACAATTACATCAATATTGAAAAAAGAAAAAAGGTTAAAATAGTTGGATATGTGCAGGTATGGAACCATTTACAGGTCAAACTTGTTTGGGGAGCCAGCCATAGTGTCAGCAGATGCAGGGTTGAACAAGTTCATAATGCAGAACGAAGGGAAGTTGTTCGAGGCTAGTTATCCTAAGAGCATCGGTGGAGTACTTGGAAAATGGTCTATGTTGGTCATAGTAGGAGACATGCACAAACACATGAGGAACATATCACTCAACTTTCTCAGCTATTCCAGGGTCCGAACTCTACTAGTTAAAGACATCGATTACCATGCCCGTCATGTTATTTCTTCGTGGAAACATAATTCTATAGTATCAGCTCAAAACGAAGCAAGAAGGGTAACTATTTATCACTAACCGGTTACTAGTTCTCCTCTTTTGTTATTAATCAACACTTAGTTATGAGTTGCTTTGGTTTATTAATTTGTCACTGAACTAAATTGCAGTTCACCTTCAATTTAGTGGCGAAACAAATCATGAGTTTGGATCCTGGTCAACCGGAGACAGAAAAATTGAAGATAGAATACGTCTCTTTCATGAAGGGTGTTGTATCTCTTTTTCCTTTGGATTTGCCCGGAACAGCATACAGGAAGGCATTAAAGGTTACAATATCAGTGAATTAATATTTAATATCAGTGCTTTAAAAAAACCCCCTTTTTCCTATAATTAAATACTGTACTGAATTTTTAATTTTTATTTTTAAATTTTTGATTTTTAATTGTTATGTTGTACAGGCTAGGTCCACCATTCTGAAGTTCATAGAGGCGAAAATGGAAGAGAGGGCGAAGAGGATCGAAAAGGGTGAGGCAGTGGAGGAAGATAATGATCTTCTAAACTGGGTTTTGACTCATACAAATCTTTCAAATGAGCAAATACTTGACTTGATATTGAGCATGCTCTTTGGTGGTCATGAAACCTCGTCGGTAGCTATATCTCTAGCTATTCACTTCTTGCCCGGTTGTCCTCGAGCTATGCAACAACTCAGGGTAAGCATGCACCAGGATGATGATACGTGGAATATTTTCTCAGGACAATTGCAAACCACAAAATTCAAAAGATTAACTTTTTTCCTAACCAATAATTATATTTTGCATTTTTCTTCAAAAATAATAGGAGGAACACGTGGAAATAGTCGCTTCCAAGAAGAAGACAGGAGGGGAGGTTGAATTGACTTGGGATGATTACAAAAAAATGGAGTTTACTCACTGTGTAAGTGTCACATATACGATAAACAAATTGGGGTTTTATCTTTCTGTCCTTTTGTGACCCTTTTTGTGATATTATTACTAATTATTATTCTTTTTTTTTTTAAAAAAAAGTTATTATTACTGGGGGATATGATATGAAGGCCGACATTAAGGTGTCTGCAAATCACGTGTGCAATGAATGTTCTACGTTAATAATAAATTGCTCTTTCTTTGTGTTTGGGAAGGTTTTGAACGAAACACTTCGACTAGGGAATGTTGTGAGGTATCTTCACAGGAAGGCTATTAAGGATGTTCAGTACAAAGGTGAGAAATAGGATAGGATGATACAGTATCTCACTGTTTTTGTGTACATATTTGGTTGAAAGAAACGAAAACGAAAACGAAAGAGGAAGGGTTAAGTGTTATAGTAAAAGGGAAAGGTGCCAGAATTCCAAAACCATATATGTTTATTGAAAATGTGTGTTTGTGTTTGAAAGGTTATGACATTCCACGTGGGTGGAAAGTTCTTCCGGTGATTTCAGCTGCACATTTCGATCCTCAACACTATGACCAACCTCACCAATTCAATCCATGGAGATGGCAGGTAACTTCTATATATATAACCATAGACTCTTTTTTTTCTTTTCTAAAGATGATTATCACCACATGCAATCACTCCATTCATGGCAGGTGTGGCCCGTGAATGAACAAAAACTCAATCCCTGATTCATAACAATCACATAACCCTATGTCATTGGAATTATTTAGGGTGTGTATTAAGAGAAATGGGGAATTCAAAAATTAATCAGGGCTCACGGATATTCTTTCTTGTTATATTTTGTTTTCAATCGTTTTCCATTTTCATTGTATTATATTTTTACTAACTCTATCTGTCTCATGTTTGACGCATGGACCATAGCTTTTGTTTCTTTCTTGTTTTTGTAGAATAACACACATCACTCTTCTGTTTCCTACTAAATGTTATCTCTCCACTTCATTTTCCCTTTTAAAAAGAGAAAGACGAAAGAGTTGAATAAAAAAGAATAAAAGTAGTTGTTATGTTATGTTATAGGTAGGTTTTTTAGCTTGGGTTTGTAGGTTCCTTTATAGTACATAATAACACTTTACATTCGGCGCTTCAGAATCAGGCCCCCACATGAGGTAGACACGCCGTACAGCTTTGACGAAACTGAAAAGAATGCTTCATCATCCTTTGATCCTCCTTGTTGACTTAGTCCTAACCAGATAGATACTTCCACTGCACTCAGATTCTCTTCAAATTATAGCTCCCATTTAAAAAAAAATAAACATTCCACTGTTTCATCCACTTTATTATTTTCTATGTTTATCCTTCCATTTCTAAGCAATCATAATCTCATAATTATGAAGCTCAAAGTACACATTTTATGGAAAATTAAAAATGGGTAGTCTGAGATAATCATTGGGTTAAAATCTCTAATCTTGGTGCCTGAATAAAATTAACATGGCATGGAAAAGGAAGAGGGAAAATAGTAGAGTTGGTAGATTAGAGAGAAGAAAGGATCTTGGGAACAGTGGTGGGTCCCAGTGGATGCTGAACACGCCTCTTTTTGTGCACGTGTGTCCATGGCCCTGTTCTCTCTCTCTCTGTCCTTCCACATTATAAATGCCCGTGTGCAAGTGGGTCTCTCCCATCCCACGTGCATCTCTGTCTTTTCCTTTTCCTTCTTTTCTCACTCAACCTTCTTCATTTATTACCTTTTTCTCTCAGTTATTCAAGGACCAAGACCTTCTCTTTCTAATATTGCCTTTTGCTTCTTCTACTCTTACAATTACTAATTGTACCCCGTCATCACTGTGCAATGAAAAAAAACATGGAGGCCCTATTACTAGGCCCGGTAGAAACCTATACGTCATCCACATAATATTTCCCTTTGAATTAAATGTAGAGTAATTATTTTTTGGTATATTAATATGTATTTTGGTGTGGTTGGAATTGCAGGGAAGTAATAGTAAAACTGATAATAACCATTTCATGCCATTTGGAGGAGGATCAAGGTTGTGTCCAGGGTCAGAGTTAGCGAAGGTGGAAATGGCTGTGTTCATCCACCATCTCATCCTGAACTACAACTGGGAACTTCTTGAAGGTGACGAACCTTTTGTATACCCTTATGTGGATTTCCCCAAAGGTCTACCCATCAAAATCCAAGCTACATCATCCATCTAAAGTGCAAACTCTCTCCACCTGCAACATCATTAGATCTTTTCTTTCGTTTTGGTTCCTAGTTGTTTTTTTTTTTTTTTCATTTCATGCTTTTAGGAAATAAAATAAAAAACTATGCTTGTTTAGCTTTCCTTCTTTCTAATAGATGGAAAAAATTTAAATAATAAAAGTCTGTTTCGTTTAGCATTTTTTTACTGAGTTGCAAGTTTATCTAAAATTATATTTAGTTGAATTTGTGTTTTTTATGAATAATTAAATAGTATTAAATCGTGATGTGCTAGCTTACGCTTGATTGTTTTCAAAAGGAGTATATATGTTAACTTTTAAGAACTGATTTAAGAAGATGAACGTGGTAAGATACTCAATGTCCTTAAAAAATGTGTTACATGGTTTAGGCAATAGATAATCCAAACTTATTCAGTAATATTTTTATTAATATATCTTATAATCTTACGTCGTTAAATAGTAGTTGTCAAAATCAATTTAAATATACATTTTTTTTTGTCAAACCCTTTTTAAGGACAATATCATGATTTTGGATCCGGTGATTGATTTCATCAATATTATCTCAACACATTTGAGAATGGAAAATTAATCATTAAATATAATTTATTATTGATAAAATATCTTGCCTGCGAAATATCTTTTTTTTTTTAGGAATGTCGAAGTCATTAGGAACTTGACCAAACCTTCAAAAAATCACTTCCAAATTAAAGTTCTATTTGATTATCACTATATTGAATATATGGTTGAGAAAAGTTATTTTCAAACTTAGTTGGAGAAGTATGTTCACTAATAAATGTCTCATCATAATTAATTCTTCTATTAAGAAAATAGAGATGCAATGTGCCCAAACACCTATATCAATTTATTTGACTTTTATTTTAAGGTGTAGAAGAAAAGGGTATTGAGTATTTACCTTTAGAAGAATTCTTTTGTAAAATGGACATCTTAGAGAATTTTGAGAAATATTTATCTAAAATTGTATGTGGTTGAATTTGTGTTATTTTTTAATGAATAATTAAATACAACATAATTGTATATATTATTAAATTGTGGTTTGCTAGCTTATACGTGATTGTTTTCAAATGGAGTATTTTAACTTTTAAGAAGTATATTAGCAAATTAAGGTCATAAGATAGTCGGTCTCCTTAAAAAAGGTGGTTTATGTAAACAAATCTTAAATACACTATTTTTCTAGAATAAACATTTTCTCAAGTGATACTCTAATGCTCTCTTTAATACTGGAAAAGTAATAACGAAACAAGAAATAGGTAAGTACAAAAAGAAATATAATTAACAAAGATTGTTTTTTAAAAAAGATGGAAGACCTTATTTAATTTTAGAAAAAGAGCAAAGTATAAAAAAATCAAATTACACCTTAATAGCATATGATAAGGACAAATTAAATATACACATAGAGATGACAAATAAACCCGTGCCCGTGGGTATTACCCGAACCCGTCCCCATTTTGACGGGGAATCTCCGCTTTGACTGGGTATGGGTATGGGTATGGGTAATACCCGAAATTTTTAACTGGGGATGGGGATGGGGATGGGGATGGGGATATATATATACCCGCCCAAATACCCGTCCCCGCTTAAATTACTAAACTATTTATAATTTATTAAATAATCTAAAAAATATATATAAATAAATAATATATTTACACGTAAAATATAATATAATATAATATAATATAGTATATATACATATAAATAAAATATACTTATATATATATATATATATATATATATATATATATATATATTTACACATATACATGTAATATAATATAATATAATATACATATAATATATATACATAATAATATAATATAATATATATAATATATACGTATAAAACAAATTAATCATTTAACTAGTGAGATCTTTTATAAACAAATTTATAACATGACAAATTTATAAAAATTTAAAAGAAATATATATATATATATATATATATATATATATATATATATATATATATATATATATATATATATATATATATATAAAAGCATAAAATATCTACGCATATACATATAATATATATACATAATAATATAATATATATTATTATATTTATATTATTATATAATATAATATAATATATACTTAAAATAAATATATATCTATAAATATATATATATATATCCACACATATAATATATATACATAGTAATAATAATATAATATATAATATAATATAATATATATAAATAATTATATATATATATATATATATAAACATAAGATATCCACACATATAATATATATATACATAGTAATATAATATATAATATAATATAATATAATATATATATATATATATATATATATAACATATTTCTCATTCTCTTTGTTTTTTGTTATACACTTTGTTTACTCTCTCAATTTGATATCCTATCATGGTGGAAAATAAATGGGTTAAAGTTTCCAACCCTTCAAGCAATTGCAAGGGATGTTTTAGCTATTTCAATAACAACTGTAGCTTCTGAATCTGCTTTTAGTACTGGTGGTCAGATATTAACTTCTCACCGTAGTCGACTTCATCATATTACTATAGAGGCTTTGATGTGTACAAGAAGTTGGATATGGAACTCAAACCATCTAGGTAAGTTACTCAAATTTATTAATATTTTTTGTTAGTATTTTTTGTGAATTCTCATCTAATATTCTACATTTGGTGTTTGTAGGTGTTAAAAAATTAAAAGGAAAAGATGTTCTCATGAGTGAAAATGAATCTGATGAAGAAGGTACATTATATTCTAGTAATTAAAATTTTCAATTTCAATTATTATATCATATCTAATTTTTCATTTTTTTTCTATGTGTAGGTGGATCGAATGCAAATGAAACCACTGATCATTTGTAAAATTAATAAATATTTTGGTTATTATAAAATTTTAGTAATGTGTAATTTTTTAGCTTTTATATAATTATTTGAATTTTATTTAGTTGTTATTTGATACTTTAATTTGAGATTTATACTATTATAATATTTTTCTTAATATTTGACATCATGAAAATAAAAAAGAGTATGTTATTTTAATATTGAATATTTTGATAGTATCATAATTCCGTTGGTGTGATTTTTAAATTTTTTTTATAAAAAATATTTAATTGATATATGGAACAATAAAAAAATGGGTATGGGTATAAGAAAATACCCGTTATCCGGTGGGGATGGGGATGGGTCAAAAGTTGTATACCCGTTGGGTTTGAGGATGGGGATGAGAATGAATTTTTATTATGGGGATGGGGATGGGATCATGATACCCGTACCCGCTCCGCCCGTTGCCATCCTTATATACACATTTTTCATCTAATTGTTTAGGAGTCTGGACAAAATTGCGACAAAAAGTTTAAAAGTATATAATATATAATATCTCATATGTGATGATTAATTTTATCAATATTGTCTCAACTTGAAATCGGAACAATAATCATTAATTATAATTCGTTGATAAGACATTTTAAATGCAAAACATTTTCTATTTCAGAACCGTCAAAGTCATTAGGAACTTGACCAACACTTTAACAAATCACTTTTAAATTGAACTTCTATTTGATTATTACTGATTGAAAGATACGGTGGAGAAAAGTTGTTTCCAAAACTAATCGAAGAAGTATATTTAATAATGAAAATCTCATTAGGACGTAAATGGAACAGGTGAGATATGGATAGTATTTCTTATCTGCATAATTTTATAATATCCATGAATATCTGTGAGTATTTATAAAAGAATAAAAATAAATATTTATCAACATATTTTAGTTATAAATTCAAATAAAATATAGTACATAACATTCATAAATTTTAAACAAAGTCCAAATAACTCATTTGAATAGAGAATAACATTGAATGATAGTTTACAAAGAAATAATTTTTTTTAAAACTAATTGATAAAAAAACAAGTCATTCAAAATCAATTTGTTAATATTTTAATCATATTTTTTATTTAAAGTAGAATATAGCGGGTACGGGTATTCACAGGTACGGATACTATGATACCCGTACCCGCCCCGTTAAAGAGCGGGTATTAAAAATACATGTACCCATTATCCATGGATATCTATTTACAATATTCATTTCCTACCCGTTGCGGATTTTATATATGGATACCCGCGATTATAGATTTTTTTTGACATCCTTAGTCACTAGTCCTTATTGAGAGGTCCTTGTTCACAGGTCCCATGTCACTTGTTGCGGATCACTCATTTGTATAGCTTGTATAAAATGAAATCATGCTTTACTCTTATTACTTTTCTATCCAACAAAAATAAACTTATATTAATTTAAATTTAGACACGTTGTTCTTATATTTAATATTTTTTAATCTTCGTCATCCAAAATATTAAAGTTTGAAGGGAAATACTAAAAAAATTACAAATTAAAATATCAATTTTAAATTAATAAAATTTAATGAAATAAAATATATTTAATTAAGTTTTAAGTAAAATTAAGGTATTTTTAATTAATTTTTTATACTTTTAAAATAATTTTTTATTATTTATTTTTTTTATTAGGAAAATATAATTATTATTTTATTCTATTAGAGATCCATGATCACTTGCTTGGTAGTTTTTGGTGTTTGTTTAAAGGTTCTTGACCACTTGCTGCAAACCACTGAGTTGTATAGTTCTATGAGATAAAATCATGCAAAAATGATGTACTCTTGTTACAGTTAGGGATGGCAACGGGGCGGGGCGGGCACGGGTTTCGCTATCCCATACCCATTCCCGTAAAAAAAATTCATCCCCATCCCCATACCCAAACCCAACGGGTATTAAACTTTTGACCCATCCCCATCCCCACCGGGTAACGGGTATAATCTCGTACCCATACCCATACCCATACCCATTTTCTTACTACTTCAATATTAATTTTAATTAATTTTTATAAAATAATAAAATTTTTATGATAAAGGAAACATAATATTATCAAATATTCAATATTAGAATGATGATTGTTTCTTCCATATCAAATACTTTAAAATAAATTATAATTGTTTACATTTTATATAATAATACCAAATAAAATTTCATTAGAACTAAAATAATTATTAAATTTGCAAATATTAATGAAACATAATTGATAAAATTTAAAAATATTTTTTTTAAAAATATAAAAGAAAAAATAATATTCAAATTAAAATATATTTTAAATGTTTGTTTACTTCAATCTTTTAAATTCTAATAAATCTTTTTTTTATACACTAATAAAAGTTATAATACATCATTTGATCAAAATGATACAAAGAACATAATTGATATTTTAAATGTTTGTTTACTTCAATCTTTTAAATTCTAATAAATATCTTTTTTATACACTAATAAAAGTTATAATACATCATTTGATCAAAATGATACAAAGAACAAATAATAATCATAATAAAAGTTTAAAATAAATTATAATTGTTTACATTTTAGATTATAATACCAAATAAAGTGAACCAACACATTTATTAAATTTACAAACATTAATGAAACCTAGTTGATAATATTTAAAAATATTTTTTTAAAGTATAAGCACAAAACAAATATTAAAATTAAAATATATTTTAAATGTTTGTTTATTTCAATCTTTTAAATTCTAATGAATATCTTTTTTATATACTAATAAAAGTTATAATACATCATTTGATCAAAATGATACAAAGAACAAATAATAATCATAATAAAAGTTTAAAATAAATTATAATTATTTACATTTTAGATTATAATACCATAAAAAATTTTATGAGAACCAACACATTTATTAAATTTGCAAACATTAATGAAACCTAGTTGATGAAATTTAAAAATACTTTTAAAAAAATATAAAAGGAAACAAATATTAAAATTAAAATATATTTTAAATATTTGTTTACTTCAATATTTTAAATTCTAATGAATCTCTTTTTTATACACTAATAAAAGTTATAATACATTACTTAATCAAAATGATACAAAGAACAAATAATAATCATAATAATAAAATTTTAACATAGATCTTGTATCTTTTGAACTTCAATTATGTTGGATGGTGATAAAAAAATATTAATGACAATTACATTAAATTTTTATATTGTAGTAAATAAAAGTTATTTATATAATTATAGTGAAAAAATTACAGTATGATTGATAATGAGTTAAAAAATAAAAAATAATTAAATAAAATATATCGAAATAGTATTATACATAATGAAAATAAACAAGAAATAAAATATTAAAAAATTAAAAAATGTTTACAAACAATTTGAGAGACTATTGAAAGAAATCGCACAAAAGAAAACAAATGTATAATTAAGGGTATGATAAGCTGAAAAATATCTTAGAGATCTAAGAAAACTTTTCAAATATCAACATATATACTCGGTATTTTAGAAATAACAAAAAATGTTTTAGTGAAATAAAAAAGTTATTCAAATGAAACAAAAACTAATAATAAGAATAATAAGTAAATAATTTTTTTTTATATTACCTAGTAAACGAAATGTTTGTGCTATTAAATACTTAAATTGAGAGTATTAAACATTTTCATGTGAAAGAAAAATATACATTAAATAAAAATATTAAAAAATAATAGAAATATTCAAATGTGAGACATAAAATTTTTCAATTAACATACATATTTTTGAACATAATTACATAAAGATTATGATAAGATGAAAAATATAATTGAAATGCAAAATTAGTTTAATGACAAACCAAATAATTAGAATAAATAAAAAATAATATATATATATATATATGTGGTTATTTAATTAATTAGAAATATTTTAATAATTTAAACGGGGACGGGTAATATGGCGGGGATATGTACATCCCCATACCCATCCCCATACCCAATTGAAAAAGTCGGGGATTCCCCATACCCATACCCATACCCAGTCAATGCGGGGATTCCCCGTCAAAACGGGGACGGGTTCGAGCAATACCCACGGGGACGGATTTATTTGTCATCTCTAGTTACAGTTACTTCTCTATCCACGAATAACAATCGTATATTAATTATATTAATTGAGTTTAAACACGTTCTTAAATTTAATTTATAATTTTTAATCTTCATACTTAAAAATTACTTTATTTAGACGGGGATATTCAACTGTGTCTTTGCTATTCATCCAAAATATTAAAGTTTGAAGGGAAAAACTAAAAAAAAAGTAGAAAACAAAATATCAATTTTAAAATAATAAAATTCAATGAAATAAAATATATTTAATTAAGTTTTAAGTAAAACTTATGTTTTTTTTTAATTTTTTATATTTTTTAATTAAGTATTTATTATTTAATTTTTTCTTATTATTACATAGATATAATTGTTATCTTAATCTATTACATATCACTAATCATTCGCTGAGAGGTCCCATGACACTTGCTGTGGATTACTGATTTGTATAGCTTGTATGAAATGAAATCATGATTTCCTCTTATTACTTTTTTATCTAAAAAGAATAAACTTATATTAATTTAAGTTTAGACACGTTGTTCTTATATTTAATATTTTTTAATATTCGTCATCCAAAATATTAAAGTTTGAAGGGCAATACTAAAAAAATTACAAATTAAAATATCAACTTTGAATTATTAAAATTTAATGAAATGAAATATATTTAATTCAGTTTTAAGTCAAATTTAGGTATTTTTATTTAATTCTTTATATTTTTTAATTATGTATTTATTATTTACTTTTTTTTTTATTATTATGAAGATATAATTGCTATGTTATTCTATTTGAGGTCTTCATCACTTGTTGAGAGGTTCCTAGTCACTTGTTTAGAGGTCCTTGATCACCTATTGAGAGATCCCTAGTCACTCGCCAAGAGAGGTATCTGGTCAGTCGCTAAGAGTTCCCTGGTCAATATTTGACAGGTCCCTGATTATTTGTTGATTGGTCTCTGGTCACTTGTTGAGAGGTCCATAGTCTATATTGAGAGGTCCTTGATCACATGTTTGAGAGGTCCCTGATCACATGTTTGAGAGGTCCTGGTCCCTTGTTGAGAGGTTCCTAATCTCTACTGAGAGGTCCTTGGTAACTTACTAAGAGGTCTCTAGTTACTTGTTGAGAGGTTTTTGGCCCCTTACTGAGAAGTCCTTAGTTTTTACTTAGATATCCATGGTATCTTGCTGAGTGGTCCCTGGTGTCTTACTAAGAGGTCCATAGTCTCTACTGAGAGGTCCCCGATATATTGCTAAGAGGTCTATTGTATTTTGCTAAGAGGTCTATTGTATTTTGCTAAGAAGTCCCTAGTATCTTGTTGAGAAGTCCCTGGTCTTGTGAGAGGCCCCCAGTCTCTGTTGAGAGGTCCATGGTCACTTGTTGAGAGGTCCTTGGTCACTCGTTGAGAGATTCCGGTCTCTATTAAGAGGTCATTAGTCTCTTGTTAAAAGGTCTCTTATCACTTGCTTAGAGGTCTCTGGTCACTTGCTCAAAGGTCCCTGCTCATTTGCTATGAACTACTTATTTGTATAGTCCTATAAAATAAAATCATGCTTTACTCTTGTTACTTTCCTGTCCAACAAGAACAAACCTATATTAATTAAGTTTAAACTTGTTCTTCCTAAATTTAATATATATTTGTTAATCTTCATCATTAAAGAACACTTGCTTTAGTCGGGAATCTTCAAGTGCGTTTTTACTATTCATTCAAAATATTAAAGTGTGAAGGGAAAAACTAAAAAAAATAGAAATTAAAATATCAATTTAAAATTAATTAAGTTTAATGAAATAAAATTGATTTAATTAAGTTTTAATTAAAATTTAGGTATTTTTAATTATTTTTTTATATTTTTTAGTTAAGTATTTATTATTTAATTGTTTTCATTATTACTAAGGTATAATCTCTATCTTGTTCGATTAGAGGTCCCTGGTCACTCGTCATTCGCTTGAGAGGTCTTTAGTCACTCATTGAGAGATCCATTGGGTGTCTGCTTAGAAGTCCCTATCCACTCTTTGAAAGAGGTCTCTGGTCACTTGCTGTGTATAGCTATATAAAATAAAATCATGCTTTACTTTTATTAACTTTATCCTCCAAGAACAGACTTATATTATTAAGTGTAGACATGTTGTTCTTAAATTTAATTTATATATGTTAATCTTCACCGTTACAAAAATACTTGGATTAGTTGGTGAATATTCAATTGCAGTTTTGCTATTCATCCAAACATTAAAATTTGAAGGGAAGAATTAAAAAGAATAGAAACAAAAATATCAATTTTAAATTAATAAAATTTAAAGAAATAAAATATATTTAATTAAGTTTTAAGTAAAATTTAGATATTTTTGAATAATTTTTATATTTTTTAATTAAGTATTTATTATTATTATTTTGTCATTATTAGGAAGATATAACTGCTATCTTATTCTATTATAGATCCTTGGTCACTGGTTAAAAAATTCTTAATCACTTCCTAAAAGATCACCAGTGTCTGTTTAGAGATCCTTATATTTTGTCCTATCAAACAAGAACAAACTTATATACTTTTATTAATTATATTAATTAAGTTTAAACACATTGTTCTTAAATTTAATTTATGTTGTGTAAATCCTCTTAGTTAGAAATTACTTACTTTAGTCAGTGAATATTCAACTGCATTTTTGTTATTCATCCAAAATATTAAAGTTTGAAGGGAAAAACAAAAAAAAGAAATTAAGATGTCAATTTTAAATTTATAAAATTTAATGAAATAAAATATATTCAATTAATTTTCAAGTAATATTTATGTATTTTTAATTAATTTTTTATATTTTTTAATTAAGTATTTATTATTTATTTTTTTTTATTATTACGAAGATATAATTGTTATCTTATTGTATCGAAGTCTTTAACCACTTGAGAGATCCATAATCAATTCTTGTTTATAAATTTTTAATCATTTGCTTAGAAATTTTTAACAAATGATTTACGTTTGCACAGATGACTCTGAAAGTGGTGCTACGTTATTCAGGAACGGTTTTGTTGCATGCATTGGTCTAAACCCTTAAGGTATAGAGAAGAAAAGAGTGTAATGTTTTTACACTTAGAAAAAAATATTTTGTGAAGGGATGTTTAGAGAATTTTGAAGAGTATTTATCCTTTTAAAATTTAGTTTTATACTTTCAAGAAAAATAATAAAAACGATTATAATGAGTTTTTTTTTATCTCATTATATTCATCATTCATATTGACCTTAAATAAAATAATTTTTAAATCTTTGTAATACTTATCTACCTCTCTTAGATATTCGAAAGGAATTTCTTCCTACAATGGTAGGAACCAAATGTATGTTTTCAAATAATATCTATAGACTATATTTAACCTTTTATTTAACTTAATATCCATCACAATTTTATAACACGGTTAATGATATATTGTCATATTCTTAAATTATAACTAATTTTACACTTTACTTAGATCTACATAAAAAATAACAAGAATTTGCTTTACTTTAACTTCCAATTTTAGTTATATATTAGATCACAACTTTTATCAAAGGAAAGTAAGTCATTTTTCAGTGAGAATCTCGTGGCTTTAGCTTTTGATATTGACTCTTTCTTATTATTGGTTTTTTTTAAAAATTAATACAGTTTTTTATAAAATAAATTCCTTCTCCCATACGTTTGTTCATCGTCCGTTTAATCAGTGATGAAAATACAGCCATATGATCATATCTAGCTTTGGAATGCTACGGTGCGTTTCAGGGCTACGTGGACTATCTATATCGTATCAGTCGTGGCATAAAGAACACCACCCACCCTCGCTTTTTCCTATACAAACACTCTTGTCTTGCCACGCGTCACTCTCTCAAATATCTTACGTGGACCACTTCACTTTTTTCTTATTATATACGCAACACTACCCCTGATAGTCACGTTTCAATATATCCATGCATTCTTTCCAAACAACCAAAACCCTCATCGTAAATTCCTGCGTTACTTGCCTAATCGCATTTCGCTTTTTCCTAATTTGGCTTAATTTTCATTCACTTTAAAACTCAGTATCAAAATTAGTTTCTTGCATTTGCTACTTGTCCAAACCAAACGCCAAACACACACATCAAACTATGCAACCAGGGATGCAAACACTATCAAATTAGAATTCCACACCAAAATCACTGAAAAATAAACAAAATATTAGAACGGGGTGGAAGAAAGAAAAGAGAGGGTGCTTCGAAATGTGGCGATGCGTGGCTCGTGCGAATCACCAATCACTGAGATCTCACGTGTCAAGATTTTTCTCTGTGCGAACAATTTCGTCAAATCTCTCATTCTATCTCTCCATTTTCAATTTCCGATTCGGTCATGGAAATTTTGTTTTGTAAACGGCGTTCTTTTGGTCGTTGTGTGTGCAGAGTAGTGGAAACTCCTCCTACAACGTGGTCGATCACAAGTACGATGCGGTTGTCGTGGGTGCTGGGGGTGCAGGGTTGAGAGCCGCCATTGGACTTTCCGAACATGGCTTCAACACTGCTTGCATCACAAAGCTCTTCCCAACTCGTTCGCACACTGTTGCAGCTCAGGTGCGAGATCTTCTCCCACTCTCCACGTTTTGTGTTTATGCATGTTACTTGTTTGTCGCAATTCAGGATTTTAACTTTTTATTGAATCCTTTTGTTTTTTGGCTTTTCGGTTGCTATAACTATGGTACAAGTTGTCTGCATACGTGGAGTTATTCATTTAGTAAGGGTTACCGATAATAAAATCAGTTTGTTGGTCCTTGAGGATCATGACATGAGGGACAATTTGGTTTAGACGAAAAACACTCATTCAAGGACATTGAATGTTATTTCCACATTTTTCTTGGAACTAATAAGCCCTATAGCTAGAAGGGGCCGCTATTTTGATTATTTACTCTAAATTAATCTTTTTATGGACCACAGAATGAGGGCTATTGGCGTGGTTTTAATTTGGGCTGTTAAAAAAGACTGAATTGAATAAATTGATACTGAATTGAATTGTATAAAAAAAAACTGAAATGTTTTGAAAGAAAACTGAATTGAATTGCTCTTTAAATAGAACTATTTGAACTAAACTTAATTATAACTTGTATGATTGAAAAATATGCTTTAAAAATAATATGTCAATTGGTAATAGTTCAAACAATTCTTATAGTAATTCAAAAACAATTCAGAGTAAATTCAGTTTGATTCACTCAAAGCTATCTCAACTGTAATGCAGTTCAATTCATTTAAACAATCAAATAGTTCCGTTTCGTTGAACCACTTTTAGAGTTTAGTACAATTTTACTATAATTCCCTTCTGTTCAATCATTTTGACCACCCCTAGTTTTAACTGGATGACTATAGCAGTGGTAACTTGAATAACTTCTTTCAATTTATCATCTCTACTCAGAAACTTTTAGGCATGTTTTAAATTTGATATTACGCCGGTTATAGTGGGATAGGTGATGTAATGTATTCTCCTTATCGTCTTATGGTCACTTAACACAATAAGACACCTCATCTTTGTTTGATACCACTTTTAGGGGATGAAAGACATTATTTTGGCTATTGTTTTGCAATGATATATGGGGATTTTTCTTTCTTTTCTTACCATACCTTTATGTTGTATTTGTTTGCATGGCTAGTAAAGTACTGGTTGATGCTCAAAAGTGGATTAAGTCGGCCTAACCAGACCAACCTTTTCTTCTGAATTGAATATACTGATTATGCTCATGCATGGCAACAAATTTGTGTGTAGGGTGGTATAAATGCTGCATTGGGAAATATGACTGAAGATGATTGGAGGTGGCACATGTACGACACTGTCAAGGGAAGTGATTGGCTTGGTATGAACTCACTCTACCTTAAAATTTTAAACTTTTTCGTTTTGTCCTTCAAAATTTTCATATAATAAGAAGATGATTAGTTTGCTGTTATGAATATCAAAGCAGAGACTCTTGTATGTCCATTCTTTCTTTTGTTTCCTTTTTGGATATGAAAAGGTAAGCTTCGTGTTCTGCAGGGGACCAAGATGCCATCCAATATATGTGTAGGGAAGCACCAAAAGCCGTCATTGAACTTGAAAATTATGGACTGCCATTTTCAAGAACTGAAGATGGAAAAATATACCAGCGTGCATTTGGTGGTCAGAGCTTGAACTTTGGAAAAGGTAATTGCAGATGGTGGAATATTAGCACTTTTTATCTGAGAGTTCTGATTTTGACCTTTTTTTTCATGTTGCTATGCTACAGGTGGTCAGGCATATCGTTGTGCGTGTGCTGCTGATCGAACTGGACATGCTTTGTTGCACACTCTCTACGGCCAAGCTATGAGACATAATACCCAGTTTTTTGTGGAATATTTTGCACTAGATCTATTAATGAACAGTGATGGTAAGGTTCTCTGGAAAGTAGTTTATTTCTCTGAACAATTTGCAATCAATTAATTGCACAACGTATCAGCATTCATAGGAAAGGATTTAATAGCACAGGACGACCAGAAAGTTTCCTGCACTGTGCTGGCGGAGAATTATATCCTTCAAGTGGATTTTATGCATCCACATTTGCATTTTAGAGTCTCATATTTTCTTTCAACTGTTCAAGTATTCGTCCATTTATTAATAATCCGCCAAATTCGAAATAGTTCTTGTGTCATTGACAGAGGAAATGAACTACAGTTTTGCCAAAGCTATAATACAAAGATAAATAGGTCACAATTTTTCTTCTGCTTGACATTAGCTACTAAAAGGCACATAAAGGAGAGTATGGGATTATAGGAATAACACTTCACTATGTTGGTATGTCCACAAGGCTAGGAAAGCAATTTCAAAATTCAATTGCAAACATGGTTGCCTGTTTTGCCCAGCTAATCTTGAAATTAAAGTTAACCAATACAATGGTATAGTAGAAAGTAAAAACTGAAACTTTAGTTTTTTGTGCATATCCGGGAAATCTAAAGAATTTAGCTTTCCTTCTCACCTTGCCTGCTGACTTCTTTGGTCATATTATTACTAGAACGCAAGCTGCAACACTGGTGAGAGAAGAACAAGAGTAAGTAAAATTATTAAAAATTCTGTCTCATGACACAGTTATAGGACCAGTTTTATGAATGGTACACCAAAAAATATACTTCTTTTTTTATTTATATTTAATATTTAAGATTTGAGATTAAGTGGCTATATGTTCTCATCATTTATTTTTTCACAACTATGACCTGTCCCTCATATGTACAAATATGGCGTTACTTGTTTGTGATGCTCACTGGATTGTCAAACATGTGCAGTGCTGAAAAGATGTTGCTGACTGTGTATGTGTAGGAGTTGATAGAGTTAACAATTTTTCCTTGTTTGAAATACAGGTAGTTGCCAAGGAGTGATTGCGTTGAATATGGAGGATGGAACATTACATCGTTTCCAAGCAGCTTCAACAATTTTGGCCACGGGGGTACATTATTTTCTTTTGCATGTTAGATATTAATTGAAGTTTACAATTGTAATTGTCATGAACATGTATGTGTTAATCTTCTGTTTTGCATCAGGGCTATGGTAGAGCATATTTTTCTGCCACCTCAGCACATACATGTACTGGAGATGGCAATGCCATGGCTGCACGGGCTGGGGTCCCACTTGAGGTATATTTTTAGGCTTTGCAAATTTTGTTATTAAGCTGAAATCTTATATAGCAAGTGTTTTAACATTTTCCTGTCATAAATTTTGAAGGATTTAGAGTTTGTGCAATTTCACCCTACGGGCATATATGGAGCGGGTTGCCTTATCACGGAAGGTTGGAATGTCTTAGTTCTTATTTGCATATAGGCTATCTTTTGATTGTATACTATTGACAGTTATGTACTTTGGCCAATTTAGTCGAAATATATATTGCTTCTCATTTTCTTTCTTGGACCTTGTAGGTTCTCGTGGTGAAGGTGGGATTCTCAGGAACAGTGAGGGTGAGAGGTTTATGGAACGTTATGCTCCTACTGCAAAGGATCTTGCATCAAGAGATGTTGTTTCCAGATCAATGACTATGGAAATTCGGGAAGGCCGTGGTGTAGGTATGGTTGACCTTAAATTAATACTTCTATGTTCTGATAAAAAAATATTCTAACGTATAACTATGCTGTTACTTTGACGTTGTATATAATTGTGGCTATATTATTTTAGTGGGACGTTGTCTTCCTCTAGAAACTAGATATGCACGATATTTTCTTGAACCTTGACCTTCCAGTTAATTTGGACAATTAATTTGACCATGGAAATTGTTTGCAGGACCCCATAAAGATCACATCTATCTACACCTGAATCACTTACCCCCAGATGTTCTCAAGGAGAGACTACCTGGTATCTCTGAAACAGCTGCTATTTTTGCTGGTGTGGATGTTACTAAGGAGCCTATTCCTGTTTTGCCAACAGTGCATTATAACATGGGTGGTATTCCCACGAATCATCATGGAGAGGTACAATATTAAAAGTAATTGTTTAACCTCCATTTGAGAAAAGGAAAGAAAAAGAAAATATGAGAAACAAATTAAAAAATGAAAAATAAATTTAATTAGTCATTGTCATGCCTATATATATTTTTTCTAGAGCAACTATTTCCTATCATTATAAATTACTGCTCTCCGCTTTCTTGGTGCACAATAGTTGAGAAGAACACATACCACAACAGATAATTGTTTGGTTTTATTTTGACGACTCGAACCTTTTCATTGGCTTGAAGTTATGTACCTTACACAAAGAAAAAAGAGAGACAGAATGTGCCAGAAAGGATTTGATTATTCTATGTTATTAAAGCAATTTTCTATGTAATTTGTATTATCACCAAACACCTAAACTTTTAGTTGTTTTCTATGCTTCATCGAAACAGTTAGAAACGGATATAAAGCTGAGTTTGACATCTTTATGTGTTGAAAAATTTTGTGGTATGAAGTTCTCAGAAAACCGTGATTTAGGAAGTCATGTTTGGTACCTAAATGTCTTTCTAATATTTTTGTGAATCATTTTGTACCTGTAGCGTTACGTTATTCCCATTACTATATGTATGTATGTATTTTTTGTAACTAACTAGCACCACACCATTTCACTTCTATCTACGAGAGAGACTCTTGGAGAAATCTATTTATTTCTCAAATTGCTTCTCCAGGAATTTGAATATGTATGTCATTGCGTATGTCACATTGCAAATAATGATATATTTTATTAATTTTCGTTTATGAAATACTTGATTACCTGTTTGGTTTATGGCATGCTATCTTGTCCTATGAATTTTTTATATTTTCATTAAATTTTTATTTAAACAAAGCGAAAAAATGGAAAAAGAATTAGTCTAATACATCTTTTTTCTCATTTAGGTGGTTACTATTAAAGGTAATGATCCAGATGCAGTAGTTCCTGGATTAATGGCTGCTGGGGAAACAGCCTGTGCTTCAGTTCATGGTGCCAATAGGCTTGGTGCAAATTCACTTCTTGACATTGTTGTTTTTGGTAGAGCTTGTGCAAATAGAGTTGCAGAAATCCGTAGGCCAGGCAAGATTCATTCTCAGTTATAAATAGATTGTGCACGTTGAAATGAAGTGAAAAAAAGTTCACCTGTTTAATATTTTGCAGGAGATAAACAAAAGCCTTTAGAGAAAGATGCTGGTATGAAAACAATTGCTTGGCTGGACAAATTGAGAAATTCAAATGGATCATTGCCAACTTCCAAAATTCGGTTGAATATGCAAAGAGTAATGCAAAGCAATGCTGCTGTGTTCCGTACCCAAGAAACATTAGAAGAAGGTAGTACTTTGTTGATCAATAATTATTGTTCTTCTTATCCCCTTCCTTTGCTCAAAGTACACTTATAACCTTTACTGCTCCCATAGTTATATTCTCTCTTTGAATATCATGTACCTTGTGACAGGTTGTCAATTAATTGATAAAACATGGGAGAGCTTCCATGATGTCAAGTTGAAGGATCGAGGTTTGATATGGTAAAAATTCTTTGGCCTATGTCACTTGGGATCCCTATTATTTCAAGGAATCAAATCTGTTCTTTCATTTTAAAAGGTTCTCTGTCTCAATATTCTCAGGAACTCTGACCTGATTGAGACCATTGAGTTGGAAAATCTTTTGATTAATGCCTGCATCACCATGCATTCTGCTGAAGCAAGAAAAGAGAGTAGAGGTGCTCATGCCCGTGAGGACTTCACGGTTAGTATAAACTGCTGTATATATTTCACCCCATTAATATGAATAGTGGGTCTGATTGAATACGGTGCTTGCTTTTAATTTACAGAAAAGAGACGATGAAAGCTGGATGAAACACACTTTGGGGTAAGTCATGTTTCAATTAATGTGCTATTTACATGAGTAGATATTTGGATTGCGTTGGTTCTCTTCATTTCTAGTGGGAATCCTGATGCTTTTAATGTATACAATCCTGTTGATTCGTTAGTGCATCAGAGCTTGCGTCTTTAATCTCTTGTATTAGTAGAGAAGTCAAACCATCAATAAACCAGTGGCGCAAGTGGAATAATATTTTTAGTTTAAGTGCATCAGAGCTTGCGTCTTTAATCTCTTGTATTAGTAGAGAAGTCAAACAATCAATAAACCAGTGGCGCAAGTGGAATAATATTTGAACCAACTTTAAGTTATCCTTTCTTGAAGAACCTCCGTCTCTGGGTAGTTTAGTTGTCATTGCAGGAAGGGACAAGCCTTTATGTAATCCAGTGTCTTTTGCTGTCTTTTATTTAGTAAACCCATCAAATTTGAAGTGGTGACAGGATTCAAAAACGGATATGCATCGATTTTTGGTGGGGAATTGCAACAAATGTTTTTCTGTTGAATGTGGTAATTTTAGATGAAAATTCCATACTCACTATAGTAATTGTGCTGCTATCCGTGGCACGGTATATATTCTGGTTAGTGATCCATTAGGCTTCTTGCTTTGCCAAGGCAGAATGGTAAGGTGCAGGGCTTGCTGGCCATCTAAAACAAAAATGAATATGGTTTTCTGGATTTACCGTAACACTTTCGATGGTGAAAATACTTGTATTTACAAGTTGCTTTGTTTTTGTTAGTGAGCTTTTGTGCATGATTTTCAGATATTGGGAGAATGAGAAGGTCCGGTTAGATTACAGGCCAGTGCACATGAACACTTTGGACGATGAAGTGGAATCATTCCCTCCTAAAGCTCGTGTTTATTAATATACTTGTTAAATTACTACTATGGATGATTTATACGGATTCTTTCACCAAGTATGAAATATGAAATGGCCAGTGCAAGTGAAAAAGGATTCAATAAAAGTGTTGTAGATGCATGATCTTGATGATAATCGTTAGATTCATCATCACTCGATAATATACGATGTCTGTATCGGATGCTGAGAATAATACCCTTCAATTTGAGATGATTTTCTGCACAATAGTAGTTTTAGTCTTTTTTGTATTCATTTTTATTTTTCTAAACTAAGTAGCAAATGAAAGCCTGATTAAGTGTCTTGTGTTGGACTCTGGGAAAGATTAAATAAGTTGTGGAAAATAATTGAAGTGTTATTTTGAATATTGCGAGTTTGTGAAACAATTATATTGTGCTTGTTTAATTTTAAGTGATTGTTGTAAACAAGCTTTTGATATGAAAATTTGTAACAACTTTTTTTCATAAATAAACTGTAAGTGATTTTAATTTTGTAAATATTATTATAATGACTAAATCAAACTCACGAATGAGCAATGCTACAAAATTCACTTATTATATATATCGTAGACTATAGATTTTCGTATATATAACAATTGTTATTTTATCTATTTTTATTTATTCACTTTCGATCGACAACTTTGTTTTCCTTGAGAGCCATTTGAAAAATGAAGGGAATTGTTTAGTTGTCCGTAAATTTGAAATTGGAAAACAGTGTTTTCTAATATCCTTAAAAGAATATTATGAAAAAAGAGAGGATAATTTAACTCTTTCAAGTTAAAAAATATATTAGTTGAAAAGTGTTATTCTTGTTAAATTATTTAAATGATAATTGTATCTTCATACTAGATAGGTCAACTTATGCGATCCGGTTGAACTTTCACATGTTCAATTTCTTGGAACCTGAAACAAATAAAATCCCATTTGATGCAAATTTGTAATATGTAGGGACAAAATCTTAATAAATCAGAGAGACCATTTGGATTGTGGCAAATTGTGAACATGAGATGTAATCATTTAAATAACAATTTTTATTTTGAAATTATTGGTCAAGTCTTGATAATGAAAAAGGCATGTTATGTTGTAGCGATTTCGCTATAATTGAAATGAAGTTGTATCAACTTTAAACAATTTCTTTTAAAAAGTTAAAGTCGTCATAACTTGAGACAATTTTTATTAAGGTAAATTATATCATAAACAAAGTTGTGTTATATTGGCATGATTTAAGTTGTGTTGTGAAGTGTAATGAAGTTGTGAAATGTTGTGATGAATTGTGTTTATAGAATGTCAGTACACTTCACAACATAATTGAAGTTGTGCTAACATGATACAACCTTACTTTTAAGCATAAAAAGATAATTCACCTGAGGCGCGATGACTTTAACTAAGCAAAGGTTGGAGTTGTGTGCTCTCCTCCTCAACCCTCTGCATGTCTTCCTTAACATGTTTATGTACTGGACCACACGGTGGATGCTAATGTTTCGACAGAAAGTTGTGTTGTTTGGCTTCTCACCTAGAAACCACTTATTCATATAACAACTCCTTCCTAAACCAAATAAAAAAAATCCTCCCCTCTCTTTAGAGTGCTCTTTGTATGTATAGGTATTTACAAGGGATATTTTTTCCCCAGAAGCACGGATAGGCAGTTACACGATAGTACTATTCCTCGCTCTATTCTCACGCTGCCTAACTTGGTCACCTATAGCAAATCATGATGTGGAGGTTTGAGAGTACCCCTGATCTGGTGACGTGGAGTGGGCCTTGGGATGTATCCTTGAGCTCAGCCCACCATGCAGTCCCTTCTCCTGGCACAACTATGTGGAGGCTTAGTTGTCAAGGTATAGGTTCTTACTCAATAAAATAGTCATTCTTTTTATTTATTTTGTAATCTTTCGACTTGTAAATTCATGATTTAATATTTGTAGTTGTAGGTCTAATTATTAATGTTTAGATTAAGCTTTGTTAAACTTTCACGAATCCAAGAAAATATTATAAGAGACTACTAACATTAAGACAAAAAACGTTTTAATAAGAGAAGAAGAAAGGAGCATCACAAAGTCAAAATTTAATGTCGAATTCATTAGGTAATTCTCAAACAAGGAAGAGATCATTATGAACATGGAAAACATATTGAAACTAGGGGTGGCAATGTGCGCTTGGCTCGGCAGGCTGGCCTGCCAAAAAAACGCGGGGCGAGACGAGATATTAAGCCCGTTGGCCCATGAAAGCCCGACCCACATAGCTCGCGACACGTGCGAGTTGTCCTGCATAAAAAAAACTTATACTTGTGTATATTAGTTACTTTCTTTCTGGACTTCTGCATGAATGTTCCAAATTCTTGTATAAGTAAAAAAGACAAGTACTATGTATTTTTTAATGTGTTAAAATTTGAAGAATAGATCATGTATATCAAAGTATGAATATGAATATGATGAAAATGTTAAATTATCAATTTATGATCTAAATCCCCCAAAGTTTTTGCTTAATTTGGTGAATTTGTTAAAGTTTCCCAATTTATTGAACATTGAAAATTTTATCATAAAAATTTATAAATAAAAAAATAGATTAGCTTGTAGATGAGACTTTGCAACCTATATTGAAAATGCAGGATGAGCCAAATGCGGGAGGGGCCTAAACAGGCCGAGCCGACCCACATAACATGTGTAAGCATGAAAAGCACCCTCCTAAATCTTGTCACCATTGAAGATTCTTTTGAATTTCTTTTTTACTTTCAAAATTCCAATGTTTTGTCCTTTTTATTTTATTTCTTTAAATTTTCGGTCACACTTAGGAGAGGTCTAGATCTCTTATTTACATTTCATTTAGACTTATTTGAGTACATTTAGAGTAGGAATTTTGGGAGGGCATATGTTATAAATAATCATCTTCATCACTTATATTCTAATTTTGGTTATATATGAATGAGGTATTGAATTTAGGACACAATCGTGAGAGCAAATATATACTTTAAATCTTATCTTGAGCTTATTAGAATCAAGAGACAATTATATATCAAGATGATCATAGAAATGAAGAACTCTTTTTCATCTTCAAATGACACTCAACTTTTCTATCTCTTAATCAAGTCCTTTTACTTTTACTGCTTATTATTAATTTCAATCACTATGCTATTTCATCAGTTTTTTTATCCTTATTGGTCCTTGTTATTAGATATTTATTTTAGTTTAATTGTCATGGTCATGTGTGTACCTTGAAATCTTAATGTCAATATAATCATTAATTAAACTCCATATGCAATTCAATTACGAAAAGAAAAATAAATAATGATAAATTGATAGTTATTACTTGAATTTAATTACTTGTTGACATCATAAATTTGCAATACATATTTGATCTTTATAAACTTGTAAGACTAAAAGCAACCAATAAAAGGTTTTTCATGTCTGAAATAATAATTATGTTCTTCAAAGTTCAAGAAAAAAAAATATTTTAATCTTTTTCTCTAATTTTTTTCATTTAAATAATAATAAATACGTTTCCATATATTGTGGTTGTTGAATATTAAAGATTACTTAAATAATAAAATTTTTGAGTTATTATTGACTTTATTTTAACAGACTTGCTATATTATTAATGAATTTTATCATTGAGAAACTTAAATATGGTATGTTAGATTTGTTTATTTTATACTTGACTTAACATTATATGTGATGACTTATCACATTTTCAAGTGAAGTTTTTAAATTTAATTTATATATTTATATTATTAGTTTATTTTTTTTATTAAGATTGTTTCATATATTATATTAGGCTTTTTATTCAATTAACGACCGTATGAGGAGTGAGGTTTAAAAAGCTGTTTAGTTTTCTCTGTAAAGAAATAATAATTTGTCGTTGTTAATTTTTTTAAAAACCAACTTGCGATAATCAGGGAAATATTGAAGAGATAATTTTATTTTTCTAAAACCAAAGATCTCACTATAAAAATCGATCAAATCAATTTTCTAGTACCTCCTATCTTAACATACTAAGCTATTCTTTAATCTATACTATAACTAAGAAAATAATACAAACAAAGTCATAATAAACACTTCAATTCTTTAACTTAAGCTACTTCACTTTAAACCAGAACAGTTATTATATTAAAAATTAAAATATTAGTATTTTAACAAAACTGGTTTGATCTTGCTATGATATTGGAACTCCTGTTTTTATTTGTTCAATGGTAATACGAGAACATTACTTCTCATTACTCTTTCAACAAGTAATCTTTTTAATTTTAAAAATCTATATGAATTTTTACCAGAATAAAAAAATTATTTGGCTTATAAATTTGTTTTTTCTCTTTTAAATATTTTATATTCCCTCTTATATTTAATATAAATATTAAATAACTTATAAAATATTTGTTGATAAAGTATGTTGAGATTCGTTAGTCTATTTATTTATTACTTGAAAAATAAGAAAAAATAACAACCAAGCACGAGTCAGAAGAGGTTATCTAACTAACGGTACCTGGTTGTTCAGAGAATATCACGCGTCTAAAGTTGGAAATCTCAACCGTTCATTCCACTAAAACAACCCTATATAATCACTGGTGTGTTTCCCTTATTCCCAATTCAATTTCTCCCCTTTCAATTCAATAGTTCTCTCATTCCTCTCCTACCTATCACCTATCAAGAGTTTGGATTTCCTATTCGTGACCTGGTTTTCACATGGATCAGATTCCGATCTACTCGCCAACCGTTCTTTTCCTACAAATTGGTGCGATTACTTTTCGATTCTTTTTATTTTCTTGCGTATGTTCTATCACTCTTACGTGTCTTATTTGATTAAAGATTTTCCAAGATTTGAAGCCCTATGCACCGATCTACCGTTCAGAGGTGTGATGATCGTGTTCGTGTTGCTTGTTTCGTGAAGGCCCGATGAATATAGAGCAGATGGCCAGAACAAAATTACCAGGTGCAGCGCTTCATTTGTTCCTCTGTGGAGTTCTTCGCTTTCGGATTCTTGAGGGGAAATGTTCGGTGTATGTTGTAGAATGAATATTTGGGGATGAAGTGGTTAAGGTGAATTTTGTCAACCGACCTTTGCCATGACAGGTGCGCTTGCATGGCAGGTCAATCAAAATTAATAAAAGAAAATTATTTGTGGGTTTTGGGGGAGATCGCACGGGAATTCCCGGGTTCTCCCTCTGGTGTGGTGGCGTGTGTCTGTGTTTCTTTTCCTTCTTTCTCCCTTCCCTTATATCTTTCTTTTCCTCTCACTCTCCTTGCGACGGATACACCACCACTGGACTCGCTTCGTCATCGATCTAATGAGGTATCGTCTAATCTATCAGTTTAACTTCACATTTATAATAACGCCTTTCTTTTTTCGTAACATAGTCCACATACGAATAACAACTACCAAAATCAATGCAATTGCAAACATTGAAACAGGTAATTCGTAGTATATCTCTCGAAAGGGTGAATTAGTAATTGAAGTATACTAAGATGTTAATTCTAATTTTGACCGTTTTCTTGTATTTACTGGGAATATCTAACAGCTTGGATGATAGATTCGTAATAGCAACATTGATCCTTCGGTCGACTTCTATAATAACTAATCGAGAGGCGAAACTACTAGTTAGTTAACACTTGTTTGATATTTTTCCTCTGTTAACTTAAATTTCCCCTACGCTATTACTACGAGTATCATTTCCGATTTTAGTTCTTATCATTAATTGTAACCCAAAATCTGTTCTCCTTCACTTTTAGCATTTCAATTTCCCACAATGCATAGATTTTTCTGTAGATATACTCGTTCGATTGAAGTCTCCGCAGCCGGAAGGGTGTGAATGTTTCACCGTATCAAATATTGCAGTGAACTTCCTCAGCTTGACTAGAAAGAATTGCAAGGTCTCAGGTGTTCAAAAGGCTAAATTCAAGGGAACGTTTCAATATATGTTGTTATTCATCAATATTTTGAGGTAGCTTTCTCAAATTTTAGTGAATGAAGAAGTACCATATTGGTTTTCAGTCTCTTAAATAATTATATTTGGCCTCTGGTTTAATTTTATGTTGTTCATTATGTTTTATGGATGGAACAGGATCACCCAAGTAATATATATATATATATATATATATATATATATATATATATATATATATATATATATATATATTATGTCCATCAAATCTCCTTAAATTTTATCTTTAATAAGCTTAATAATGATTTGTTTTCTTTTTTGAGTATTGGCTTTTGATTTTATTGAGTTTATTTTTTATGTAATCCAACTGTCAAATGAATTTGTCATGCGTAGATTTTGTCCAATAATGAATGCATTTTTACGTGAAATAATGCCAATTACCTTCTTCATTAATTCCAAATGGGGATTATAGTCAAAGATGTTAATGTGTGCACTTATAAATGGAAATTGTTTCAAGTTAGAATTTTATGTGATCCAAAGTTCAATTTGATTATAAATGAGGATTGATGTTTCATGCAAGGGGCCTTGTTCGTCAATTATGTAATATTTTACTACCAGCATGAGTTATCAAAGGTGATAATGTGTAGTGTGAAAGGAAGTCCTTCATTTTTCGTCATGATTTATTTCACTGGAAATAATCGTTTTTATTTTGAATTCAATCAGACCCTTAATATTCAACTACAATTGGTCGAACCTTTTTTCAGAGGTGAGGCGATATTAGATAATTGGTCTATTTGTTGTTGGTAAAAATATTGTTATGCAGAGAGTAATGATTATTAATTATTAATATTATTATTATTATTATATATAAATGTGTGATATTATTATTATTATTATATTTTTTATAATAATTATTTAAAATTTATATTAGATTTTATATTTAATTTATTAATCATATAAAAAACTATACCTATGTTTTAATTAAACTTGTGAAAAATGCTGTGTTCAAAGTTTTAGTAATAACAGGATTTTGAAAGTTGTGGAATGAGAAAAAAATTCAAGTTCTAAAGGGGTTGGCGATTTTCTTTAGCGGTTATGTTTGTTTGTATGAATATTATGGGTTACTTGAATATGTGGTCTTCATGTGCAAATGGGTTACTTGAATAATCTCTAAATATCTATGTTACAAAGGTGATTAGGCTACTTCAGGTGCCTTTTGAAATTCATTTAGAACAGAAATAGCCACCTGATCTGGACATTGTTGAAGAAAAAAATGTATGGTAGATTTTTAACACTTTTTTAAGCATGTTATTTTTTTGGAGTAGAAATATTAAAAATTAATGAGTTTCACTCATATGATTTGTATAGTTTTTAGATAAACATAAGTAATAGAACAAAGTGTTTTAAGAAGTGCTATGTTGTCAATATTTCTCCATAAAATTGTGGATTTCTTTTTGCATTTTCTTTCCAAGGTGAGAGTATTTTGATTTGATTAACTATTTATAAATTGAGGGGATGAAATATTTTTGAACTATATGTTTGATCCATTTATTTTCATGAATTTAGGAATTATTCTTTTATGTTTTGCAAGCTTTTTGTCGCCTGACCTTTGATATAGCTATGTAAATTCTGTAGTTCCTCAAAGGTAGTTTCTCAAAATGGTAGAGCGCTCAAAGCATGTTTCATAGACCTAATCTGCAAAAGTTGTGAATTTAAGTATGTTTCAAATTAAGTAGATAGCTTGCTTTGAGAGGTTGGTGCTTCGACCACACCCGGATCTGTACCTCAACAGTTTGTTGTGTATGTTTATTGAAAATGTTTTTTAAATAACAATGTGGTATATTTTTATACACTTTACTACAAGTTTTTTTTTTTCTCATTTTAAATAGTAATTTCTAGGAATATATGTTTTCTAGATACCTTCTTTGTAAAGAGGGCTGAATGTCTTATTTCTAAATTAAGTTGCAGTTCATTTCATAATTGGATTAATTTATCATGTGAAGCAATTGAGATAATTCTCTAGTATAAACTTAGATATTATTTATTCTGACAACTTCTATAACGAGGATACAATCAGGTTATTGTTTTACAAAAGGAACTATAATTCATTCTTAAAACTTTTAAATATAATAGACACAGGCTACCAACTGTAAGTGTTACTGAAAGGCTGACAATAATGTGCATTGACTACAACTTATCAGTGAGAAATAGGCAGTAAAGTAAATATGAACCTCTATTTTAGGGTGGAAACGATAAATTCATTGTTAGGAGTAAAAAATTTATATAGTTTTTGGTGAAAAGGATGGAGCAAGGGGAAAATAAAACAATTTCATGCACAGTGAATGAAATGTTTATTATGTTTATTGTATAGTGAATGAAATTCTTAAACGTTTGACATGGATTAGACGATTTAGTTGTACATGCAATAGATCATATGAATAGAATTATAGCTAGACAATTAGTCTTGTATCGTCTCCAGTAGCTTGAATAGTTTGTTTGGTAATGTATCATCTATTATTTACTCAGTTTTGTTAAGAAGCATTGTTCAAATGTTTCTCTCATTGCAATGTACATGTGTCTTTTTTTTTAAGTATACGTGTGTTTATCGCTTTGTTTGTTATAAACAGAATGTTGTAAATAGAGGACTTTGATAGTTTGCTGATAGAGAAACCTTGAGTTGTAATATTTAATATAGTGAATTTTTCTGTAGATGTTGTAAATTGAAGTTCGTTAAACGTTAAATTTTTGTGTTATTGTTCCTTTGTTTAATCATTTTCAACACTTGCAAATTGATCTTTGTTTTCAATTTTATTTGCGTGGTAGACATGTTTTTAGTGAATTTGGGAACTGTTCCACAACAAACTGTTGTGGTGAGCATGAATATTCAATCAAGATGACTTCCGCAAATGGGGTTGAGAAATTCATTTGACTGAAAGACTTTGGATTGTGATAGTTGAAGATGCGTGCTCTTTTGATTCAAGAAGGCCTCTCAAAGCTTTAGAAGGTGAATCCAAACTTTGCATCAATGGTTGAGAAGGACAAGAAAATGTTACAGAAGGCTCACTTCACAATTATGTTGAGCCTTGGTAATAAGGTGTTAAGACAAGAGCCTTGATGGAGAAGACTGCAATATAGAACTTTGAACGAAGCTCAAGATCTTGCATATGATCATGTCCTTGGTGAATCGCATCTTGTATAGTCTTACAAGATGAGTAAGTCAAAAGACGATTAGCAAACAATTGGACGAGTTTAACAAATTAATTCTAGATTTGTATGTAGATTAATGATGAGGATCAAAAACTGTTGTTAGTGTGTTCATTGCTCAAAATGCATGATCACTTTAAAGAGACCTTGTTGTATGGAAGATAGACTTTCTCTAAAAGAAGTTTTAAGGAACTGAAGGTGATAGTCTTGTAACAAGGAATCAGACATCTACAAGTAAACAATAAAAGTATATCATTTATCATATATTATCATTGCAAGAAGGAAGGATACACGAAGTTGTCCAAAAAGATAGAAGAAGGTTAATGTCCAGAAGTAAATGGTGGAAATACATCGTCTATTAGATCTTATGATTGCAAGAAGGAAGGATACACAAAAAAATTCAATCCAAAGAGGGAGAAGAAGGTCAATGTCTATGAGTAAATGGTGGAAATACAAAATCTATCATATTTTACAATTGCAAAAAGGAATAATACACTAAGAAGTTTTGTCCAAAAGTAAATGGTGGGAATACATCGTCTATTAGATCTTATGATTACAAGAAGGGAGAATACACAAAGAAGTTCAATCTAAAGAGGTAGAAGAAGGTCAATGTTGACAAATAAATGTTGGAAAAAAAAATCTATCATATTTTGCAATTGCAAGAAAGAAGAACACACAAAGAAGTTTTGTCCAAAAAGACAAACAAAAGAAGGTTACTAAAATTGACAAAATATTTAAATCTTGCCAACAGTATGATGGATTGTCTACATCTAATTTTGATTCATTATGTTCATATGGTATCAAGTATTTTTAATGATTGTGAGTGGATAATACAAAGTCATCATAAACACTAATTTTTTAGCTTGAAGTTACTTCCTTTTAAACTATTTTATTAAAACTGGTTTGATCTTTGGTAGGATATTGGAATTCTCGTTTTTTAGTTGTTGAATGGTTTGAGTACGAGAACATTACTCCCCATTACTCTTTCAATAAGTAATCTTTTTAATTTAAAAAAAAATTATGAATTTTAATCGGATAAAAAAAAATTTGCTTATATTTTTTTTTTCTCTTTTAAATATTTTATATTCCCTCTTACATTTAATATAAATATTTGAGATTAGTTAATCTATTTATTTATTACTTGAAAAACAAGAAAATATAACAACCAAGCTCACAAGGGATTATCTGACGGTACCTAGCTGTTGTTGAATATCACACGTCTAGAGTTGAAAATCTGAATCGTTCATTGAACTAAAACAACCCTATAATCGATTTGCTTCCCCTATTATCAATTCAATTTCTCCCCTTTCAATTCAATAGTTCTCTCATTCCTCTCCTAGCTACCAGTTATCCAGAGTTCAATTTTCCTATTCATGACCCTAGTTTTCACATGGATCAAATCTACTCGCCAATCGTGCTTTTCCTACGTATCTTATCACGTGTCTTATTTCATTAAAGATTTTCCAAGATCTTAGACAATAACATAAGCAAAGCCCTCACACGAGGCACTGAGTTATCTAGATGGTAACATAAATGAAAGCCCTCAAATGAGGCACCGAGTTACATAGATTAATAACCTAAGCAAAACCCTCAAACGAAGCTACGAGTTACTTAGACAATAACATAAGCAAAACCCTCAAACGAGACACCTGAGTTACCTAGACGGTAAAAAAAAGTCTACAAATGTGGCACTCGAGTTACTTAGACGACAACATAAGCCCACAAACGTGGCACTCGAGTTACCTAAACCATAACATAAGTTAAGCCCGCTCAGGCGGCTCCTTAGCCTACTTAGACGGTACCATCAAATTAAGCCCTTTGAGGTGGCACCTGAGTCTGCCTAGGTCGACAACACAAACAAAGCTTGCCTAAATTGGTAGCACAAAGCTTACTCAGATAAGCAACATTAAGTCAATAATTCAAAACACACAAGATAGCATCCTTGGTAAAAAAACAACAACATACGAGCCACAAAAATGACTAATCCACCTAGAAGGTCAAAGACGACCATATACAGTCCGGCCAAACAACCAATTCACCTACAAGTATAAAGCCAACTACAACTCTGCTAAAGGGTCAACTATAGTCGCAACAAACATCCCTCATACATTAATGAAACTTCCGAGCTTGGTAGGGCTTATGTACATACTTGGCCCAACAAATATGCTAAGTAATGCGACCCAACAAGGCCCATTCAGTTTTACTAACTTAAAGTGGTTGGAATATATTTTGAGATATATTTGTTGGTGCAAATATATATATATATATATATATATATATATATATATATATATATATATATATATATATATATATATATATATATATTAACAGTATATGTGACCAAATCTCGATAGTTTGATTACATGATGATATTCCTTAATACCATATATTTACAAAATATTTGGTATATCAGGTAAGGTACCACATTATTGTTATTATTCCGTTAATTATCGTTAATACAATAAGTTGTTCTATTGTTGATAGTATTTGATATTCTTTTGATATTATCAATTTTTATCACATAAATAATAGAACTAGAGATGACAAATAAACTTGTCCCCGTGGGTATTGTCCGAACCTGTCCCCGTTTTGACGGGGAATCCCCGCATTGACTGGGTATGGGTATGGAGAATCCCCGACTTTTTCAGTTGGGTATGGAGATGGGTATGGGGATGTACATATACCCGCCATAATACCTGTCCCCGCCATATCTCCATTCTCATTTAAATTATTAAAACATTCACAATTAATCAAGTAACCCCTATATCTATCTATCTATCTATATATATATATATATTTTTTTTTCTTTTAATTATTTCATTTGTCATGAAACTCATTCTCATCTCCAATATATTTTTTATCATATATTTTTTATCTTATCATAACCTTTATGTAATTATGTTAAAATGATGTATGTTAATAAAAAAAAATTATGCCTTACATTTGAATATTTATATTATTTTTTAATATTTTTATTTATTATAAATTTTCCTTTCACATGAGAATGTTTATACTCTCAATTTAAGGTAATATGAAAAAATTCTTTACTTATTATTATTATTAATTTTTGTTTAATTTGAAGAACTCTTTTGTTTCATTAAAATAATTTTTGTTATTTTTCAACCATTAAGTATATATGTTGATATTTGAAAAGTTTTCTTAGTTCTCTAAGATATTTTTCGTCTTATCATACCTTAGTTATACATTTGATTTCCTTTGTGTGATTTTTTTCGATAGTCTCTCAAATTATTTCTAAAACACACATTTGTTAGTTTTTTAATATTTTTATTTATTGTTTTTATTTTCATCATGTAGAATAATATTTCGATATATTCTATCTAATTATTTTTTATTTTATAACTCATTATTAATCATAATGTAATTTTTTCACTTTAAATTCTGTTTGAAGTGGTTAAAATTATATATATAATGATATTTAGGAATAGTATATGATAATTCACTACAAGAAAAACATGAAATGGTGACTGATTTAGTCAATAACCCATATCAGTCACTATTTTTCGTCATTGGTGGTAGTAGTTGATTTATTGTCTGAATCAATGATTAAATTAGTGATCGATTCAATGATCGAATCGGTACTTGATTTAGTGACCAATTTAATTACTAATTTATTTGTAATTTAATGACAAATTTTTTGGTCACTAATGATATTTCTATTTAATTTTAACCACTTCAAACATAATTTAATAATTAGTTCTCTAAGGTATTTTTCATTTTATCATACCTTAATTATACATTTGATTTTCTTTGTGCGATTTCTTTCGATAGTCTCTCAAATTATTTCTAAAACACACATTTGTTAGTTTTTTAATATTTTTATTTATTGTTTATTTTCATCATGTAGAATAATATTTCGATATATTCTATCTAATTATTTGTTATTTTATAACTCACTATTAATCATACTGTAATTTTTTTCACTTTAATTGTATAAATAACTTTTATTTACTACAATATAAAAATTTAATGTAATTGCTATGAATATTTTTTTGTCACTATCCAACATATATTGAAGTTCAAAAGATACAAAATCTATGTCAAAATTTTATTATTATGTTTATTATTATTTCTTTGTGTCATTTTGATCAAGTGATATATTATAACTTTTATTAGTGTATAAAAAAGAGATTCATTAGAATTTAAAAAATTGAAGTAAACAAACATTTAAAATATATTTTAATTTGAATATTTGTTTTCCTTTTATATTTTTTTTAAATATTTTTTAATTTTATCAACTAAGTTCATCAATGTTGTAGTTTGCAAATTTAATAAATGTTTTGGTTCACATGAAATTTTATTTGGTATTCTAATATAAAATATAAACAATTATAATTTATTTTAAGGTATTTGACATCGAAGAAAATCCTCCTAATATTGAATATTTCATAATATTATGTTTTCTTTACTGTAATTTATTTTCTTTTATAAAAAATTAATATTGAAGTAGTTAGAACACGGGTACGGGTATGGGTACGAGATTATACCCGTTACCCGGTGGGGATGGGGATGGGAAAAAAGTTTGATACCCGTTGGGTTTACGTATGGGGATGGGGATGAATTTTTTATGCGGGAATGGGTATGGGATAGCGAAACTCGTCCCCGCCCCGCCCCGTTGCCATCTCTAAATAGAACTCATAAACTCTATAAATACATATAGTATTTCACTAGGAAATACACACTCAATATTTTCTTACTCTTTGAGAACTACACTTTCATACTCTCAATCTTATGCAGGTAGATCTTTCCATGTATTCCAGCCTTCTGAAGCATTAATCAAGAGTCATCAAATCACTCAGATCTTGTCACATGTTTAAAGATATACATTTCAGATTCCTATACAAACAAATGTATATACTAAATAAAATAATGTATAATATTATAATAACATATGCTTATTTTTGTATTCATATATATATATATATATATATATTAAGTTAATACATATATTATTATTATTTATAACAATATAATATATTTATATATACGTATGTATATACGGGATAGAATAAATTAAGAAGATGGGTCAAGGATAGCCACATAATAAATTAACCATGAAAATACTGAGTAAAGAAAAAGGAAAATATTAGGGACATTCCATATAGTTAGAGATGGCAAACAAACCTGCTCCTGTAGGGTTTGCCCGAACTCGTTTTCATTTTAACGGGAAATTTTCGCATTGATTGGGTATGGGTATGAGGAATTCCTGACTTTTTTAGTTGGGTATGGGGATGAGTATGGGGATATACATATTACTGCCATAATACTCGTCCCTGTGTCATACATTCGTCTCTATTTAAATTATTAAAATATTCACAATTAATTAAGAAATCATATATATATATATATATATACTTTTTATTTTTTATTTCTTCTAATTATTTGGTTTGTCATTAAAAATTCATTCGCATCTCCAATATATTTTTCATCTTATCATAACCTTTTGTGTAATTATGTTAAAATGATGTATATCAATTAAAAAAAATATGTCTCACATTTGAATATTCTATTATTTTTTAAATATTTTTATTTATTGTATATTTTCCTTTTACATGAGAATTTTTAATACTCTCAATTTAAGTGTTTAATAGCATAAACCTTTCATTTACTAGTTAATATAAAAAAATCTTATTATTAATAATTTTTGTTTTATTTGAAGAACAATTTTGTTTCACTAAAACAATTTTTGTTTTTCTCAACCATTGAGTATATATGTTGATATTTGAAAAGTTTTCTTAGATCTCTAAGGTATTTTTCATCTTATCATATCGTTAATTATATATTTGTTTTCTTTTGTGCGATTTCTTTCCATAATCTCTCAAATTGCTTCTAAGACACACATTTGTTAATTTTTTAATATTTTATTTGTTATTTATTTTCATCATCTAGAATATTATTTTGATAGATTTTATTTTTTATTCTTTAACTTATTATCAATCATACTATAATTTTTCACTGTGTAAATAACTTTTATTTACTACAATATAAAAATTTAATGTAATTGACATTAGTTTTTTTTATCACCATCCAAGATATATTGGAGTTCAAAAGATACAAGATCTATGTCAAAATTTTATTAGTAAACAAACATTTAAAATATATTTTAATTTGAATATTTGTTTTTTTTATATTTTTTTAAAAATATTTTTAAATTTTATCAATAAGTTTCATTAATGTTTACAAATTTAATAAATGTTTTGGTTCTCATGAAATTTTATTTGATATTTTAATCTAAAATGTAAACAAATATAATTTATGTCAAAGTATTTGATATGGTAGAAACAATCATCCTCCTAATATTGAATATTTAATAATATTATATTTCCTTTACCGTAATTTTCTATTATTTTATAAAATTTAATTAAAATTAATATTGAAATAGTAAGAAAACGGGTATGGATATATATGGGTACGAGATTATACCCGTTATCCGATGAGGATGCGGATGGAACAAAAGTTTGATAAGGATTGTCGTTGGATATGGGAATTGGAATGAATTTTTTTTAGGGGATGAGTATGAGATAACGAAACTCATTCTTGTCCCCTCCCGTCCTCATCCAAATCTGATTTTTCTGCTGAGTATTTTTTGTATTATCCTTTATTGAGCATTAAAAATAGATTATTTTGATACTTTAAAAATAATTTTAATATATTTTAAAATCATAAATGCAGTTTAAAGATACAGCAGATAAATAACAAAGAAAAATTAATAGAAAATTCAAAATGATTGTCATCCCTACACATAATATAGTAGGATATAAGAAAAATACACAAAACGGTAAATGTCTCTTCATTGTAGTAACTTCAAAAGTTACCCACTCTTCCCATTCCTTTTTGATGTATTTTCATTACTGCACAGTACTGTACTATACTAGTATTTATAAGAGTGGATGTTGTAGTATGTGATAAGCCTCTAATTAATTCCCTCATAAATTTTCACAGCTGCAGATAAGTTTCATAGTCAAGTCATTCTCTCGTACTTCAGCTTTTATCTTATAAGATAAGATTAACTTCCAGAGTTATATTCTATAACTCCTTCACATCCGCACCTGAACAAAATTCCCTTCTCCCCCTCCTTTTTTTAACTTTTACTTTATTGTGTATAATTCGTAACATAATTATATATATATATATATAAAACTTTTTAATACACACATTTCATAATTAATATATATTTATTATTGTATATATCCATATACTAATAATAATACCTGAAAGTTTATTTATAACTATTATAACTAATATATTTTTATTAATTTTATTATTATATTATTACATTTTTATAAAGATTATTATTTTCTTAGTAAAAAAATATCATTTTAAATTAATTTATTAATTTTTTTTTTCTTTTTTCTGATGTAAAATAAAAAATATATAATATAATTCTAATCCATTTTACAAGAAAAAGTACTGTATATAGAAATTTTGAGTTTTCCGGTGCACGTATATATCAATATCATTGTCTAAAAAATTTAAATAGCTAGTAAGATTATGAAATATCTTCTTTAAATCATATTTTAAGGGTGTGTTCCTTTGTGTAGATGGATATGGGACAGATTGTGAGGATAGATTTGTGTAGATTTAGGTGGATGGATATTTGTATTTTTTTGAGTGAATTTAGAGGGTAAAGTGAGTGTATTTGGAGATAATTTTTATGAAAGTTGGTGAAAGATTTGATTGATGTGATAGATAAAATTATATGTTAAAATAGATATATTTATTAAGTTATCATAATACCCTTATGTAAAAAAAAAGAGAATGATTTTGTAATTTGATGTTATTAAAATAATTATAATTAATTAATACGAATTAAAAAAATATTAAAATTATATAAAATTTTAAAATAAAAAAAATTATGAATGTAAAAAAAATTATATAATTAAATTTTAAAAAAATTATATAATTAAATTTTAAACTAAAGTTAAATAATGTTAAAAAAAAGTTAAAAAAATTTTAAAAAAAAGTGAAAAGAAGTCAAGAAAAAGGTAAAAGAAAAAAAAAGAAAACCAACGACACCGGTGTCGTAATCGGTGTCACCCCTTTTCAAAACAAGGCACCGGTTACGTAACCGGTGCCATCACTCCCTCACTAAGCACAACACCGGTGCCACCAGTGCCATCCAACCCCAACACCAACACACCTCACCACCACCGCAAAAGACCGCCTCGCTCACCACCCTCACTTGTGCCATCCACTCACCACCCCAACACCTGCTTGCCCCTGCAACCACTGACAAAATCAGTGCCTTCCCAAACTCTACGCAACAATGACAGCGAGGGCACCGGTGCCTCCCTCACCACCCCTCACAGCCAGTGCATTATCACCACCCCAACACATCGGTGCGCCACTCCACCTCCAACACCACTCACTCCACCACCCCGCAAGACCAGTGACAGCCCTCCCGCAACACAACACCTCTGAGAGACCACCACACCCTAAAGTAACTCACCTCTCACGATGACCTCTGCTTCACAAAACCAAACAAGCAACCCATGTTGCAGCATTTTAAATTGTGTTGTGTGTGGAGAAGAATCTATTCAGGAATCTTGCTTCAGGAATCTTTCCAGACCATGGCACTAGAGGACGAATATTGTATTGCATGTGCATGTGAGATGAAAAGCGAACTGCATTTCAAATGAAAAAGCGAGGGCAAATACGGTAATTTGCGCGTATTACTCCCTAATCTACTCATTCTACGGTGGATGAAAAAAATTATAGATCCCTCAAATCTGCACTCCCTAATCCGTTTAAATCCATGCAATGGAACACATCAATGTTCATGAATCTGCGCTCCCTAATTGGTTTGAACAGTGTCATCATCCCAAGCGAACAAGCCCTAAGAGTGTGTTCATTTGGGGGTATGGATTTGGGAAAAAGTGTGAAGATGAATTTGTGTGGATTTGAGTAGATGAATTTGTATGTTTTTTTAGTGGATTTAGAGGGTAAAATGAGTGAATTTGGAGATAAGTTTGATAAAAGTTAGTGAAAGATTTGATTGATGTGATAGATAAAATAAATTGTAAAAATAGATACATTTAGAAAATTATCAAAATACCCTTAATGAAAAAAAGAGAATGATTTTATAATTTGATGTTATAAAAATAATTATAAATAATTAATACAAATTAAAAGAAATATTAAAATTATATAAAATTTTAAAATAAAAAAAATTAAATTTTTATGAATGAAAAAATTATACAAATATATATATATATATATATATATATATATATATATGAAACTCAGTTTTTCCATCATCACGAAATTAAATTTTTTTTTATCACGAATCATGAACTTGAATCAGTTTTATTATTATACAAAGAGGATATAAAGGTAAAATGATAAATAATGTACGCAAATCTTCACAGTTTGAAGCGCATGAAATTTTGGTATTATCTCGCAAATCCATAGTTACAATCAATCACAAATTATCTCTATAAAACACAAAATAAATTTTATATCATTTCTCCAAATCAACTTATTTATTGAATTTCTTTAAATGGACACACCCTGAACCTTTTCTGCCAGACATGGACATTGACGTCAACATCAAAGTTCCTACAGTTACACCATTTACGTGTTGCCTATTTTAGATTTACCTCAATTTTGTGTTTAGATCAATATACAGCAGAGGAAGAGAGACTGCAAAATGTTGTTAGAATAGGTCGAAGATTTTGTAGGGAACAGGTGAGAAAAAAAATTTACAGAACAGGTGATTTTGCATTTACATAACAAAAGACAGCTGTCACATCTCATTACGTAGCGCATGTCAATGGGGAGACATTTATGGCCAGTTAATTTTCTTTTATTTGATGTGATAAAAAAAAAAACAAAGTAAACTCTATTAAGATCAATGCGAGACTCCTTATTTTATTTGAATTAGAAATCAAGTCATGGCCTAATGAAACATGAAAATCTTTTCTAAGATATTCTAAACTATTCAACCTTATAAAATAATATTTTAAACTATTCAACCATACAAAACAATATTCAAGACTATTCAACGATAAACTAGGATATTTTAGATATTCTAATAAGATTATATGATTCTAATAAAAAATATAGTGTATGTTACATGTTTTACAATGTTTTTTATGGCATTATTAGATAAGATATGTCAATACAGAATGGTTAAAAAGTAGTTTATACTAGGGGTAGTTGATCCCTTGGTCTCTCATTAAAAAATAATCAGAAATTGTGACATGTTCTGTTATGGAGTGACCTCAGTTATTTTTTAACTTTTAAAAAAAATTAATTTTAAAATTTATTTATATATACATACATATAAATAAATATTATATATTTAATTATATAAATATTTTTTAAAATTTTAATTTTAATATCTATTAGATAAATTAAAATAATTATTTTATTATAATTAATAATTTTTACTTATTTTATAAATGTTAATAATTTGAATTATAATATTATTGTATATTTACATTTTAAAATAATATAATATAAAAAATATAATTTTTTAAATTATTTTATTCTATTTTTTTATTTTTTTATTTTTTTATTTTAAATTAACAAATCGGATCAAAGACTTTCACGAATTAAAAATTCTAAGCAACCGTCTCATTTTAGCATAGTGATCCATGGGCACCCTTAATTTTTACACATTAATGTTTTTAGGATCTTTGGCGTAATTTTGGAGTCAAATGCATTTAAGTTTAGATCCAAAATTTAGGTTGAAAGTACACATTACCTGAAGTTTAGGATTCCTAACTTTAGTAAATCCAATATCTCATTACAAAAAACCACAAAATCTCTTTTATTATAACTTTAACATATTTTTATTTCACTCAAGACTTAAATGTCAAGGTTCAATTTTTTTACTATGCCCAACTTTCCTTTAAACACAATTTTTACCCAAAACATATTAATATTAATATTAATAATAATAATATTATTATTATTAAAATTGTAATCATTATAACAATTTAATCTTCTAATAATTTATGTTTCGATTATAACATATAATTAGGTATTAAAAGTAAATTGTTAATCCATTTAATCTTTTTAGATCAATAATTATTTTAAATCGTTTCTACTTTGAAATTTATGAAATCTTTATCCAACTCATTTATACTTAAACATTCCTTTGTACAAATAATAAAATCATTTTTAATAAAATATATCAGTATAATATTTATATAAATAACAAAGTTGGTCTCAATTTGTAGAAAGACAATATTATTTTATTTTGAAAAAAAAATGGAACTAACTTGAATTAAAAATACATATGTAAGGACTAAATTGAATTAAAAAGATATATATAAAGACTAAATTGAATTAAGTCAATGACACTTGATACTAACACGTGACAATGATAATGCATTTTCACGTGTAACACCAGAAATTCAACATGACAACACAATTTTTGCAAAAAAAATAAAATTAAATTAAAAAAAAAAGCCATATGTTGATTTATAACATGCCATCGTTAATATTTTTTATTCTTTTTAAATAACTTAATTGAATTTATTTGTTATTTTGTCTCAATTTGGTACTAATTTTTTTAAAACTAAATCAATTTCATCCCTATATCAAATTTAATTTTTATATAAATTTTACAATAGTATTTTTATTATAATTGATATTTTTAACAAAATTAAGTTTATTTAAATGCATATTTTGCACTGATATTTATTTAAATTTTGTTTTAAATATTTATATATCTATAATTTATAGATAAATTTTAGAGTTGCTTTAAAAATAAAAACTTTATAAATTCAAATATAAAATTTTAAAACAATTTAAAATAAATATATTTATTTAAAATTTTACAATTCAATTTATAATAAAAATACCATTGTAAAATTTATATAAAAATTAAATTTGATATATGGATGAAATTGATTTAGTTTAAAAAATATTGGGACAAAATTGAGACAAAATAATAAATATAGGAACTAGATTGAGACGTTTCACAATTAATAGTGTCACGTGACATTGTCATTACCACATCACACTGTCTTTGCCAGGTGACACAATATCATATTGACACGTGACAATTATTATTATTATTATTTTTTCAAATTATAAAAAAATTAAAAATTAAAAAAATTAAAAAAATTATGTGTCGACACGTAACATATAATTAACATCGTTACTATACTAGGAAAAAAAACATTTTATTACAACATATTTTCCAAAATAAAAATTCAATTAAATTAAATAAAAATAGAAAAACCGGCTACGAAAATTAAAAACTGTAGAATGATTTAACCTTTCCTTTTCTATATAAGCGATATTCACGTGGTGGCATCATTCATTTGGCATTTCAATGCTCTTAATTGACCCTTCTAGAGGGAGTAGGTGTTTGGCGCAAAAATTGACCTTATACCCTCCTTTTTAAATTATTTTTATATTTCAAGTATAATAATAATAATTTATTATTATTATTATTATTATTATTATATATCCGCAGTATTTACATTATTGATAACAATTTAAGAAAGTTCATTTCGGATTTCACGGTCAAGTTGTAATAAAATAAATAAATCCATATTTCTAATTCATGGGAACCACCGAAGATGACACACATCAATCCGTGTCAACCGAGAAACTAACTTTTAAAAAAAGTGAATTGAATTAGGTTAAACGTACTATTGGAATCCATTTAAAATCACATCTCAACTTAATTTTAGGTGGTCATAAGTTTTCTCAAACATTAAAAAACACAATTATCAAAATATTTATATTTATATGTGTAATAAATATAATAGTAATTGAAGGAATTACATCATACATCTTGTAACAGATAATTTATTTTTAAATGAAAATATAATAATTTTAACCAATTTATTAGTGTTGTATGAGTTTATTCTGCATGGAAAGGAAAGTCGTGTCAAATATTCAATGCCTGGCTGGTTTTGTAATCAAACCATTTGTATCTGTAGTTGCCTTTTTAAGATATTACGAATTGTTTAAGAGTCCTTTTTGTTTTCCTTTCGTGCGTGAATCGTGTTATTCACATGGGAAAACATCCTTTAATATTCTGTACAGATAATATTTTGTATTTTAAGTTTTGAAAACTTTTAAATATAAATTCACATTAAATAATAAGAACAACTTCATTTTAATTTACTTTAGTAATAGTTATTAACATATTTTATTTTTAATATAAAAATTGTAGTTCTGTTAATCTTAGTTAAGTATTATTAACGATTAAGACAATTAAATATGTGTTTAATATTTAATAAATATCACTCATATTTATTAAAAATAGTAATAGTAATATGTCTTTAATATTGAAGAGATTTTCTTTTTTATTTTGTAAATTTAAAACCTTTTGAAGCTTTTTTAAGATTAATTTTATATTATTGTTAATTTTATTCCTTTTAATAAGTGCAAGTGACAACTAATAAAAATTAATATGTATTTAATTATATGATCAATTTTGTTATATTAGTGTTGGAGTTTTTTTTATCATACTAAAAACAAAACAATAGTTAATGCATTGACCAATTATTTACCTTTAAATAATTTTTAACAAACATAATGTACATTATATGTATATATAATATATTTTATCGTATTTTTTTTTATTTACTAATAATAATTATCTTCAGGTTATAGTAACATAGTTTGATGAAATAAAAATTAGATTAGATTAAAAATATAGTACCTACACTCTGAACGAGATTTAAATTGACTCTTATAGATAAAAAAAGTTAATAATTTAAAAAATAAGACTTAATTAAAATTATTAATTAAATTCTTAAAATAAATTTAAATATAATAAAAATGTAAAGTATATGATTCAACATATTTTAATAATAAATTTTAAAGTAAATATGAAATTATATTTATAAATAAAAGTCAAACATCCATTTCTTGAATTATGAATTATGAATAACATATTAATTTTGATTCATTGAATCTTAATATCGCGGTAAGTAAAATAAATTATACCTAAACATTTATATTTTTATTCCTCCTCTTGAGTGAATGTTTAAGAGGATATGTTGTTCATGTAGGATTGAGTTTTTGAAAGCTTTCTTGGATTGATTGAGTTGTCAAAAGGGATTTTCAATAGATTGTTGGATAAAAGCAAGTTTCAATCAGAATTAATACCACCTCTTTACAAATTTGGTTATTTGGTTGTTTTGAATGTGGATGAAATCAAATTTGACATTATAGGAGTTGTAGGATGAAGAGGTAATTTGGTTTCATCAAATGTTCTATTATATGCTTACATTTGTCCTATGAATGATTTAGAAGTACAAGAAACCTAGAAAATGTTAGAGAACCTTTATAAAAAGTTGTGTAAGTTAAGTTAAGGATTGTTTATGTGTGTAACATAACTCAAGCTCAGGTATACATATGACATATGCATTATGGATGATATGTGTATAAAAATATGGTTATATGTTATTAAAGTTATATATGATTAATGTTGAGATGAAAGACATGTACTCTTTTTGGATGGTCCTTCACAGGTGGTGGATCCTAGTTGATTGCTTATATACATGTATATGAGTTGATATATATGTATTTAAGATTTGGCCTTAGAAGGGTGATATGGCTCATGATGGATTTTGTAGGGATACCCAAGGTGGTATCATGCCTTAGGTGATGGTGATAAACAAAAAACTCACACTATGACAGAGGTATCTCATTCTGATTTCATTGTTGTCTAGTCACGTAGACTAGACTTCAAATGATGAGAAGTTGACGGATACTTACATTTTGTTTGATAGCAAAAGTTTTATCATGCTAACATCACGAACATATACCAACTAAGGATTCGTGAGTTTAGTATATATCAATTATTAACCTTTAGTGATATATTATTTATCTTGATTTAAAGCTTTCGAAGGACGTTTTATATATATATATATATATATATATATATATATATATATATATATATATATATATATATATATATATATATTTAATCCTAATATGATATATAAAAAAATTGATGTCATATACATGACAATGATTATATGAATATAATTATGATATTATGGTTTATTTCCGTTAACTTACTCTTATTTTGTTTATGCGTGTATAATGTAATGATTGAACTTAGTTTAGTAGAAGTTATTGCAGATGAAAGTGGAAGAAAGTAAGTTTTTAGATGATTTGGTAGTTTTATTTTGATAGATTTTGGCTATGATGTATTATAATTTTGAAGACTTTGGATCGTTATAAATATATGATATGCCCATATATATATATATATATATATATATATATATATATATATATATATATATATATATATATATATATATATATATATATATATATATATATATATTTTGTAACTGTAATAATATACATTGTACTATTAGTATAATAATTCTCTTAATTTAACATTTAATATTTCTCTCACTTAATAAAATTCACGAGTTTAAAATTTATATATATATATATATATATATATATATATATATATATATATAATTAGGCTTAGTCATTATTTTATTTTTAAAAAATTGAGACAAGCTAATTGTACAGGTACATATACTTCAATTTAAACTTTTCTTACATAATATGTCATTGTAAAAAAAAATCTGTAGAACCATCATCTATTTTTAAAAAATATATAAAAAAATATGAACCCATTGTTTATATTAAAAAAATCTTCTTATACATTTTTTATATGTTCTTCATTTGCTTTAAAGTATTCCATTTTCATAATTTCTATTAAAAATAAGTTTTAAACACATATTATATTAAGATATTGTAAATTAATAAAGACTTCCTATTTAATTTATTATTTTGTAATTTTTTTATCTACTTTATATGGGCATATAGTAAGACTATTAAAAAAATAATTTTTTTTATGAGATACATAAAGGAATTATTTTATTATTGTTCAAAGACGTTGACACTACTATTATTCTTAGAATAATTTGTACAAATTTATGGCAAGATGCTCAAGGATAATGTTAGAAATATACTTGTAAATTGAAAGTTGTGTTCCAAAAGGATGTTTATGATGACTTAATACATGAAATTAAAATAATATCTAACTAATAAATAATATTAAAAGAATATTTACTTAGAAATATATCCCTAATTGTGCTTAGGAAGATGTTTATGAACTAATAAATGGGAATAAAAGAATATCTACTTAGAAATATATTCCTAATTGTAATTGAGTAATCTAGAAAATTGGTATGAGTCAATATCATCTTGTAGGAAAAGTTACAACTTAGTAATTTTATCAAATAGAAGTTCATAGTTAACAATTATTCCAATATTGATTTGATAGAATCAATAGACTCGCTTGAAATGGAATCTTTTTATATAGATGATGGAAGATGTGTGTAGATCTCCTTTAACCTCTCCTACTTGGATACGTAGTCACCTTTTATAGTGTTAATTAGTAGCTTTGAGATTTCATATCAATTGGGTATATTTAGGTAAAATATCTCAAAATGAGAATATAATAGCTAATGAATATTGTAATATATAAATTATTGAAATTAATTTACAATTATAATTTAAGAATCCAACACTTAAAATTTGTATTGGGTTTTCGTAGAATTTAAACAACACTTCTTGCATGACTTTTGATCTCCCCATTAGAATTATTAAACTCAAAAGTTCATATTCACTTATAAAGAATTTAAAAACTTTACTTACAAATTTGGAAGAGTTTCTGAAATGATAGATCAAATAGTGAAAATGAGCCAACCTAACATTACTAGAAATTATTACGAGTAACTTTTTTATTACTAGGTATGGATAGTTGGACTAAACCAAGTTCACCTACTTATTTCTCTATATATTTATAATAATTTAAAAAATATAGGATCCAAATTCCTATATCTTCGCTGATATTTGGAACATAAAACTTGTGGATCTGAATTGATTGATTATGCTCGAAAGGTTAATTCAAATTGATTTGACACTATTTTTTTGTGATTCACTGCAAAATTATATAAACATTAAGAACATTATTAGTTTGATGCTATAATCCGAAGTTTATAGTTAATTATGAAATTATAGCGTGAAATGTAGTTTTAAGAAAAATATAGTTGAATTTTTCAAATTACAAAATAGAAATTATGCTTCGTGGCAGTGGTAGCATCTTTGTTTGGAGAAAAAAACACATGGCTTCCGTGTAATTTGCTTTAAATAATATTAAACTCAATCTGACCTGATATGACTATAATGTAATGAAAAAATTAGTGAAGTTAAGAAGAAGACATTAAAGAAGTGAAAGAGAAAGCATAAGTAAGTACACACTCCCTTTCTCTCTATTCAGGCCGCGACTCGAACTAAGTGACACTCGCGTGAGCCAAATCACAAGAGACATGCGCCAGAGTGTGCTTGATTGCGAATCCACCCATTCATCTCACTCATTCCCCACTCACTCAAACGCACACACATAAACAAATACAATGCACGCCCATGTCCACTTCCTAATTCTCTTCTCAAAAACCTCTTCAATCATATAGCATTACCCTTTCACCTTCTTCCACCTCCATTCTCACCAGGTTTCTCTTTTATTTCCATTACCGCTATTTCATTCTTTGTCTTCTTCACTCTCTGGATCCGGTTCTCGAATATTAGTTTATATTCTCTTACACAGAATCCTTTCTCTTCTCTTTTTTTTTTTTTTTTTCTGTTTTACTCTTTTCACCTGTCTCCTGTCACTGCTTCATCAGATTCGAGGCCTTTATATGTGTGCTTCGCTCTGCGCCTTTCTTTTATTCTAATTCATTTTACATTTTATTCATTCTCGTTTTTGTCAGTCAACGCTGCCGTTTTACGCTAGTGTGTAAAACGGATCGGTTTGAGAAGAGAGAAAAATCAAATTGAGGTTGAAAAGGTTGACCTTCTTCGTGTTGGACTAGGTGAACGGAACAGAATTGGTGCCTTTTTTCGGTTTTGTCTTTTGTACGAATAGATCGGTCGATTGCTTATATTTTATGTTGTTAATTGGTTTTGTATTCGGGGAACCAAGGGGCTCCGGGAAAGTGCATAAAAAATTGTTAGGTAGGTGTTTGGGTATGTTTAAGGTGATGTAGGTACTTGGGATTGAATACAGTGGTTTTGATTTGATTGTTGTTGAGGGGAGTTCTTCTTTACGAGGGTTTCATTGTTGCTAACTTCCGGTTATTGTATTCTATGTTTCGACTTTCATGATTTTGTGTGGTTGTAGATTTTAGGTTTGAAGAGGAAGTGTAATCCTGAAGTTTTCTGTTGCAGGTGGAAGCTAGTGCATTTGGTGGACACCATGTTCCTTCTTAGAAGGCAAGGCCAAAATCAGCTGGAGAATGATTCCTCAAAACAAGATACAAAGGTATACTTTTGTTAAATCGTTAATTCAGAAGCTCCATATCAGATCTGGAAAAATCCCAAAGAAGAGTTCTAACCATACATTCTCTGCAATACACACTCTCTTGTTGATTAAATTTTTTTGAAAACAACAAAATAATATGTGGGGTTCCATGATTATGAAGTGGATCCCTCACGATTCTGTGGTTTTCAACAACTTTTAGCCAATAATAGAGAATACATCAGAGAACGTGTGTTAGAGAAAGCGTTTCTAACCTTTATGAAATTCCAAATACAAAGTTATTTGGGTCTGTTATTATCTTCATCGCAATTGGCATCCTGTAATGATGATGGGAAATTATTATTACTTGTCTACAAAAAGGACATTCATAAATGCTAGCTTTTATGAGGACCAACTGTAACACATCTGTAAACAGGTGAATGAACTCAGGGCTGCTCTTGGGCCCCTCTCTGGTCGTCGACTACTGTATTGCACAGATGCATGTCTAAGGAGATATTTAGAAGCAAGAAATTGGAATGTTGATAAAGCAAAGAAAATGCTGGAGGAAACACTCAAGTGGAGGGCAACTTATAAGCCAGAAGAAATCCGTTGGGTTAGTTTGATTTAACTGACTTTGTTGCCCACATGCTTGATTTGGTGATGCCAAAAATGAAATTGCCTATGCTCATTTCATACTTATAACACTGATCCATGTTGTAAACAATTTGACAAATAAATGATGATCGATCAACATATCAGTATACGTTCTTCATGTTTATCATGTTGTTCTAACCTGTCTTGAGCTGACATAAGGTCCGTGTGTTGTTTTGTTTTTACTTGTGACAGAAGCAATTCGTTTATATTGTCCTTTTACTGTATGATCTTCTGCAAGATACTTCTCTCTAGTCTCTACTGCAAACATCTCCTGTACTTTTTTTTTCTTGGAGCAGCATAATTCTTAGTTTATAAATCAATACTTCAGAGCTAGATTACTCAACATTTCATTCCTTCTTTAATTCTATTCCACCAAACAATTCATTTTCTCTTTTTATTTCTTTTCTCTTTGTATTAATTCTATTTCCTATTCTCTTATTTATTTATTTACTATTTCATACTCCATCCAAATAGAGCATCAATGAAGCCATCATCAAGTGACAGCCTGTTTATGAATATTGCCCTTTCATGTACTATATATGCCCTGTATTAACAATGAATAACTTCCTACATCCAGGCTGAAGTAGCACATGAGGGTGAGACCGGTAAAGTCTCCAGAGCTAGCTTTCGTGATCGACTTGGGAGGACTGTGCTTATTATGAGGCCAGGAATGCAGGTTTGTAGAGTCATGTATTTTTAATAGGGCTTCTCTGTACACGACTGGTTAACTTAATCTGTCTAATCTATTTTCTTTTGTTAGAACACAACATCAGCTGAAGATAATATCAGGCATTTAGTCTATCTATTGGAAAATGCTATCCTAAATCTTCCGGAAGGTCAAGAACAAATGTCGTGGTTGATAGACTACACAGGATTATCACTGAATACAAATATTTCTGTTAAAACAGCTCGTGATATTATTCACATTTTACAGAACCACTATCCAGAAAGGCTTGCTATTGCTTTCCTGTACAATCCACCAAGAATATTTCAGGCTTTCTGGAAGGTTTGTTCTGCTGCTCTGCAAGTTACACTTCGTCTGCTTTTTTCATGGCTTTATTTGTATTTTCTAAAGGGAAGTTTGCATTGCATAGTAGTTGTTTCTATCATTTATATTTTACTTTTAAAGATCAGGCAATACTTGTCTTAGCTTTTTTTTTTCTCATGTTAATGTTATTCTGTTCTGTATCACTTTTAACTTCAGAACATCTGATGATCTTTATATAATTGAATGTTCAAATCATATAATGTCTGTCAGTTAGGGAAATTTTAGTTGGTTTTCAGCAAAAATAAACTCATTTACAATTATACACTATAGTTATTCTTGAAAATCAGCCGTGTAGGTAGTGTTGGTCTTTAAAATGTTTTTCTTCTCAAGCTCTTTTGTGGATGGGGTCTGGGATCATGTAGAAGGATATATGAAGTATGTTAGTTTCTTATCCTCCCATCCTTCTCTTCTGTACTGTTTTTCTTCTTCACCACCTTGTCGTATTTAAAATTTTCCATGTTGGTTGTACTCTATTTGAGGTTGAATTTGAGCTTTTTAATAGTTACCTTTTCCATTTAACAAATTTGAAGTCGGTCTTATTTTGATAGGCCGTGAAGTTTTTCCTGGATCCAAAGACAGTCCAGAAGGTGAAGTTTGTTTATCCTAATAATAAGGACAGTGTGGAGCTAATGCAATCACTATTCGACCTAGAAAACCTTCCAAGTGAATTTGGAGGGAAAACAAGTTTAATGTACGACCATGAAGAGTTCTCACGGTTGATGAGTGAGGATGATGTGAAAACTGCTAAGTTCTGGGGACTAGACCAGAAGCCTTTCAACCTTCCTAAGAAAGGACATGCTGGAGCAGAGGTAGCACCAGAACCCGTGTCTGTTCAGACAGTAGTTAATTAGGTAGTTGAGCTAGTTTTTAAACTGTAGTAGTCATTTATAAACTGAAGTGACTACATATCTGAATCATTAATTCAGTGGCTAATTTAAGGAGCCCAATAAGCGGTATTTTGTATCTTTCAACTTTTTAACCATTTATGGCAATAGCTGCTATTATTCTTGCCGTTTTAGGTAAGCAAACTAAAATTCTGACTGGATTCAACAATATATGTCAATTCTCCAATCCTGTGCAAAGTTAATTTGTTGTTGCTAGACTTGTCCTTGTGCCTATTCAAGCTAATACAAAGTATAAAAAAAAACACTGATCCTAAACAGAGAAATGGATGATAAATGATTGAAATTGATTTTTCTTTGTCGATTTGGATAGGACTTTAAAATGCAATTTTATATGCCAACTAAATCTTAAAATTATTATTAATTTGTTTTCCTGTCTATTTAAATCTCATCTCATTATTTTGATGCATTCGAATTTTATTAACTTTAAATTAATTTAAATTCATGTTTTGTATTTTATTTATTAGAATTCAGTTTTATATTAAAAATGTTTTAAAATTTTAATGTTGATGTACTATAATAGTGTAGAACAATTTTATATTTTTCACCAATTTAAATCAATGTCAAAAGGCCTTTTAAATGAATTATTATAGAGATAGTGAATAAATGTGATTGAAAGATAACAGTTAAAATTATCTTTTAAGTCCCCGGTTACATTCTTTATCATATTTAAAAGTACACTAGTTTTCCTTATTTTAAGAATAAAACAACACGTTTATTCTTTATATAGAACACTTAGAACATCTTTGGTAAAAGCTTGATTTACAAGCTAGTTGCTAACTTCTAGATGATAAGTTAGCTTCTTAAATTAAAGTGTTTGGTAAATTAACTGATAAATTAGTTAATAAATGTAAAATAACAAGAGAAATATGTAAATGAAAGTTGTGTTTTTCTATATGAAAATATATTATTATGTCGGTAAGTCCCATTTCTTTTCAGCTTTATATAGTGTTAGGCCTAGCCTTCTCGTGGGTCTAGAATCAGCCCACTAGGGGACCCAATACCCCCATTTCCAGTCCCTCACTCTCACTTTACTCTTTGGCAGGATAATGGCTTTAGATGCTTCAAGGCTAACCTTGTGTGTGGTAGGGTGAAACTCATTGACAATGGCGGTTCTGCAGAGCAATAGAGGGCATCTAGTGAATCCGATCTTATTATATATATCCGGATAATTGAGTCATAGTGTTATGCTGGTTTGCTATAACATGATATTGTGCCTACTGTGTTGCATGCTTGGAACTGTTTTAATCACTTGCCTGTTATAATATGTTAAAATTAATTTACACTAGCTTACCCTTTCATTTTTTGTGTCTGTTATTGTCTTCTCTTTTGCGATGATCACCTTAATGGTGGGAGCATATGGGATAAATACTGAAGGTGGATCCAATGGTGGTAGCGGTGTTGTTTAGTTGAACCTGTTATCTGTGGCTCTTAGGAGCAGCTGTGTGGCCCTAGTGCCTTTTTGTAATTCATTGTTCTAGGAGCAACCTTTTGCAAACGGTTAAACTTTCTGGATTTGTTTTTGTTTATGGCATTGTGGTATGCCTAAGTTTCCTTTCAAAATACATTCATGGATGACTGTAACAGTATAGTCTGATATGTATATTGTTCATCTGATCGCTCTTTTATTATCATAATTATGTGATGTTTTAATTTAGTAGAATTATTCTATTTAAAAAAGATGTCACAATGTCAATATAATTTTATATATTTTAAAATATTAAATTTTTAAAAACAATTTAAGTTTAATATAAATTTTTAAAATTAATTGAATTTCTTTTAGTTTATTGCCCGTTAGATGCTCAAAATTTATTAATTTTTTTTATCTATTTGATACTCAATTTTTATATATTTTAATTGAGTTCCAGCAAATTAATTTTTGTTAGCTCCTGACATAATTGTCTCGTGTTTTATTTATTAGTATCCATATATTAAGAAATGTGGTGTTTAATAAAGTGAAGAGTTCAAATTTAATTGAACTATTTTTTTAATACTTTTTATTTGTTTTTCGAAAATGTTGCATAATTTTTTTTATTCAAACAAATTATTTTATGTAAATCAGTTGAAGTAATGAATATTGATGAAATTTAATTTTTTTACTATAAATTTAATTTTTTTATTCTTCAATTTAAGCTATTTTTATATTATTGTTTTTACAATTTTCATTGTATATATTTTTTACATAACATCATGAAATATCAGTTACTTCAATTTATAATATTAAACCCTTTCCAATTTGAACTACATACAAAGAATTAGAAGTAATTATCTCCATAGAATTAACATCATGAAATATCAGTTACTTCAATTTATAATATTAAACCCTTTTCAATTTGAACTACATACAAAAAATTAGAGGTAATGATCTCTATAGAATTAGGGTCTTTCTTCCTACACCTCCAAACTTTCTTTAAATTTCCAAAAAACCCTTTGACCCGCAGACACCACACCCCCAAAATTATGTTGACTTCCGAAAGTCAAAATTTTTGACTTCCGGAAATCAAAATATATCACCGAAAGTCAATTTTTGGAAATCAAAATATATCACCGGAAGTCGACTTCCGGAAGTCAAAATATATCACCGGAAGTCGACTTTCGGAAGTCAAAATATATCACCGGAAGTCAACTTCTGAAAATCAAAAATTATCACCGGAAGTCGACTTCGGAAAGTCAAAAAATATTCCCGAAAGTCAAAAAAAATTCTACGAAAGTTGACTTCTGTAAGTAAAAAATCAAATTTTATTTTAAATATTTTTAATTCTTTTTAAAACTTATATTTTTTTAACTTTTTAATGATTTTTTTAGTTTATTATTTTATTTATTTTTTATGTTTTCAAATTTCTTAATATATACTTTTTTTAAAAATATTAATATCTATATGTATAATTTTATTTTTATTTAATATACTAAAAAATAAATATAAATATAAAAATAAGTAAAATTAAAATAATATTAAACTTTAAATAAAAAAAACTAAAAAATAATAAATTTATTCTGCTTCATTTAATTTTATTTAATATTTAAATTCATTTTAAAATAATAAAACTTTAAATTAAAAAAAAGATAAAAAAGAAAATATATATACAAATATATATATATATATATATATATATATATTCGTTTTTTTTTAATTTTAAATTTCATTATTTATATATTATTGATAAATGTTATTTTAAATATGATTTTTTTATTTTTTTTTATTTTTATTAAATTTTTAATAAATTATATAAAAATAAATTTAAATTTAAAAATATAAAAAGATATATAATTGAAATGATTTTAAAAATTTGATTAAAATAAAATATTTAAATTTTAAACAAAATTAAAAAATTCAAATAACAGAAATTAAAAATAACAGAAATTATAAGAATATCAATAAAATAAATAAAAATAAAAATAAAATTGAAAAATATTTTAAATTAAAATAATAACATTAACTTAACATCATGAAATATCAGTTACTTCAATTTATAATATTAAGCCCTTTTCAATTTGAACTACATAGAAAAAATTAGAGGTAATTATCCCTATAGAATTGAGATAAATAATAATAATAATAATAATAGTGGGTAAAAATTGAAAATAACAAGAAAATATATTAAAATATTAAAAAATTAGTATAAGAAAAGTAAATAAATTACAAACTAAACTCCACCAAAATAAGTTATTTTAATATACTTATCAAATAGTGTTGATAAAACTATTTTATAAATTTGTTAAATAAATTCATATATAGTTTATTGGTCTTATAAATACACTCTTACTATGTCACTTAACCCTAATATTAAATTATTAATAAAACTAATTAATTAAATTTTCGATGATACTATTTTCTTAATTTTAAAATTCTTATAAGTTTTAAAAACTCAAAGTCTATATATAGAATTCTTTAGTAGATATAATAATATAATCTTAATAGAAAAAGAAATTAGTAAATACATCAATATTATTAAAATGCTTCTAAAACTAAATTTTCGTTGTAACAATAAATAAAAATTTATTAAATATTGTAACATCCAATTTAGTATAATAATTCTAATAAATAAAACGTCACATATGATAGGTTAAAAGAAATACCAAAAGATACAACAAGAATGAACAGGAATTAAAAGAAACAGTTTGACAAAAGAATTGCTCACAGAGCAAGAAACTACCTAGGCATCAGCGCTGCAAAAGCTGCTCAAAAGAGTCATAACTAACACCCCTAGACTAAACATTAGCATTATCACCATCTGAACGATCTCCAGGAATCTCCATATCTACCCACACCAAGGATGTGGTGATCATCGTAAAAAGGAAAACCAAACAAAAAATAAACACAACAAAGAAGGGTAAGCTAGAAATAAAAAGTAATTTTCATCATACATATAAACAAGCAGATTTTAAACATATATTTCAGTAAGCACACAAGGCATGTGATGACAAACAATGCAAGATCCTCAGACTCAATTATCCGGATTATACTAAAGGAAGTATGCTCTCGTGCTGGTTTCTAAACTCTGCAGAGTCTATACACAAGGGGTTATCACCCAACCACACCTTAGGATCAATTCCATGATCATCTAAGGTCATTATCCTGCAAAAGACTGGGACCTCCTGCCACTCTCACCACATAAATCATTCTACTCTATATGAGTGTGAACGATTATTAGAGTTCAGGATACCTTCCTTTATCTAGACATCTCCTATATCATGGTATACACTACTCACACCATCACCAAGAGTTTCCCGTGAAACTCTTTTATGAACAACATTCTACTTGCCATTTCAAGTATTATAATCTCATGCCAATGTCCAACCAACCAACCCATTCTTATTTCATATCATACGAAGCATGTCAACATCATATGAAACATACATAATCACATATTCATGCTTTTAAAAGTAATTACATCTATCCACAAATGAAGTCACAGAGTATGAAGCCAATTTGTCTCAGTCTCGTTCAAGATAAGAGCTCTCTGCTACTCTCGCTTAGGCTAGAGGACTCTCACCTGGGCGAGAATAGCAGGTTCTCTCTTGCTCCTCCTACATGCACAACATAAACCCAGCCATAAACACAAAAAATATATGTTCAAACAATCACAGGCATCATCTAAGTATTTCAAACACGAAATCAAACTAAAGCAAGAATAATATATAATAAAAAAGATATGCAAACCCTAGCTTCCCTTACCTTAGACAAGCATTAGTTTAGCCAAACAAGCTCCAACAGCAGAGTACCACACCAAGACCGCTACTTAAGGAGCTGACAACCAAAAGCAAGAAGGAATAGTGAGGTCATGGCCACAAACAGAAACAGGCTAATACTACAAAATAGAAGCAGAACGAAAAAAGGTTTAGGGTTTAGTTCAACTTATGTGAATGAGGAGTGTTCAAAGAGCTTTGAAGGAGGGAATAACTCAGACCCTAGTAGAACTTTTTGTCTCAGTATGGGGAGTAGGGAGCTGAACTGCTTTGGAAATGAGACAGATGTGAAAGTTAGGACTAGAAAGAGAGTTTTGGAAACCCCCTTATAGGCTGACTTGGGCCTTAAACACTTGGTCTGACCCATCCCATAAAACAGAAAAAGGGGGTTTACAAATATGATATGCTTTTAATTTTTAAATATTACATTTTTAATATATACATAATAAAAAATGTAATATATTAATCTTTTGGGATTATTAATATTCTAATCTTAATAATACAATTTAGATTAAAATAATAATGACCTTATTTTTTATTATCATAATAACAAATCCTAAACTATGATAAAAAAAACTTTACCCAAACAATTATTATATTAAATTATATATTATTCTTGTATGGAACCAATATGTCCTGCAGAGTATGGTCTTGCCTTTGTTGCTATAGCTGAAGAGTGTTTGGCTCTAGTTAGATATGTCTAGCAGGGTATGGTCTTGTCCTTTTTATAGTTGAAGAGTGTCTGGCTCCTGTTAGAATGCTCTTGCCTAATCTAGAGAGGAAGAGGAAGCGAGTACCGAGAAGTATTCTGATGCTCAAGTCAGTGATCAAGAAGTATATGAGTTCTCCTACTACAATATAGAGATCAAGATGTCCTTTATGTGAGACTAAACTACCTTTTGTACTCATATATCATTAATTACCTTTAAAATGGTCTATATTTTTTTTTTTGTAGATGTCAATGAATAGCTTCTCGTAACAACCATACCATTAAGCGGGATAATTGTTAATTAATGCCTTGTTTACCAAATCTTTTCTCTAATCAATCTGACTTAGATACATCTGATCCCACCAATGACGTCCCACATGGCCATATTACTACCCAGTTCTATATTGTATATATAATAAAAAAAATTACTTTATTATACAAGTATTATTGATTATTAATAAAATTGATTATGTTGTAGCTAGAAATTTGGACACATACTATTTCTTTTGTGAATTGGTAAGTGAGTTTGTGGTTTCTTTTATGACAATTTAGAGTTGGAAATCTATTGAAAGCTAAGCTTGTGGCTATTGAATGCTTGAATTTGGGTTGGAAGATGCAGTGTGATGATGTGATTTGTGCTTCACTCTCTCATCACGAATGATGTCAAAAGTTGCCACTCATATAATACTTTCTGAAAGAGAACTAACATCTTCAATTTGTTTTAAAAACTAATTGTTTTGAAATAAAATCAAATATAAAGTGGTTTGAAACAATTTTTAAAACAATTTAGTTCTTAGACAAATCTATTTCGAAGTTGAGTTTAAAAAAATTAAATGTATTTTTAGACGGTATAAATCAATGAATTTTTATTTTTATTATTTGTTCATTTCTCTAAAATTGAAAATAACTATTTTTTTATATCTCCAACGAAAGGTTAACTAACTATCACTACTGTTAATTACTTGTGTTGTAAAATACTCTGCATGAGAACACTCTAAAGAAGAATTTAAGCTGTTTAAAATAAATGTTATATAAATATTCTAAAATGAATATTTTAAATAATTATTTCAAAATTGAAGAGAATAAAAACCAAAGAAAAATATCTTACATGAAAAAAAAAAGATTTTATAATTTTGTAAATTTTAGTATAATGATTTCAAATTTTGTGTAGCTTTTTTTTAGAACCCAAATTAAAATTAAATTGTTTTATAAAAATTAAAAACATATTTAAGTATGTATTGAGATTTGTTCACCAAACATGTTGAAACTATTTCGTGCAGGACTTCTTGTCATTGACATAACAAGCAATCGTATGTAAGTGCTCACAAGCATACTTATTGTAGTTAAGTATCATTCAAAAGAATACATTTATGTATATTGAATAAAACAAATGAAGTTATACAATAATTATATACTAACAAAGTCATTACAAAATAGAAAAACCCAAAACAACTATAAAAATACGGGTGGATAAAATATAACAAAACTTTCATTTCTTAGTTTAAAGTTGAGTCTATTGGAGTTTTACAGAAATAAGACAATTTCATGATATATATATATAAGTGAGGTGCAAATTCACCTTACAAGTCAGTTTTATGGGATTGAGTTAGACTTAAAACTCACTTCTAACAAAGTCTTAAAAAACTTAACAATTTAAACTTAATTTGATGTCTTATGTTATATTGATTATAGCATTAGCAATTGTTCATTTTATACGAAATCTTTAGATGAAAAATAAAATATAATATAAAATGGTGGGATCACTTTTGAAGTTGAGTCGGTACAATTCTCATACTTCAAAAGATCAAAATGTTATATTATGATTTAATCAAATATATTTTGAATATTGATTATAACATTATTGTCATAGGTAATATACATAAATCAAAATGTTATATTATGATTTAATCGGATATATTTTGAATATTGATTATAACATTATTGTCATAGTTAATATACATGGTGATTAATGACATATGATATATACAATAACAATTAAAGGAATTGTTAAAATTAAACTTCAACAACAATTCTAAACTTGTTCATAATTTTTCTTTCTAATGATAAAATTGAATTAAAGATAATAATATACTTCTAAAAACAATTTCTTAAATTTATTATATATTTTTAAACCTTAAAACTCTAATTTCTCAATTGTTTGTAAAAATAACTATACAAAAGCGAATAAAAAAAGAATTAATTAAAATAAAATGAACCAAAATTTTGATCTATAAAATAAGCATTAAAGATTTATAATATTTAATCCTATTAAAATATACTTATAAATTAACTAAATCAATTTAAACAAATTTTTAATTCATAAAACAAGCTTAAAATCCATCATTTAGAATGTTCAATTTCACTTAAATTTTTTACTCGTCTACTATTAAGTTTATTTCATTTGTATTAATTTTCAAAAAATAAAATTAATATAAAAGAAAAAGAAAATAGTTTATATATATTTATTTATTTAACATTAACAAACAGGTCCCGTAGCTCAGTTGGTTAGAGCGTTGGTCTTATGAGCCGAAGGTCGCGGGTTCGAGCCCCGCCGGGACCATTTTTTGTTTTTTTTAACTTCTACGAACTTTTTTTAATAATTATGTCATTTTATTTTGAACTTTACAAAATTTTATTTTTAAACACGTTTCAAATGCACTAATTCATATAGAAAAAACAAAAAAATCACGAGATAAAAGATCCCTTGCAATGAACAATTTCCTGAACAAACTCCATTACACAATCTTGATGATAGAATCCACGGACCTACCTAACTACCCTTCCCAACGAAACGGTAAACAACTACGCCAACCCTAGATCCATCACAAGGAGGATCAGTATGCAAAACATCAACATGAAAGTGCTTCTTTGCCTTCCTGAAAAACGCCGATTCCTTCTTCCACCTTCTCAAGTGCGCCATCAAAAACGCCATCTTCTCCTTCCCCTCTCTCACCGCACCCTCCTCTGTTAGCATCATCAAACGCATCGTTTCGAGCAGAGGATCATAAAGGTGATCGTGATACACTACATCCGACGCTACAATAAGATCGAAATCGCGTCCGATCGCTTCCACGTCATCAGCGTGGCCCCACCTCAGAGGTGCAACGGTTAACTCCCCGCCTCTGGGCCCCACCACCCCCGCGTTCGCGTCCGCGTTGAATTTCAGATTGGGAACCACGTGAGGAAGGTCCGTCAGGGTCACGTGGCCGCCCAGAGTTGCGGCGGCGACGATTCCCACGATGCCCGTGCCGGAGCCGAGCTCGAGGATCCTGAGACGGCCGTTGAGCGCGGCGGAGAGAGGGCTGGACGAAGGGTCGGCGCGGTAGCGATCGAGTAGGGAGACGAGAGAGGTGGCGGCGGGCCAGAGCTGGAAGGAGAGGCCCTCGGAAGGTAACTGACGAATGGTGAGCGTTGATTGAATCGAAGAGAGAAAATGGTTCTGGAGCAGGTGGTGATTGGGTGCAGCGTCGTGTAGGGTAGTGGAGGTTCCGTGTTTGTCGTGATCCTCTAGGAGCAGCATTGTGAAGGGGTTTATTATCTCCTCTTCCTCGTTTTCTTGAGTGGCCATTCTTTTCGAGCTGAGCCGTTGAGGTTTTGACTTAGGGATTGCGCCGTCGCCAGACGACGACGTTAGGGCATGTTCAGCGTCCCCATTTATGTATTTATATTCAGAGCGAATTACTCTTATTTTACTTTCCCGTCCCTCTCTTTACTTCTTGTAGACTTGTTTGAGCTCATTCGTATCATAGTTTTTTCAATTTCTTACATTTGGTTCAGTTATTTTCAACTTTCTTAACTTTCTCAATTTAAAAAACAGAAGAAAAACTAAATCAATGTAATTTAGTTCATTAGATTGGTAAGAAAATTACAATAATAAAGTCAGTTGCACAATTTAAGCAATAAATATTTAGTGTGTGTTTTCAGTGTTGATGGTGAGTTTCTGTTTATAGTCTTAAGAGTAATTAACATCTATGTCCTTTTAATCTTACTATTTTTCTCTATTTTCTTTTTACCAATGTTGTCTTTCGATTTATAAGATACTGGGAATTTTGCAGACAGGTGGAGATGTCCACCGTTAAAGTCAAATTATTACAAAATTTGTTTAATTATTATACTTTAAAAGAAATCGCAGAGTGTCTTAACTGTAAGAGTTAAATAATAGCGATATTTTATGGAGAATAAATTTTAATTTTTTTAAATTGTAATTGAGATAAAAATATAGTATTTAAATATTTATTCATTGATTTAAAAGACAAAGTTTTAGTTAAATTATTCATTATATTTAATATTTTATTTGTATATGTTATTAACGTAAAAGAGTTATATATACTTCTTCATAAAACTTTGTATTGTTATCGCATTAGTAAATATGACAAAAAAGAGAAAATGTTAACATTTATTGAATGTATATACAAAATATTTAGGCTAACATAACATTGTACATAAATGGTTTTGTAATTATTTTTAAAATAATTTTGCTAAGTCATACTAAATGGTTTTTTTTTAATATATATGATAGTGAGAAATTATTTGAAACTTCGCCTATTTAAAGTTCATCAATGATAATGGTTTCAATTATCATATCTCATTCAAAATTAGAAAATTGTTATTTTCGCTAAAACCATATTTCCATATTTTATAAAATTCTTCATGTAATATTATTATTATTACCATTATTTTTCTTTCTAATATTTACGATTATTTTCCATTTCCTAATCATCCTAAACCTTCTTAGCTATTCGAGCATAAAGAAAGTTTAAGATCTGACAGTAAAAGCAATACAAAAGGCTTTAACAATAACATTGAAAAATATTAGAGGGCTAAAATCGTGTAATAATTATATCAAAGAAAAAGGCAATTAGTCATTGAAGTTGACATTTAATTTAGACTTTTTAATATAAATCTATTTACTTAATTAATGCTCATTATTCAAGATTTTATACTGTCAGCTACTTAAAACTAATTTTTTATGCAAATTTTAAAATAATTACGATCAAATTCAATGAATTTAAGCAGTCTTATATATTCATAACAAGATTAAGAATAGTAATAGAAAAAAATAAAAACTAAATTTCATATATTTTTACGCTTATAATTTCCTTATCGCCATAATTATTTTCTGGTCTATCTCTATGTGGACCTTGGACACACGCTGTAATCCTAATACGCTGGCAGTGGTGTGGGCTTAAACGAGGCAACAAAATCATTATCAGTGAGAAATTCGATAAACGGTGCGTTTAAGGATTCCGTTCGTCTTCACAGTTGCAGTAAGACCAAGGAAAACATTGGCCATTGGCGATTGGGGATTGTTTCGATCGGAGATTGAGCGGGTATATATCCCGTTCACACTCCTATTCAATTTCAATTCAAGTAATTTTTCTATTTCACTGTCTCTCTAACTTTCTCCAAATCTCGTCTCGTGTAATTCATCGTAAGATTACTTCACTTCCATATATCATTGATACATTTTCGTGTGCTATATAAGAAGTTGAATTTGAGTTATGACAAGAAAAGGAACTCCATCATTTATGTATATACTTAACTGGTTCCAGAAAAAAGCAAGATGATAAAAGCAGTGCTGGTGATGAACACGCAGGGGAAGCCTCGTCTCGCCAAATTCTACGAATTTCAGGTTCCTTCGCTCTCTTCAAACCCTTTGTTTCTGCATTTCCATTTCTCATTTAATTGATTCAATTTTCACACTTTTTATTTTCTTTTTGTGGGGGATCAGCCCGTGGAGCAGCAGCAGGAAGCTATTCGCAATGTGTTTTCAGGTCTCTCTCCATCTTTAATTTTTTCTTTTCAATTTTGGTTTCCTTTTCCGTCAATGTTGTTTCTTTTGTAGTATTATGCAGTAGACCTGAAAATGTCAGCAATTTTGTAGATGCCGAGTCCATCTTTGGCCCGGTACTTCTCTACTTCCTATAAATTTAATTTGTCTGAGTTTTATTATTTGTGTATTTTAATTGTCATTAATTAGGCGTTAGAAAAAAACATGAGATTAGGGCTTTTTCTTTGCAATGTTTGTTGGCATAGTACTGATTAAAAAGATTTTATTGATTTGTATTGGCATATGGTGGTGGCAAGAGTAATAGCTAGGACTGAATTACCATGAACTTGTTTTGAAACTAAAGTTAGAAGGACTGCTATGATCGTAATTGTGAGTGTGCTTTTATTATAGAAAACTTTCTGTTAAGTGTTGTTAGCTTGATGATTGGCGTAGCCTGTGCTCTTTTTAGCAATTCTTTGGCTTGTTCTAGTAATGCTGTTATCTCATCATCTTTATTCATTTGAGGAATGGAAGTATGGATTTATTATTGTATTCTCCTGCAGGACTCTCGCCTTGTCTACAAGCACTTTGCAACTTTATATTTCGTGTTCATCTTTGATAGTTCTGAAAACGAACTTGCTATGCTTGATTTGATACAAGGTAGACTATGATATCATCTAACTTTTACTGCATTGCATTAAATGTAAAAATTGAAAATATCTATCCTTTAGAGGGACGAGTTGCTCAATAGATTAATTGATCATTGTACTCAGTAATAGTAACTTATTGGTGTGCTTGGGAATCAATCAGTCTGTCTAAAATGTCTCAAGAAGCTACGAATTTTTTATTGAAAAGTGGATTAAACTTTTTTCTCGATTAATATAATTCTTATGAATGGGAAAATTGATATCATGAAATGACAGATTTCTGAATGACCGTGGATAAAAATCCTGCTAAGATCTATCATAAAAATGGTGAATTTTAAATTTGGTTATTTATGATGTAACTCAACGTTGCTATACTGGTTTTACCGTTCCTTGCATCAAAGTAATTTAGATTGACATTTTTAATACACATCATCAAGTGCCTCTCAGAGTAGGTAATCTGTAATGTATGGGACAGTACATAATTACAAATGACGTAGTCTTTTCTATGGGTGTCATCAATATGATGATGAAGGTAGAGACAACCAATGGAGCTTCTTTATGTCCGTAATGGGTTCAGGACTAGGATTATTGAAGTTAGAATTAGAGTATTGTTGTTCTAGGTTATTATAAAATTGACTTTAAGCCTAATTCAACTCTACAATATCTAATTGTAAGGTGATATTTGTATCTACTTATATATTGTAAACTGTCTTTATCTCTAGTTGATATGAGATTTCCAACACATCTCCCTTATGTCGAGACATGTACATCTCATGTGTGAGACTAGATATTTGTGGGTGATCCAATAGCGGGTGGTATGATTGACCTAACAAACAACTAATCACGCTATGATAGATTCTAAATGACTCTGATACTATATTAAGAAGTAGATTTTAAGTCTAACTCAACCCTACAAAATGAGCTGCTTGTAAGGTAATGGTTTGCATGGTGAATTGTCCTTATCTCTAGTTGATGTGAAATCTCTAACATAGGTTTTGGATCTTTTTTTAGTATGAACATATAACATATTTAATATTCAGAAACTTAGTTGAAGTTATAATAAACCTGGATTACAAGATAGAAACTCTTCTAGAATTTCTTACACATATACTGTACGTTAAGGACTTCATACCTACCATAATCATCCCAAAAACTAACTGAAATAATAAAAATTAAATACTAGAAATGATTCCGTGTGAAAATTACAGAATAATGTTAAAATTAATTATGATAAACCGTTTACACCTTTTAAATCACTCTGATATTTGGTAGAGCTTAATGATGTCATTTATCCATGTATGTAGCCAACCTTGCATTGCGGGATATGACTTAGTAGTTGTCTTACACCATAAGCATGTGAAAGAATACCCATATGCATACGCATCTACAATATAGATTTTTAAAGGGAAAGAAAAGAAATTTAATCCATGTTTCTAGGAAAATGTTGTGAAAGCTACTTACAAGTTGATACTAAATACTCTTTTCAAGAATCATAATTTGAATGTTTATTTGGGCTATAAATGTTTTTGTGGTCATTTTGCTTTTTTCACATTCTGAACTCTATTGGAGGTAAATAGTGTTAAGCTTTAACAGTCCATCTAACGTTTAAATTAGTCATTTTCTTTAACCATTTCAATTTTATTGCATATTGTTCCAAGGATCCTGGTGAAGTAATTATTTGCCTTATCATTATATATTATCTATTACATTCTGCATGGCTATTTTGTAGATATGCTAACAGATGTTCATTACTGCTTCTTACATTGTTGTTAATTTTTTCTTTTGATTTGCTTACTTTATCCCTTTCTGCCTTCAGTCTTTGTTGAAGCATTGGACAAATGCTTCAGAAATGTATGTGAGCTTGATATCGTGTTCAACTACAGTAAGGTTGGATGCTTTGTGCCCTCGATTATGAATTTTACGTTCTTTATCTCAAATCGACTGAATATATAAAATATGAATTATAAACTGTTACAATTGCGGGAAATATTTTTTGCTGCATATATGATTTGCTGGTGTTTACTGCAGTCTGTAAGTTTGACTTGCTGGATTCTCAAATATGAAGCAATTGACAATGTTTAACTCTGCACTTTTTACTCTAGATTGACTACTCCTTTATATGGTTTTTTCTCCATTAATTTTGTGTTGTTTTGGAAATGCCCTTCAATTTTGGGAATCAATTCTTTCTTTTGCTTACTAGCTCAATAGTGATACTTCAACCTAAGCAAATCTGCATCTTAAATTTCCATTAATGTGTTCCTAAAATATTAGTTCATCTGCAGTTGCATACTATACTAGATGAGATCATTCTCGGAGGCCAGGTGTTGGAGACAAGTTCAACTGAGGTGATGAGAGCTATTGAAGAAATAGCAAGGTGCTCTCTCTTTCCCTTCTGGTTTTTTACGTGGTCTTTCTTCTTTACATAGGACTGTCCCCACTCTAGCCTATATTACTTTCTCCAAGAATACGATGACTTCTCTCTAAACGTCCCCCTTCTTTATTTGTAGGCAATTGTGCTTTATTTCTTCTACTATCTCATCCCGCCAAACTAACCTAACTGACTTCCTCAAAAGCGTAGACCTCATAATCTATCAATACTCCTAGTCCCTTAAAGTTTCACCCTGTCCTCACGGCGAATGGCTTGTAGATGCTAAAATGAAGTTCCATTTGATGTTCAACTGATTAAAGCATGATGACCAGGCCAGTTTGGCCCTGCAGCCCAAGAATAGATTCCACTCCTTTCAAGTCAAACACAAAACACGTAAACAGCTCCATGCTTCTTTAGTTCTCTGTTTTCAATGTCAGTTTTGGCCATGAAATAGCATCAGAGGCTCTTTAATTAATTATACTGAGATCCCATGGCTCCCTTACGAATTACACTTCTACACATGATTGCAACTGAGGATTACCAAGATCTTCCACCTTATTTTACTTTTGTTGTAGATTAATTTTGTACTACCCAAACCTAAGACCTCCATTTTGTCATTGGTTTAAGACTTCTATCAATTGTAACCTCCTCTTTGCAACCCAAAAAAAAGACTCAACTCTGCCACTATGATTCTTGGTATCGAAAATTTTCATTTTGTCCTTCTTTTCTAATTCTTTGTCTAGTATGTTATTAGGTTGCTCCTAATTCGTGTAGCTTTTGAGCTTCTGGTTTTGTTCTCGTCATAACTTCATAACCCGTTATGTCTTCTTTCACGCAAGGTTCGTCACCCTGATTCCCATCACTTGCCTCCCCGTGCTCTTTCCCCCCTTCCGGTACCTACTTACGTTAATCAAAAGCATACCCTGGTTGGAATATTTTGACCAGTACCTTCACAAACTTCCACCAAGCATGGGTTGTGTCGTTTCCATGTTACTCAACCGTGGAGAACGTTACCTCTATGAGCCTTAACTTATAACTTGCCAATAAATCCCCTCTCTTAACAAATGTTGGAATCATATCCAATATTTTTAACCCACCCATGGCACCAAGATTGGAGCTATGGTGATAGCAATGATAAGACTGCCTCAGAATCTATAAAGAAAAAGAAAGAAGTATTTTTTTATCGATGAACACTAAATCCCAAATGTTGTGCCGGTGTGCTAGCAGCCTTAGGCTAGGGTTAGAAGATATAAAATGAATGATTTCCCATGAAAAGACCAAGATTCTGCCCACTATCAGACTATATAATCCCTGTCAAATGATAAAGATGATTTCTCTCTTGTTCTACCTACCCTCTTACGCCTCTATATATCTTCATGCCCAACTAACTCACTCCCTCACTGATAGATACTTAACTGTCAATGGTATCTATCCAAGTGCTACGTCATTCTGGTAAATAAGAAACTAAAGATGTTGCATTTTTCTTTATGAGGTAAATTAATTACTAGGTCCTTAAACTATTTGGTAATTTTTAATTAAATCCCTAAACTAAGAAAATTGTAATTCAATCGTTGTTCTTTTAATTTTTTTTTGTAATTGAATTAGTATATGACGATATAAAAAAATTGGAAAAAAAGACAGATTTGTATAGGTTTTAAAATCTTAAGAGACTTGATTAAAAATAACAAGATCAACGACCAAATTGTAATTTTTATTTTTAAATTTTAAGACCTAATTAGAAATTCCCAAATAGCTTAGCAAATTAACCTTTTTTTTTATACAAAGACTTTTGTCTGTAGTTTAAATAGATGGAATGATAATGAATCAAAATTACTATATTTTACATATATTTCCGTATAACATTTTGTTGTTTATTTTTATGACTGCATAAACATATATCTAAACGTGGTTTATTGATGAAACAGACTTGAAGCAGCATCCAGTGCAATCAATCTTGTTCCAAAATCTGTTTCTGGTTGGAGGTCCCGGTAAAATAATTTCTCAATTAAACTTCCGGAAGTTGGGTATACACATACAGAGGGGCATAAAGGTGAAATGTATATATGTCCTGGGAAGTTCGTTGGATATTGTTGGCTAGAACTCTGGAGTGAGTGCTCCTAATTTATATACGACTGACATCCAGTATCACAATTGAGTTGAGTTGACCATGGAAGTTACTGTCGATTAATCTTACGACACGGATCATTTAGGCAATTGGTGTGTTTATATTTGTGATTGATTCCCTAACCATGTTTGATTAAATAACTATTGTGTACATCTTAACTGTTCACTCATTGTTCCCAGCTCATCCCAATTTCAGTTAATCTGTTTGATTTAAATTACTTGGGAAGCTTTTACCTCGTATAAATTTTTTCCTATATAATTATTGATCAACCGTGTCATGCAATATTTACTGAAATCATTGCATTGAAACAGATACCAAAAATCATCTCAGAATTACAAGTTCTAGTTTTCTGAAATCCATGTTTAGTTCTGCATCGTTGTTATGCAGATCATCCAATTTGATAAATAATTGTGTTGATTCTTCCATCTACTGCGTTCCAAGTTTTGCAATAGTTACTGCAAATAATTCCAATGGAAGAGCCATCCTTTTCCAAGCCAGTTTGCAGAAGTAACAATGTGGGCATAATTGAGGACCACTATCACCACTTAAATTTTTTCTCTCACATCTTGAAGAGCTAAACGAGCAGCGTTACGTCCAGGTGCTCCCATAACTCCACCACCAGGATGTGCTCCACTTCCGCACAAATATAACCCTTGAAGCGGAGTCTTGTAGTTTGACCTTAATTTCCCAGTCAACGAAATATTCACGTAATTATCATGTATTTGGAACATGGTTATGATTCAGTTATACGTCAAAAAAACAGAACCACATTATATTCCAGGCCACTATAATTTAGCTTACCACCCCTTTGCAGGTCGCATGAGGAAAAGGGAATCCAACCCCATAGCACCATGGAATATATTCCCTCCTGCCAAAACGAACATTTCAAAATGTTAACGGTCACAATGTACAAATTCTTTCTAGTAGAGGACATCGAGGGGTTGGGAAGCTTTGTTTCATTAATGCTTTCTCTTGGGTATCACTTTTGTGCCCTAGAAAAAGCTTTTTGGCTCGCACAAAAATTCCAACTGCATGTTTTTGTTTGGGTGAATATGGCTATGTTACCTGTTAAGCCGATTATCCTTTCAAGATCTGGTGGAGTCAGCATGTCATAACCAATGATTGATGTGCTGAAGCCCGGAGCATATTCATCAATCAACGTGAAGCATTTTTTTGCAAACGATTCCTGAATAGATTCAACATAAAATATTTAATAAGTTTTAGCATTAAGCGGCCAGCTGCTCACACAAGTTGAAGACTAAGGTGGAACAAAAACAAATCCATGCACAGAAATGCATAACATAAGGAAAAAAAATCAATGCAACTAGAAATCCAAAACAAACTGACTCTGTAATCATGATCTTGCCAGTCACCATCCAATGGTTTGTATGGTGTATACTGCACAAACAGGTTAATCACATGCTTACCTATGAAGAACACACATTTCATTAGGTAGATGTTATCAACAAAAGGAAAAACAAAATCAGTTCAACAATGCCAAGAAATCATCATATTAAAGCAAAGTAATAAAACTTCCTCCAGTAAACTAAACGTAGTAGGACATCCTTAAACATAGTTTCAAGTACCAGGTGGAGAAATAGTTTTGTCCAGTACGGAGGGAATTGTCATCTCAATAACCGGTCTTCTCGATGGTGTTCCGTTAGCTGCATCTTGACAAGCGGAGTGAATATCCTCCATGCTACACATATATTAACGGGCAACTGTCATGTTCTGAGAAGAAACAACTTGCAACTGACCATATTGAATAATGTTAAGCAAATGTATATATTGATTAGAAAGCATGACCTGAATCCACAATAGATGATCTAGGATACAATTTTAAGATACCTTTCTGAACCTATATGAATTGTGCCGACGTGCTGTGGGCCAGCATGAGGATGATCTAACTTGCAAGAACGAAATTCGGGCAATTTATCAACAGCTACATTTATTTTTGTAGTCGCCTGTTTCAGTAGATATTTTCCAAATAAAAGAATGCCAATTAATGAAGAATTACTGAGAACTTCCCCAAATTCTGTCCTGAGTAACAATGATTACTGGGAAAAGAAAATAAAAACCTATAACACCAAATCAAAATCTGTCCTTGCCAGGTCTACATAACGGATGCAGTCTGTCAAATGTCAATTGCTAGCATAGAAATTAATCATACTTAATGAAAGAGGTAGTCTCACTGATTCATGTTGTTTATAAAACTATTCTGATCTTGTTCTCTCTTTTTTTCTGGCCATAGGCTGATGAATTTTTGAAGTTTTTACAGGAAATGTGATTTTTCCATTCATGAATTCCAGGCATTCTTCGTTAGCAATCAAATATAAACTGTACATATATTTTAATCTTACCTATTATTCTAGTTCCGTAACACAGTAGAGATTGAGGGTATTAAAAATATATATAAACTGAGAAAAAGCAGTTAACTTACAGAACTGTAGTCAGAGTGCTTAATGGCACGGACAAAATCATCGGGGAGTACATCATCAGGCACTAATTCCTGGTTCATATTAGCAGATTCTATAAATTAATGTCAAGTATAGGTACAGAAGAAGTTAGTATTTGCAGCTAGTTTGAGAACTTACAATGAAAGTTTTATATGGAGTTGCATTGGACAAAACAATTGAAGAATGCACTTCAGTACCATCAGCCAGAGTCACCTATATGCAAGCCATATCTACAAAATTTAATTGCTAAGATCCACTATTAAAAATCCACTTGATTGAGCAAAATTCAAATGTCAAGAACAACACTAACCCCACAGACAGTGCTAGAATTTTCAATCAACAACTGAGACACCTATAAGAATACAGAATATTACAGCTGGTTAGAGCCCAGGAGAAATTGAAAAAGAAAAGGGAGAGGAGGGGCAGAGGTTAGAAACAAAACATTAATTCTCCTTCTTTTATTCCCTGTGAAACAAACAATATCACAAGTTGATATTTTAAATTTGGATCAGAAGAAATTTAATTAGTGAATGAGGTCCTTTCAAACAATAAGCAGGGAGATTAAAAAAAGAAAAGAGACAAAGAATGTGCTTGCTTCCGTTAAGGAATCTGAGCTGCGAAAACTTCATTGTAGCTAATGTTGAAAACTAAAAGATTAAGACCAGCCCAGCAATCTAAGTAAAAACAATCTGAATTCCAAGTTTTCCTTCATTGGGAAGATTTTGATGGCAAAGGACGACGTTAGGATAAAAAGAGCGAACTTGCTAACAAGATTCTGCCTAGGAGGACCAACACTTTAATAGACTAATTTTTTGTACCTGATATAATATTAATAATCTAAAAAGTTAAATAAAATAGTAAAATCAATTATATATAAAAAATTTAATAGTGTAAGTTTTAATTTGACTAAAAGGATATATGAAAAAGTAGATTCAAACTTAAAATTTAAGGAATGGTGTAAAATTAGTTGAAAGCACATGATTATGGGCTCATCAAATAATAAAATCAGAATATTAAAAACATAAAATAAGTTTTATTGTTATTTGCAAACAAATATTCCCTTGAACATTGTTAGAGATCTAACATCAACTAAAGATAAGATCAATTTGCCGGATGCAAACCTAGTTTTGTAGGACTAAGTTAAACTTAAAGTCCACTTTTTAATAAACACAAAAATTGCATGGATGATATCACAATATAAGCAAAATTCATTATACTTACTAATATCGTCCCCAAAGTACCCTTCATTTGAATGAGATTCTATTTCAAATAATCATTTTTCTTTCTTGATATCAAGATCAAACCAATAAAGGAGAGTTTAGAGAAAAAAACTTTCTTTTTTAAATGAGATTAATAAAGTAGATGGCAATTATCTTTCTTAACTAGCTAAATTTTGCTTAATTGACGCATAAATTAGTTATTTTATCATCCTTTCCCTCCATATTCTTCTTCTTGTCATAATAAAATTCTTATTTTATAAGAAATTGTTTACTATTTATTACTCTTGTTGACCCTATTCCTCGTACAATTGACAAGCCTTTTAGCTAGCAAGTTATGGGAAAAACTACTTTTTCAAACGGACAATACCTTCCCCTCTTCTGTTTCCACAACGGCCTCTGCAAGACCAGAACGTACTATTGACTATTGAGATACCCTAGAGTTTGTATTCTTATTCACATTTGAACAACCTTCGATTAGGCCAATGATTATGGTCAGCTTTTCTAGCCTGGTTATTTCTATTTCTAATTAGAAATTTATCAGAGATAAAAGTTAAATATTTTGATACCCTTGACTTGCCTGTGGCCTCTAGTTTCATGGCTTCAATTAACTTGGATCTTGACTAAATTATATTATTTTCTGGTTGTATTTAAAGATCCAGTGGAAAAAGGACACAAACCTATCCGAATCTGCTTACAATGTGAGAATTTTTGCTTTGCTTACTATGAAGGAAGCCAATTTGAGAGTTAATAGAGATTCTTGATGGCATACCTCAGCATTGGTCACAATATGCGCTCCAGCTTCAGTAGCAGCATTACCAATAGCCTTGGATACTGAGCCCATTCCACCTTCAACATATCTATATGAAATAAATAGCATGCTATTTACTCAGCTTTTATGAACAATACAAAGTTATAGACAAAGGGTAGCTAATTGATAGTTTATGTCTCAACTATAATTAAGAAATAATTATTCAAGAATGTAACTTAAGAATATCATATTTAGACAAAATTGGTAGTGACATTTTTCTTTGGACAAATTTATCTACTCATGTTTATTTTTATGCCTATTTTTCTACGTCTAATGCATGTATGAAAGAAAATTTAAACACAAATCAAAGAGGTTAATAAACCCCATCTTTGGAGAAAAGGCCGTCATGCATAATACTTGAAATATGAAAGAAAGTACTCGGTAACCTATCATGTGCAAGTATGAAATGGAGAAAAAAACTGTCTATGGATTCCTTAGTCTAAATGCTTTGGGTAAGATGCACGGGACAGTACAAGTAAACTTAATTTCAGATCACTCCAGCGTATGAAAAATATTTTTGTCAAAGAACAGTATTTCATTCTGACCATGCACTAGAAAGATATCAAACTAGAAAGAGAAATACATACGACCAAATACCACGATCCCCATCAGTTTCTCCCATCACATGATGTAGCAGAACATAGCCACTTCCTGGGTCGTGGACACTGGCCTGCATTACAGATATGGAAATACTATGTATGCTGTGAAAGATGAAACAAAGACTATGCTATTTTTTATCACAAAAAACTCCATAGAATAGTTGTACAGAAATTCTAAGTCTCTGTCTCTCAAAAAAGGATCAAGAATATCAAAGTTTTCCACTTTGGTGCCTTTTTTTGGTTAACAATACAGTGGTGCAATTTTTTACAGTAAAGATAACTGCCCTTACCGTACTGCCAATCACGGCATCAGTTGCAAGGGTTGCCTTCAGAACATCTGCCTGCAGAAATAATGCCATACAAGACTTTACACCATTAAGAGAAAGAATATGTAGAAAGTGCAACCTTATTAACAAGATTTATTCACAACGTATTTGATTTTGAAAGATCATTGGATGAACTCAACCTCAAACTAATGAGGAAAGGTTGCTTAAGTCAACCCCCTCACACCCAAGGGTAGACATCTAGAGCATGAAATTTAGAAGACTAGACACTAACAAGGAGCCCAACATTAGAACTAAGATGGACACCAATACCTTACTAGAATTAAGAATGAACTAAGCCTATCTCAACTTCAAAAGTTAACCCAAGAATGAAGGATTTCCCTCAAGTTATTATAAGGGAAGGGATATGTTGCTTTTATATTGAGCCAGCACGGAATATTAACACCGTGAACCAACAAAGTAGATATCATCATATTAGTATATTGAGAAATGTATGCTTATGAGATGGAATATATCACAAAAGAAAAGATTAAGATTATATGCAATCTTTATTCCATGATCAGACATGCAACCCAGTGTCAAGTTGAACACTTGAACTAGGCTTTTGAAAATATGTTTATATTATAAATAAATAATAAAAGGAAGGACAGCAAACTTCTGAGACATGAGATATGAACACAAACAAAAGTCTATAACATCAAAGAACTGAGAAGATACATGATTAATTTTCAAGGCATGCAGTCAATTTGAAGTTGAAGATCTAAGTGAAAAGTAAATAAAACCATAAAATTATTACCTCAAACCAGTTATTCAAAACTTTAGAAGCTGGGGACAACAGAAGGTCCATAAAGTCCCTGCCAAATAAATAAACAGTTTCAAATTAGTTGCTATCATGTACTCTTTACAGTTTTGCTATTCAAGGCATCCCCAAATCATTGGTCATAAAACAAAATCCTCTTGGATAAACAAACACGCTTACACCATATCCTTTTGTCCCAAGGAAGACACATGCCGCAGACAACTCGCCCAAAATACAGAATTCTGTATTTTATTCTTCAACTTTTCATTAATAGACGCTTTATGCTGCACAGATTCAGGTGGAGGCGAATCCAGCACTAGATCCATGAACTTAGAGAAGTTCTCAAGCTGACTCTCATATCTAAAAGATTAAAACAAAGAATTAAGAAAATAAAAGGAAAAGCAGGACATCTTATCAAATCATGAACATACAGTCAATGCAGGTTGAATATAAGGTGATCAAATACACATCTTTGCAGAGATTAGTGAACAGATTGAATGAAGAATACCAAGACATATTTTATAAGCTGCATTACTGTTTAATATCAGCTGCATTACTGATTAATAAACAAATAACTTTCAAAACTTTTATGGTTATCTATTCAAAGCTGGTGAACCATTGAAAGAGCGAATAAGATGCAGTTTCGTAAGTAGTTTTGGTGATGTCAGAACTAAAGTTTGACTCTGGTAAGGCCTTTCGACATAGTTTATCGATGTGAAATTCAATTCTGATTTTGGAACAACATCAAAAGTCAATCAGAACTGAAGTTTGACTTCGGTAATTCGTGATAACATAGGTAGTTGGAGTGACACTCCTATTTTTTTATATTAATTAATACTAGAGAGCTTGTAAGAAACTGTATCTAGGTTTTGTCCGTAAGCCTGATATAGAGTAGAATAATGCAGCAGAGTGGAAGAAAACAGAGAGACCTTGGATAAGCCTCAGCATCTGCGAGCGAGAATTTGGATATCTCAGAGTGGTTGAGTTGCTTATCGGGTCCCAAAAGAAGGTAGCGTCCATCAAGGCAGGGCGTGAACGACGACGGATTGCGCTTCAGAAGCTTCAAGCCATGCTTCCCCAACTCCAATTCCTTTATAATGGACGGTCTCAAAAGGCTTTGGAGGTAACTGCACCGCGAAAACTTGAACCCCGGAACAAGCTCCTCTGTCACGGTGGCGCCTCCGATCACGTGGCGGCGCTCCAGGACCGCCACTGACAGGCCTCCGCGCGCCAGGTATGCCGCCGCTGTGAGGCCGTTGTGGCCTCCGCCGATTATCAGCGCGTCCCATTTCTTGCCCTTGAGAGTGGCGGTGGCAGTGCTGCTGCTGAAGCTCCTTCGCCACATTGTATTAATGTTTAGATTTGTGTTAATTATGAAAGTATCATGGTTTTAATATTATTGTGGGGGGTTTACAGGGTTCGCGGATTTGCAAGGTGTGGGTTTATGAAATATAAAAGGTTTATGTCTTTGTACTGAATCTCAGATCGGTTTCTTTACTTTTTTATTTTTTTTTATTTTTATTTTTTTGTCATGTATCGATTGTGTCACCTAACAATATGATGTAATAGTGTTATGTTTCACAAGTAAATATTTGTTAAGTCTATATTTGATACGGGAAGTTTAATCTGAATTTAATGGATGTATTTACGAAATTTTAAGAATTATATAATTATAAAATGAAATATTAGGATAATATAATTATAATGTAAAATATTATGGGTATTAAAATTTTTTAAAGATTATAAAAATATGAAAAATATACATACATAACACATATAAGAAATATATTATGTATAGTAATTTATTATTTTATTTTATTCATAATATATATATATATATATATATATATATATATATTTATATATACGGGTCCTCTTATAAGAATTTATTATTGAATGCGATGATAATGAATTTGAAACTAGTTTGAATGAAGTTAAACGCAATGTTATTTGATGTTATCTTCAAGTCATAGAAAGTTTTATCATTCTTGATGTCGATACAAGTGAATTGAAAGATTTCCTTTATTTATGATTGAATCAATTAAATCAAACTCAAAGTGCATTTTTCATCATATTTTACAAAATAGTCGTCAAATCAGCTTACGAAGATTTTTTTTTTTCCTAAAAATAAAGTCATAAAATTATAAATCCAAGAATTTTCCTTTTCAAATGCGGATTTATACGGGTTACTTAGAGACTTAAGCAAGTGTCAATTGTATTAACACATGTGTTATTGTCTTAATCTCAATTCAATTTCAATTATTTTTTAAATCGAACATTTTTTTCCTTTTTCAAATTTAATTTTTATATATACAAATATTTTTATAAAATTTTAATACAAATTTAAACAAAAATGCAATGTAAAATATTTTTAGAAATATTTAATAAAAATATCAGTATTACATATCTGTAAAAATTAAATTTTATCTCCATTTGGAAATAGACAAAATTACTCCATTTAAAAAAAATAACAAATACAAAAATTAAATTGAGATAAAAAAATATAACAACTGATACTGATAATAACACATAACACTGTGATACAGTTAATGGTACTGACATGACACATTACAATTAAATTTATATATATATATATATGATTAAAAAATTACAAATTAACACGTTATACATTTTTAATATTATTAATACACATATTTAATATTATTAATACATTACTAACAAAAAAAAACTAAATTATATCACATTTTAAAAATAGGAACCTAGTCTAGAAAAATAAATTTAGGGATGAAATTTTGATATGAAAATTGTTAGAGAAACATCATTTTGAAAGGAGAATCTTAAAATGAAATTTAAATATTTAATACCGGAGTATTCCAAAATTCATAAGAGATTTATTTGTCTACATATTACTGCATTCGATCTTTTTGGTCCAAATGCTGTCTCGATAGTTATGTCACGTTGTCCTTAAGCCTATAAGCGATATATAGACTTTAGCAACCACGATATATTATTTGAAACATAATTTCAGTTCTCTCTAAAAAAAAAGATATAACACCTAATTCTACAAGAAAAAATATTGATTTTTTTCACGAGGTGGGTAGAGTTAGAAATTTAGATTTAGAATTTCATATTTTTTTTGTTACAAAATTGACCCTATACCAATTTCCATTTTATTAGGGAGTTTTCAATACATCCATAATTATGAGCTTCATGTTATTCAGCCCAATAGACATCTCAGATTCAGGACATCCCAATTAAATGAAATGACAGTTTCTCATTTGGAATCTGTACAATACAAATTTTTATCAAATCACACATCACCCTATACTATACTTTCTAGTTAGTTCTTTTAGAGGTTTATCTAGAAGATTTGTGATATAACTAGGAAGATGTTTCAAATACCACGCTCCTTTATTCAAAACAACTTTAAAAAATTATTCAAAAAAATGATAAAATAAAATTCAATAAAAGAATAATAAATACAAAAATACAAAAATAATCAATTCAAGTAGTTAATGAAAACAATAAGTTATAAAGAATATAAGAAAATTGAGAAAATAAAAAGCAAGAAAATTTTTTTTTAAACATTAAGAGAAGAACTCAATATTGATGATTAAAATTTCTCAAAACAACATTCAAGAATACAATTAGAGATTAAAAAATGATCAAGAAGAACGTAACAACTTTAAAAAGGAATTCAAAAAAAATAAGTAAATAAAATTTAAGAAAATAACAATAAATAAATAAGTTAATGAAAATGACGAGTTAGAATAAATTAAGAAAAGTGAGAAAATAGAATTAAAGAAAAAGATTTTAAGAAGTTTAAGAGAAGAACTTAATATGATGATTAAAATTTCACAAAAAAATAATAATTCAGGAACATAATTAAAGATTAAAAAAAGATAAAGAAGATGATAAAAACTTTTAAAAACATTTCAAAAAAATTTAGAAAATAAAATTCAAGAAAAGAACAACAATTAAAAAAAGTGCAAAAATAAAAAATTCAAGAAGTTAATGAAAATTACGAGTTAAAAAAAATTAAAAAAAGTGAGAAAATAGAATTAAAGAAAAATATTTTAAAAAGATTAAGAGAAGAACTCAATATGATGATTAAAACTTCACAAAACAAAATTCAAGAACATAATTAAACATTAAAAAAGGTATCAAGAAGATGATAAAAACTTTTAAAAAGAATTAAAAAAAATTAGAAAATAAAATTCATGAAAAGAACAAGTAAAAAAAGTGTAAAAATAAATAATTAAAGAAGTTAATGAAAATGACGAATTAAAAAAAAGTGAGAAAATAGACTTAAAGAACGATATTTCAAGAAGTTTAAGAGACGAACTCAATATGATGATTAAAATTTCACAAAACAAAATTCAAGAACATAATTTAAGACTAAAAAAAGGATGAAGAAGATGATAACAACTTTTAAAAAGATTTCAAAAAAAAATTAGAAAATAAAATTCAAGAAAAGAACAACAAGTAAAAAAATGTAAAAATAAATAATTCAAGAAGTTAATGAAAATGACGAGTTAAAAAAAATTACGAAAAGTAAGAAAATAGAATTAAGAAAAAAGATTTTAAAAAGTTTAAGAAAAACACTCAATATGATGATTAAAATTTTAAAAAAAGATTGAAGAACATAATTAAAGATTCAAAAAAAGATCAAGAAGATGATAAAAACTTTTAAAAAGAATTCAAAAAAATTTAGAAAATAAAATTCAAGAAAAGAACAAGTAAAAAAAGTGTAAAAATAAATAGTTAAAGAAGTTAGTGAAAATTAGGAGTTAAAAAAAATTAAGAAAAGTGATAAAATAGTATTAAAGACAAAGATTTTAAAAAGTTTAAGACAAGAACCCAATATGATGATTAAAATTTCACAAAACAAAATACAAGAACATAATTAAAGATTAAAAAAATAATCAAGAAGATGATAACAACTTTTAAAAAGAATTCAAAATAATTTAGAAAATAAAATTCAAGAAAAGAACAAGTAAAAAAAGTGTAAAAATAAATAATTCAAGAAGTTAATGAAAATGACGAGTTAAAAAAATAAGAAAAGTGAGAAAATTAAATTCAAAAAAAAGATTTTAAAAACTTTTAGAGAATAACTTATTATAATGTTAATTGGTCAATTCTAATATGTCAATTCAAATATTGCTCCATCAATCTCAATGTGGATGCACACCCAAGTTACACAACCAATATTTGAGTAGTTATCCCGACATCATTAGGACTCAAGAAATAGCCATAAACAAAATGAAGCTTTCATTTCGCAACAAAATTATAAGCAACGACTCATATATAACCATTTGAAATTTGCATTACGAATAAATGTAACTTTATAGCGCTTTCAAAATTGGAGGCACAATATCAACCCAAGTTAAAAGACTTTGAAGATTGGAGGCAGTATTGTTAACTGCTATCAATACAAAGAGCTTCATGAAACATTTTAAAGGGACAATTTTGAAAGGGACAATTTTGACGTGCATGAAAAATTTACACAGAATAAAAATCATGATCCATACTCAACTCACATTTTCAAAACAAATAAATATGAACTCAATTTATAATCCGAAATCCTTCTACTTTAGCCCATAAAACCATCAAAAGACAAACAAGTAATTTATCAACAGTTCAATAACAAGGGGCAAATCAAAATTTTCTATTGCAAACAAAAAAAGTCAAAGTTCACTTTGACAATTCTATTTATGGTGGCTCAACTAAAATTATACCCATACAAAATTTGCACAGTGAACCAAGAAAATCAAAGTGCAATTCGAGAATTCCACGCGAGACAACCCAAAATATACCCTTTTGGAACTTGCATTATGTACCAAAAAAAATCAAAGTGCTATTCACCAATTCCGTTTAGAGAGTATACCCAACTCAAGTTATATAGGGTTTTCAAAATTAGTGTCACATCTACAACTTGAAATTTTAGAATGAATAAAACAATATATTGTATGTTGTCAAAGTACAAAGTAGTTTTTGATACTAATAAACTTAATATAAAGCTCAATTTTAGCATGTCAATTGCTCTCACAAACAATCTCATATTCTTACTATGACGAATAAGTAATTCAAATTGTGCTCCATTGGTCTCAATGTAGATGCACGCACAAGTTACAAAGCCAATATTTGAATTGTAATATCCCGACATCATTAGGACTCAAGAAATAGCCAAAAACAAAATGAAGTTTTCATCTCGCAACGAAATTATAAGCAACAACTCATATATAACCATTTGAAATTTGTATTAGGAATAAATGTAACTTTATAAGACTTTCAAAATTGGAGGCACAATATCAACCCAGATTAAAGGATTTTGTTAAAGGACTTTGAAAATTGAAAGCAATATATAAACTCAATTGATAGGATTTTCAAAATTAGAGGCACAATTGTTAACCGCTATCAATACAAAGAGCTTCATGAAACATTTTAATGGGACAATTTTGACATATGCATAAAAAATTTACACAAAATAAAAATCATGATCCATACTCAACTCACATTTTCAAAACAAATAAATATGAACTCAACTTATAAAATTTACTGTAATAATAAATTATACTCTTATTTGTGATTTTATAATGTTTAAACTTTCACTTGACTTTTACGTATATTTTATTAAACATGCCGATAAAAAAGATTCCTTTCAAAATCATCGAAATCTAATGGGTGATGCGAAGCAACGTGACAGATAGGGCTTTGATAACCCTTACCCTTTATTTATTTAAATTTTATTTATTATTTATCTTAGTTTTTGTAGCCTCCTGTTCTTGCGGAAAGCAGTTCTGGAATGTGGTTGAAGAAGTGCAGGTAAGAGCTTCCAAGTCACGCCTCCGCCCAAATGCCTACAAAAAACCCACCCTTCAAGGTTTGGCCCATTTTCTCTTTACACATTTCAAATGATGTATGTACCTACCATAAACGCCGCAAATTTTATCTCGTTTTTGTTTTTAGTCACAAATAAGTAAGTAACCGAATAAACTGTATGTACTGTATCTTCATGTCTCCCTACTTATTAATCATGCATCATTATATTCTTATAATTTCACTTTGCAATATTTCTTCATCTAATTAACAACTACCCTCTCTTGGATGAATCATTTGATGCAATCTGAGTTTGTTATCTTTCAATAGATAATTCTGGGCTCTTCTTCCAAGGCTCGTAGAGAGATTCTTTCTGAGATGGGATACGAGTTCACAATAATGGTATGTGTTGTGTGTAATTGCTTCAATTTTTTGACCGTACTTCATTAATTTGATGGAAGATTGAAAGAGTTTGGCTTGGCTTGCAATTTAGACTGCAGACATTGATGAGAAAGGTATTAGGAGGGAAAAGCCAGAAGATTTGGTAATGGCATTAGCTGAGGCAAAGGTATGAAAGTTTTATCTTCGTCTTATTATTATTATTTTATTTATGTCGAGACAAATCAAAGAATCACTTCTTTTTGGGTGCTGTGGGATAAGAATTACACCCCAAAAATAGGTCTGAGTTTGTGTTGGTTGTTCTGGAGGTGATTGATTCCATAAAAACATTTGGTTCTTTTTTGACTTCGTGAAATCCTTCGACACAGTTGTCCCTTTACTTCCTCAAGCGTTATAACCGGTTTCTTTTGTTGATAAATTCGTCTTCATCAGAGTCTCTATCTCTATAGTAATGTTGTGCTAGTGCATTGGGCAGTTATAGGTAGCCAGTGGCGGGTGAATCGCATTATATTATATCCATGACAATTATAGATCCAAGAATACTGGTGTTTTTGTGTAAATACTTGAGTTCACCTGGTTGAGGAGAAAAAGTGGGAAGGTTGAAAAATGGGTGAGGATTGGAGATGGTGTGGGATGGGATGATATGATTTTTATTTTTTCTAAAAGTTTGTTGTTAGCTGGTGAAAAATCTATTTCAGATAATTTCATGCTACACGAGTGATTGAATATTTTAGGGGTGAAAATGTAGATGAGTATGCAGAAGGATTTCAGATAATATTTATTTTAGAAGAATGCAAAACTTTTTCTGCAACAAGTTCATTCTGAATTCTAATCTCCTTAAACAAAGGACACCATCATGCATTAGAGCCGGTTGTAACACAAGATCATGGTCTTTGCTTAATTTCTGATAATATTTATTTTAAAAGAATGCAAAACTTGTTTAAGGTCTTTGTATCTGATTATGGTGACTGAGTATGCAGAAGGATTTCAGGCTGTCATCCGCCCTTCCAGAAATTGCTTCTAAAGAAACTAAATAAATAAAATAATGGAAAATATAGAGCAATTTGAAAATCTCATCATCTATTGATTCTTCCGAGCTGCGTTTAGTATTCTAACCTTGATATTCTTATTAGGCCGATGCTATTGTGCAAAGACTCCCAAATGGAGGTCGATCGGAGGAAGATGATTGTACAACACTGTTAATTACTGCAGACACGGTATTCTGTATTAACTATTTTTTGTTTCAACTATAGATCCTATTTCCATCGGTTACAAATGCATGACTTTAATTTTCTTTTAGCGGATAATATCTGTACTACTCTAACTCTGTTCCGGTCTCTGCAAACTTATCCTGACGGATAATATTGTCCAATCATCTCATCTTCTTGTTGCAGTTTACAATCATATAAATAACTTAATTTTTGTAGAAGAATATAAATATTTAGGTTGAAAAGAATGGAAAGAAGTTGCGTCTAGTAGAATAGTATGGCATCCTCCATAGAGAAGCTTATGGAATATGTTCCCAGGCCTTTAGTTTCCCTTCACTTTCATAATGAATCAGATTAGTTATTTATGAACCTACGGAGAACATAAATTAAACTCAGTTTTACTTCTACGTGTATTCTTGTTTGATGCAAATGCCATTTTATTACAAAATCAAGCTATAGATTTGGCTTCATGTACACTTTTTTTTTTTGTGTTTGGGGTCACCATATTTTCTGTTTCACACCCTATATGTTCTTGCTTAAACTTTAAGTTACAATCTAAATCCTATATGGCCAGAAACCTTATACTGATTTTTGTTTTGTTAAAAATTAGACTGCTGTAAAACTGTTTGTGTTGTTGCAAATATTTTGCAGGTTGTAGTGTATCGAGGAACAATCAGGGAAAAACCCACCAGTGAAAAAGAAGCACGTGAATTCATCAAAGGTTTGCAGCTATGGACAGATTTAGTTCACTGCTTTTGTTGTCACGGTTATTGACAGATTTAACAGCCACGTTCACACATTCGAATATTTGCAGGATACTCTGGTAGTCATGCAGCAGTCGTAGGATCTGTTGTAGTGACTAACCTTTCAACTGGAAAACGTTGTGGGGGATGGGATAGTGCAGAGGTACGAGAAAATAAATTTCCTTCTTCGTATGCATAAGTATTACCACCGTTTTGAACGTTCCCCTTACCCTACCTGGCTCAAGTCTTCTTTTATCTAACAACCAAGTTGCATTGTTTACATTGACACATTTTATTGATTGATTCAACGTTTCTCTTGGCTAACGTTTTTGACTATTATGGCAGGTTTACTTCCTTGAAATTCCAGATGAGGTCATTGATAGTCTGGTAAACATTTTAGAAGTACACTTTTCACCCTTACACTGAATTAGTATGAAGGTGAAAAGAGTACTTTAACTAGTTTCTCAAAACATATGATCTTCTGAAACTTTCTTTCAGGAAATTCTAGTCAACCTGAATACTATAAGTTTTCTTATTTGATGGGAGCTTCTCAGATTGACGAAGGAATTACATTCAACGTTGCTGGAGGGTTGATGCTGGAACATCCATTGACATTACCCTTTGTGGATGCCGTAGTAAGTTATCTAACTTTTCAACAACACATTCACTCTCAGAAGAAGCATATGCATGCACATTGAAACATGATCCTTATGGAACTGTTAGCTTCAAATCCACTCATAATAAGCATTACTTTCAATACCTTTTTTATTGGCCGTAATTATCGAGGCATTGTAATCTTTTGTTCATGTATATCCACAACAAGCAAATATTTGCATCTATATTTATCACTCATTTTCTCCATATCTGTGCCAATTAAGTTAATTTTCTGATGTGGATTCGTCCCTCTTGTTTTCTTAAACAAAATGAGCTGTGATGCTTGTGGTAGGTTGGCTCGACTGATACAGTGATGGGACTTTCCAAAGCTCTTACTGAGAAACTCTTCTTGGAAGCTCAATAGCTGGCGCCACAACACTGTCACTATATTCCAAGAGATACCAGGTGCTGGCTCACGGCGAAAATTACTGCAATTATATTCAGAAGTTTTGTTTGACCAATTCTTGTAAGTCAAAACATAAAAAGAATGCTTGTTATTTAACTTCAATGCTTTGTCTCTCAGTCTTGCATGACGTATTGGTTGTATCCACAATCCACTCTTGTATTACAAATTTATCATACAGATGAATGCATCAGAGGCTATTCCTCTGAATTGCATTTACGAAAAATGTTAATTCCTTCCTGAGCACGTGAGGATCTTGGAAAGATTTTGTTAGAGTTGAGTCACAGTTAGAATCTCACGTTAAATATAAATGGATAACAAGAACATGTAAAGAATAAAAGACCTACAAATCTATTATTCCGAAAGTTGTGTTAAAGTTGATATCATAACATATAGTTTGTTTTACAATGAGGGAGTTGTATCCCTGGCTTTCCGAAATTTCAGGAAGAAGACTTCCAGAATCAAAGTTCTGGAATACATAAATTTATTCCGGAAAAGGTTTTCTATAATAGGATGTCTATTGTAAACTTTCCCCAATGTATGTATACAATGTTTTTCAGAACAATTCTTCCGAAACACCTCTACATAAAATGTTACCAGAAAGAACTTTTCCGAAATGAGTTTTTTTTTTTTTTTTTTCATTTTCTCTTCTTCCTTTGCAGCATTTTTCCCCTCTTCTTTCTCTGCACCAGTGGTGATGGTGATGTTTTTTTCTATTAATGTAGCGGTACAGTTAGAAATAGTGGGGGTGCAGGATGCAATAGCCTAAATTAGATTATATTAGAAAAAACAAAAGTTCTAAGAAGTAATTTTATATTAAACTAAGAATACCTAGAATGATCCCTTGTCATTTAGGATTCGTCTAGTAAGCAACACTTGTCAAGTTATTGAGTACTAACAACTTATTGGAACCTAATTCCTAAAATCAGTTAAAAGCTGTTGAAACATGAATTGAAGGATCTGTATAGACACTTAAATTAGACTAGTTCCATGTTTTCATGTATTATCAAATGAATTAACTATCTGAGTTGCGTGATTGTAATGTGTACCTCATACATATCATCTTTCTAAGCACGTAGGGATGGAGAGTTTCACTAGGTCATCTAACGAGCCTAAACTACATACATGCTCATATTTTCGTGAAGTGCTAATAACAATGTTCACCATTACCTGCTTAAGTGGAACACAGCCAAACCTATCGGCATGTGGATAAATTTAGTATTATACACAATAGTCACTTCAAAATCATATAAATATAATGATCAGATTTTATACTAACCTTGTTACCGGGAGAATCAATAAGTACTCTGTTAATAATATAGTACTTTGTTAAAAGATATTGTGTTGCATAAAGTCCTAAGATTGTTCATTACAACTACTTAGGGTGGGTTATATGCATTATGTGATTGAGATACAGAGATTTGATATCATTTCTTTTCAAGAGTAGTTCAGCGAGTAACTATGCGTAAAAATGTCAAAAATGAGTTTTAATAGTTACTCAATCCGGTTCTATACGGATTCAAGATAATTTAGGTTAGAACATTTTTTAAATATAGGTTAAAATAAGTTCGACTCATTTAATCCGCATATTAAATGAGTTAGAGTAGAGTGAAGATAAGTACTATTAAATGAGTTACAGTAGAGTGAAGATAAATATTTTATTAATATTTTTTATAAGTTTTTTATTAAAATTATTTATTACTTTTAATTATATATATTTACAAGTTGATCTTTGTACGTAATAGATTATTAATATTGTTTAATAATACTTAAATAGTTTAGATATTTATACATTGATATTTTAATTTTCAACAAATATTATTATAATAATATTTGAAAAATTACTTAAATATTTTAATTTTACTATTATATAAAAAGTTGAATGGAATCAATTCATTTTAACTGTACTACAATAAATATATAAAATAAATAATAAAGATAAAATATTTTTATTTTTGTACTCAAATAGGTCCTAATTTTAGTTAATTTTGTTCAATTAGATTTTTTTTACTAACACTGATTAAATCATTAATGGCCATGAACAGTGACGGTCACATGTTATTTCGTGATTTTTTAATTTTTAAATTTTTTTTAAATTTTTTTTAAATATCCACATGTCAATTTAACAATGTGCCACGTGTCAAGTCAATGTTTTAATATTAAATTTAGTTTCTATATTCGTGATTTTTGTTCAATCTAGTCCCAACTTTTTTAATGTGAACCAATTTTGTCCCTCTCCAAATTGAAACCAAATTTAATTTTTATATTAAAATTTACATTTTTAAAAAAATATTTTTATATAATATATTAAAATTCACATAATTATAATTTTTATATAAAAATTAAATTTGATCTCATCTTCGATAGAGACAAAATTGGTCAATTTTAACAAAAAAATGAGACTAAATTGAATAAAAATAATAAATATAGGATCAAATTGAATATAAAACAATGACTCTGACATGTGGCACGCTATTGGATTGACACGTGGACATTTAAATAAAATTTAAAAAAAATTTAAAAATTAAAAAAAATTTAAAAAAAATTACGAAGTGACACGTGACCGTCACTGTTCATAGTCGTTAATGATTTAAACGGTGTTAGCAAAAAAATGATTTAATTGAAAAAATAGATTAAAATTAGAATCTAATAGAGTAAAAAAAACAAAATTATGAATAATTTGACAAAATTCAATGAAAATTGGGATAAAAGATATTTTAACCAATATTTTATAAGTGAATCAGTCATTTGACTAACCAATTCGTCAATTTGTGATGAATTGAACAAAATTACAAGATTTCTGATTTACTGTAAAAATTAAGTCAGATGACATTTTTATAGCTCATCGTGGTGAGATAAACCCCTAATTGTGAAGAATTAGATGGAGATAAAATCGAGATGACTATTAATAGAAAACACAGCTTGTAAAGGGCATTAATTCCTTCACTGATGGTTTTACTTTTACAGTTCTAGTACGAAGAGAAAACAAATATTTTTTCAAGCGTTAAGAGGTGTAAGTACTTACAAATGCTTTAGCACTCGTTCTGGTGAAATTTTGGGTTAAAAGGAAATCAACTCTTAAATACATGGTCCACACATCGGTTACCCTCATTCCTAAATTATTTTTTTTATTAAATTACCCAATGAAAGGATTAAAAAAACTCTAATACCCACTACAATATTAAAAAAATATTTCAGTGAAAATAAATTAAGAAATAAAAAGTAAAGCACAACCATCACTTTTAAAGTTTCATTTTCAAAATATAATTTATTTATTTATACTTTTTCTTCAAATTTGCTCGTGTTTTTGAGTTTAAACAATTACATTTAAATATAAAAAGTAACGTTTTTCTTCTAAAATTAAATTATGTTTTATATCTATTGGTTTATATTGTAACAATCCAATTTTTGTAATCATTCAGTAATTATAAGTAAGATCATAACTTATTAATAACAACAGTAATTATAGCAATAATGATAATTAAATTGAGTTTCAATTTAGTTCTTAACAACTAAGACAACAAGAGTGTATTTCAAAATATGATTTACATAACTCATAAGTAATCCGAGTCAAGAATTAAAAGTTTAATACAGTCTTTCAAAAGATTAACACATATTTTCTAATTTATTTTGAAAGATTAACACATATTTTCTAACTTATTCCTATGTTATTTCTTTAGTGGATAGCTCTAGCTTCATTGCTAGTGTCCCATCTACTCCCGAATATACATAATACGATCATCACAAGAATAAGAGAAACGAAAGACACAAAATGTAAGGGTGAGCTAAATATCACAAAAATAATCTATAATTGAAAAAATATCATAATTTTCACCATAATCTTAAATTAAAGTCAGTTAACTAAAACTCAAAGCATCAAACTACAAAGAAACTTCAAGACTCTAGACTCGGACTTCCGAAAGATTAGTATATTGAATAGACTTGTGAGACTATGCACCTATCATGCATGCTACCAAATCCTCCATTGATATTTCAACACTTTACAAAATCCTCCATTCTCCATTGATGTTTCAACACTCAGAACCAATGTCCCAAACCAAGTCATGATAGGGTTAACCCCACTAGCTCCCTAAGTATGATTCTTCGTATCATACTGTCTGTCATGTGGAGCCTCCTTCAACTCCACCACCTAAATGTCCTACTCTATGTGAGTTAAGCATGAGTCAGGATAGTCTCACATCACAAGTACCCTTTAATATACTTGACATCATCCTAGATTAACATTCTCCTTTAGAAATGTCTAATGTGACAAATAGTACATTAGACTTTCACAAGTATTGTTCAAGAGATATAGCATGACTCTATAATAGATACTCTATTCATAGTTTAGTTTTTTATTCATAAAATATTCATTTTTCTGGTCTTCACAAACTATACAGATAATTGTACAAAAATTTAAAAATATAAAAAAATAAATTTTAATTGTACAAAATTTATTTTTATCATTATTTTAACACATAACACAATACAATAATAAATATAATTTGTGATAGGTAAAGAAAATTATTTTGTAAGATATAAACCACTCCTAATATAAACAAAATGTCACAATGTTATATCGTTCATGGGCAATGCTACACATATAAGTTTTTCTGAGAATGAGGACTTTCTCAACCCTTCATATTTCTCTCATCCTTATCCTCAATTTACAACATTTGCAAACATACAACTAGAGATGTCAAATGGGCGGGTAGGGTACATGTAGTAGCTCCCCTATACCCTACCTGCTGGATAAATATATGTCCCGTACTCGCACCTATATCTGTTGAGTATTCGTTATGCAGACATCTACATAATTTTTTAATATTCATGTATATCCACGGGTACCTGCGGGTATTTACAAAAAAGTAAAAATAAATATTTAACAACATATTTTAATCGTAAATTCAAATACAATACATAATATTCATAAATTTTAAACCATGTTCAAATGACCTATTCAAAATAATGTTGAATGACAGTTTACAAAGAAATGATTTTTTTAAAACTAATTGATAAGAAAATAACGCATTCAAAATTAATATGTTAATATTTTAATCATGTTTTTTTTTAATTTAAATTAAAGTATAGCGGGTACGGGTATCCACGCGTACAAAGATACTATGTTACCTGTACTTGCCCCCTTAACATGCGAGTATTAAAAATACCCGTATCCGTTACCCACGACTATCCATTTACAATATCTATTTCCTATCCATGTCACATTCATTATTATGATATTAAATTTGATTATCCTTTCTTGATTCTGACAAAGCATAAAGAATTAACATTTCAGTCCCCAAATAACTCATCAATCTAACATGTTTCAAATCATATATTTTAATTGAAAATTCCTTAAACCACTTTGATAATTAGTAAATCCACAATTTCACAAAATTAAAAGTCTCAATCAACCTCACATTTAAATCAGAATACTTTTCAGAATAATTTGTTATCTTTCTCATATTTAAGTCAACATATATTTATACCTCAATATTTAACTCCCCTTACTTAGATGAGGTACTCACTGAATTTGTGTTGGGCACCGCCAATTTCTCCCAAAATTTGTCCTATACACATAGTTAAACCCTAAAATAATAAATTTTATGATTCTATGGTCAACACTGGATGAAATTTTATCTAGATTACAAGGAAGAAATCACATGCAACCCTAAAATATTTTTCATGCATTATAAAAACTAAAAGCAACCCCAAAGAAATATTTCACTCATCTTGATTGCTTATATTGTTTTTAATTTTAAGAATGACGAAAAATATTTGAAACTTTTAAAAGAAGAGAAGATAAGAGATATGAAGGAGATGGAGTGAAGGTGAAGAACGAGTTCTATGCTATGATGAATAAATCACTCGGTTCCCAATTCAAATTCTTTACTAAAAATACTAACATACCCTTAGTTATTAGTTTTAATATATATATATATATATATATATATATATATATATATATATATATATATATATATATATATATACTTATGTTTTATTTGTTGGGTCGTCGCATATATAATTAATGTTATGAACATTTTTCTTCTATAAATTATTGTGTGCAATATTTACACAATATTTATTTCTATGATTACAAACATAGCTTACCCAATAACTAAAAATGATTAATATATAAATTTAATAATAATAATATATAACTATAATATATAAAAAATTCTCTCTTTTGTGTTCACAATTTCTATTTTTATCTTTTATAATATAATTATTTATTTATTTATTTTTTAAAGACTAACAATTATTTTTACATGTTTTCTATAAATTTATTCTAATAGATTTTTTTGTCAATCATAAACAGTTATTTTCTCTATTTATTCTTCTTTCTTCTTAATAAATATAAATTTACTTTATATACTAACATAATAATAATATTATAATATCATCACCTACTAATATAATAATATATATATATATATATATATATATATATATATATATATATATATATTTAAAAAATATATACATCGGCGCTATCACGCGTATGTGTTTACCCTAATGATTTATAATTACAATAGGAACAAGATTTAATTTTAAGATAATTTCACAACGGTTAATTTATTCTTTAAAATACATAGCTCCGAATAATTAAAAATTATTAATATTAAAATTTAATAACAACAATAATAATTTATAATTACAATATAAACAAGATTTAATTTTAAGATAATTTCACAATGGTTAATTTATTTTTCAGAATATATGTGCACTTATATATTAAAATAAATCTACTATTTCATTTATTATTGTTCGAGATTTTTTTATTTATTTCAATATGTATAATAAATCTTCTACCGGTGTGTGTATTATCGTAAAGTGAAATTTTTATGTTAATTTTTATTTTGACAAATATCAAAGTGTTCTACCATTGGAAAGGGTTAGAAAGAAGTTTACAATAGTGTCGAGAAATTCTATTTGAGTTCAATAGGGACAAAAATTAACTATTTTTATCGTTAATGTTATAAAGTTTCATATCAATTAATTAATTATTTTCCAATTTACTAATTTTATGAGCGTGATAAATTTATATACATTTGCATATTTAGTTAATTTAGTATGATATTATATCAATGATCGAATATACCAAAATATATATTTACCACGATATATAAATAAACATAAGAATAAGTATAAATGCATTTATTTTTTAATAAAAATATAAAATATCTTTATTTGATTATGAAATGCATTTTAATTTATGGTCAATTATAGTTCTTTATTATTATACACTTCATTTAATATTATTACTTCCCCTTTTAATTCTTGATCATTATATCAATATGTGAAGCTAATGTAAGTATTTCTCTTTATGGTTGTTTTGTTTTTTATTTCTTTGTAAACATATAAAGTTTTTTTCTTTGTGATTTTGAGACTTGAAACTTAACCATGATGTCAATATTCATAATACAAACTAGATTATACCGTAAATAGTCAAAGTTTAGAGTAAATTAATATTTTTGCTTTTTTATGTGTATAAAGGATTTTCTTAAGCAAATGTTTTTTAAACTATAATTTCAAAGAATTTTTTTTAAATTTTTTAAAAATATTGGTCGATGGATTTATTGTTGCCTATTGTGCTTTTATGCGCTTTTTGGCCTTTTTTGAGCGCTTCTACATGCACTTCTCTTCATTACGTTGGTGATTGTTTGAGCTTATGATTGGAGGGTTGAGGATTTGAAAGTGTTGCTTTGGTTCGTTGTGCTAAAAATGAGAATTTTTTTTTTGTTTGGATTAATTGTTTTTTTTTTAAAGCATTGGTATCTTGACAAGGGAAGAGGATTTTGTTTTCTCAAGTTTACGATTTTGACAAGGGAAGGAGATTTTAGGGTTAGATAGAAAAAAAAAATCTCACTATTAAAAATAGTCTCGAACAAATTGGATGAGGATTAAGAACATAGTGTAAACATACAAGACTAATCTAAGGATCTTAGATTATAGATCACCATGGACCTCCTATACAAAATTGATCCAATCCATTTCAATTAAAATTCTAAGAGCTTGATAACATTAAACACATAAGTTTTTCATATAGTTTTTGATAATGTTTTACACACTCAAATGAATATATTGTTAATTTTAAAAATTAAAAGCGTTAAAAATCTTAGTATAGTTATAAAATAATAAGTTTGAATCCTAGTTTTAAATTTGGTTTGATTATAGGTGATGGAGAGAGGTTTCTGCCAAAAAGAATAAGTCTCTAAAAATTATGATTGATTATGAACATAGTCATATTATAACACGAGTCATGTTAAATTAAATCACTATATTAAAGGATGAAAAATAATTAACTACAAATTATTATACGTGAATAAAGAATGGAAGAAAGGATTTTCAATCAAGAATATAAAATTAAGTTGAGATAAAAACATAAATAAAGTAAATGTCAAAAAATAAATTTGCAACACATAACAGATTTTATTTTCAAGACAGATCAAATCTTATTATTACCTACCTATAAATAAAATCGATATTTTATTTAGTTTCTAGTTTCCAAACCCTTTAACAGGGGCGGAACTAGCATAGGACAGGGGAGCCACGGCTCCCCCATTTTTTTTTGAATTTTTTATATATATATTTATATATTTTTAAAAATTATATTATATATTATTTATATTAAAATTATATTATGGAAAATTATAATAAAAGATAAAATAAAATAAATTAATAGAGATATTAATTTATAAAAGAGATTAGAATTTTTTTTTGACTATAAGATCTTTCCACCATGTAAATTATCATGAAAGTGTATGAAGAGAGATAAATACAAATAGATAGGTTGGAAATACATAGATTGAGATTCATGTATACATTCTTGCATGATTTCTCACACTAGTATCTTATTATGATGTATGTATGTTAGTTTATGATTCTTTTTAGGATGTTTCTTCCAAATTAAGTTTATCCCAAATTAATATAAACCCTAATTATAATTTTAGGGATTCTTTTATGAAATTGGTATGAACCCTAATTATAATTTTTCTTAAATTATTATAACCCTTAATTATGAAATTTAGGGATTTTGTATTTTTCGCTACCTATGGTAAATTTTTTTTAAGTTTTGAATTTATACAGTATAGCTTATTTAATTAAAGTAGTATGAGTTTTGTTATGTTTTGCATTGTGATAATTGTGATTTGTGAATATAAAATTTATTTTTTTTAAATAGGTAAGAGGTGATAAATTTATATTAGAAAGATTATGATAAAAAGTAAAAAAATTGATTCCTTTTTTTCAAAGAGAAAGGTTTGTGATGAAGATGAAAAAGAAATGCATTTACCTTAACTAAACTTGAGAAATTTAATAAGAACCAAGAATTTAAGACAATATAAAACAAATATATAAAGTTCTTAGAGTTACATATAATGAATTTAACAATTCATTATAACGTGATATGAGAAAAACGATATCAAATTTGACAATACCACCAAATCAAATTGATGAGATACGAATGACTTGTCTAAAATGGTATTCATGAATTGGTATCATGATATAATAGCAAATGATAGTAATATTTTTTTGAATTCTACTATTATGTATGTTTGTTTTAAGAAGAGGAAATGAAGAGAAAAAAATGAATAGTTTTTCTTCTAAAGAAAAATTATATATAACAAATCTAATTTGACCCCTACAATTTTAGTTCAAGTTGCGTCAGTGCCCTTTAACATATTCTGAACACAAGAATGAGAAAGGAAAATGTATATGTTTTGACCCATTCTTTATTTCTTTGCTAAAAACGTAGGAGTTCTTAAACATTTGTTAATGCTCTACTACTCCTCTTCTTTCTATATATAATTTCTGTTCTATTTGTAACACATTCTATTTACATTACACATTTAGGGATATCATGGGGAAATTTTAATTATATATTCTCATGTATCATACAATACAAAATAGTTTGGGCAAGACGTTAATATACCAAATAGTCAAATATTCAAAGTTATACTTTAGTTATTTGTCTTTTTCTTTAATTACTGTCTCAAAGTGAATCAACGAATACATTATTGATATATATATTTGGAAGTAATGAATTAAGATCTATATGGCAACCATTTTCCTTCGAGAGTCCAAATTTTAAAATATAAAGTTTTCGTCTGACAGAAGAATCAATCCATTTAATTGAATATTTTGGTTTAGAAACATGAATTTATTTCCACAGAATCCGAGAATGCATCTTAATTGTTTTGGATTTTGTTTTAAAGAAAAGAAAAAGTGGGTAGTACGCAAGGGATCGGTTAATGAATTAGGCAGTGTTGGAAAGTAGTTGAGGGTTAATTAAAAATGAAGAAACTTAGTGAGGTTATAGCATAATTAGTCGAAGGGCGTACAGTATAGTTAATAATAATAAATGAAAAGATAAAGAAATGGTCTTTTAAGGCGCATAGTATATGCACAGTGGTTTAAGACCACCTTTGACCAAAAGGTTAGATCTCCTTAGAGGAGACAATTAGAGGTTACAGTTTGTAGGCTGAGATGTTATGATACTGACAACAACTCAACTTTCTTAGGGTAGCATGACTTAATAGGGGTTTCTCTTACAATACAATCTCCTTTTCTAAACGTTGGTCCACACCCTTCACCCTCGTTTTTTTACTACTTTATTTCCCTCTTCATATTCCATTTCTTCAATTACCTCCCACTGCCAAAGAAGATCCCGTCAACAACAACATCACTAGATCCATTCAAACTATCTCTCTCTCTCTCTCTTTCTCTATGGATCACATTTCGACCAAAAACATATACTATAACAAAGTGAATTGTCCCTAACCCCCAAGTGAGAGAAAGACAGACATTCCAGTTGTATCTTGTTGCTTTTTAGGAATGCAATTTTATGTGTTCCCAAAGTTTATCATGCCAATTATTGTCTTATTTATTTAATCTTCCTCAATATACGTATAATACCACTCTTATTTATTCTATACCACACCTAATACTATAATAATTATCATCATAATATTAAAATCTGCCTACCCGCGTTGTTTAACACACTTGCATGCATGCATGCAAACAAATCCCCCCACGATACCCACGTGGCATCTAGATTCACGATATTATTGGTATTATTATATTAATTGTTGGCAGTAAATCAAATTTAGGATTTTCGTCGAATTAGGTGATGGATACGATTTGGGTAATTATTATTGGTATTTTTATTTCTTTTTCTATCGGCCTCTTACATTGGGAAAGTGAAACACTGTGACAGGTGGGTCCCATGAAATCCAACAATCATGATTAGGGAGAGCATTACATGTAAGACCGTGTAGAACTGCTGTTGTGAGGCGGTGACCATTACTTGCACCACTCGCATGCACGTACGCTCTCTCCCCTTCTACCAATACAACACAAGTACTGATATTTTGGAGTACACAACAAGAAATATACATCTACTGCACTCAAAATACCATATTTATTAGTTTCTAATAAAACATACGGTTCTCAAATAAATAAATAAATATTTGTCCTCGTTCGAGGTTCTATCTCTGATAATGATTAATAGGAACTTTATTTATTTAGGATGAACAATAGTGTGCGATAGATACATACATTCCTTCACACGTCACATGCGAACCAGAAGCAGACAGAGCAGAAGAGGAAAGGCTCAGAGTTCGAAGTGAAGGTGAGGATAATGTTTAAATTATTAAAAATTAGAGGGGTAAAAAGTATAGTTATTATTAATTAGATTAGATTAGATGGTTTAAAAGAGTAAGTATTTAAAATTTGATAAAACGAGGAGGTGAAAGAGTATGATCCACGTAAGAGGAGGTTGCGTGAGGATGTAGAAAATGTGTGTAAATGAAAACATAAGCCTGGTCTTGGGCTAATCGTAGTTTACAAAGCGAATAGAGAGAGGGCATCTTTTGGAAAGCGTGGTCGTCCCCGTTTGTCGAACTATGGTTCATCAATCTCTAGACGATCTGATTCTCTCTCTCCTCCCGTTTCTCTCTCCGTGAATGTGTTTTGAATCTTTTGATCGATATTCCAGAGGGTTTGGGCATGATGAATGTGGGGTCCGTAGTGCGTTTTTTTTTTAATAATTTTGAAGAGATTTTTGGTTGGTTTTAGTAATTTATTCGGATTTGATTTAAAAAAATTTAGAGAGGCTTTATTTCTTTTTGGTATAGGAGTTTCTATCTTTGACCCATAGAAATGTGTTGTTGTCTAGTGGACTAGACACATAAGAAGCCAAGTAAGAAGCCAGGCAGAGTTGCTTTGATGATTGCAGGGTATCTCATTTGGGATAGCTTTATCTCTTTCTCTCTCTTGCTCTACTTTTTCCCAGTGTGATCCAAAAACCAATCCAAATCTCAGGATCTTCTCTTCCGGATCAGTTTTTCTTCTCCTTCTTCTTCTATCTACGGCTACTAATACTGTTGCCCCCATCAGCAACTGCTCCTAAAAAGCAATGTTGGTGTGATGGGGTTTGGATTCGGGGCATGAGGTTACTATCATGACAATTGACGAACTTGGCTTTGTGTTTGGATTCACGTGATCCTCCCAGTACGGATGGAAACAACTGGTCGTTGTGTTCTTGTTCCTGCAGATTTGACGGATTGAACGGCCTATAACAACTAACGGAGATGTTTTCTACCATTTCAAACAATCAATGCTCATTCCTCCCTTCAACTTCAAATCATAAATCATAATAATAATTCTTTCCACTAACCCCACCACGAACTCATCAAAGACCGTGACCACCAAAATCAAATTACTTACTACCATTTTATTGCTACATTTGACTCGGTCAAAGTAGCAATTCAAGGAATGATTGATTTAAATTAGGTTATGAAATTGAAATAAAGAGTTATTATTTGAAAGAAATGAAATTGCAGAAGTAAGTAAGAGTTGAGAATATGAAAGGTTTGGCAATTAATATATGGTATTACCAAGGAGAAGGGGAGTAGATGAGATAAGAGAGTAGAGCAGTGGTATGTGGTTAATTAGCAGTATTGGGATTAGAGCGTGTTAGGGAAGAGAAGAGAGCGTGGGATATTAGATAGATGATATAGATAGATACACTAACATAACACTACTACTACTATTCCATTTTCCTTGGGGGATGGCAGTGGCAGAGATACGGATACAGACAGAGGTTTTGATGTATTGGGTTTGCGACTAAAAAAGCCTCGTGATCGGAGAAGGCAGATCCGTGGACGAATACTGTTACCACTGTCACGTGCCCACTTTTGACTACCCAATGACCACACCACACTTCCTAACCTACCCCTCTCTCTCTCTCTGCTATAAATTAACATCATGCATGAGAAATTTTTATACACACACAACACAAACAGTGCCGCAACGCTTCCTTCCACTCATTCTCACTCTTTCTTTCTCCCCAACACACCCCCAGCCACTGGGTCCCTCTCTGTTTTTCCATGTCTTTATAATTTTCATTCATACCCCACTATATTATATTGCACATACATTTGTGCATCTCTCTATTCGCAGTTAACGACAACGTGGACTGCACCTGCTGACTCGTATTTCGCCATTTTATTAGCTTATAAAGCTACCTGACAACACCCACTTCTCATTTCCCCCGTACCATTTTAACTCTTTCTTCCCACTGCTTCCTACCCTCTTTACATTTCAAACGTTTTATCATTACATCTCCATTGTACTTCTCTGCCCTTTCGCTCTCTCTTCATATCCATCCCTTCTTAAACCCCAACACTCCAATCGTCTTCCCTCCACCACCACCACCACTCACCACTCACCACTCCAATTAATATCCACCAACCCAATCATGCATCGTTCTTGCGGGAACTCCCAGGCTCACGTGATGGGCACCTGCACATGCACCATGCTTCACACCGAAACCAACTCCTACTCCATCCTCTTCTCTATGCCCAACACCCACGCCCCCTATTATGATTACCAACACGACATCTATCCCTCTTCCTCCGTCGACTGCACGCTCTCCCTCGGAACCCCTTCCACGCGTTTCACCGAAGGCGAGGAGTTGCGAAACCGCCACGAACATCGCTCTTCCGTCACCAACTTCCGCTGGGACATGCTGCAATCCAAACACACCTCGCAATCTCAAACCAATAAATCTACCAGAGCAACCAATGCCGCCTCCAACAACGACTCTCTCCTCGCTCGTCGCTGCGCCAACTGCGACACCACTTCTACCCCCCTCTGGAGAAACGGTCCCCGTGGCCCTAAGGTATAATAAACATTCATTCATTAACAAATCTTAACATCATATTCTTCATTTTCCCGGTATGTCTTATTTACGGACTTCACATTATTTTATCATTTTAATTAACAGTACAAAATGTTGCAGACGAATATACGACACTACCACTTTTTTATGTTAATTGTTATGTCAAATTTGTGCCTTGGTAAATGGAACTGGACATATTTTATAAAAGTAACATCAAAAGCTTCTACTTGGGAACCAGGTTTAAAGTAACACCGTGGTATCTGTACATGTTTTTTTTTTTAAATAATTGAATTTGGAACAATACGTTTAATACCAGCATTGATTAACTAATAGTGATGAAACATTGATAAGCCATTCATCTGATGTATTTTTATAAAACATTTAGTTCTCAACTTATTCGATTTTACTAACGTTGCGTTTGAATTGGATTGATGCAGTCACTGTGCAATGCTTGCGGGATCAGATATAAGAAGGAAGAGAGAAGAGCATCAGCTGCCGCCGCCACGTCGGCGGCGGTTCCCGGCAGCGTGATGGAATCGTCGCGCTCGTACGGCAGCCAAAGCAGTTCGTGGTACGCACACCCGCAGATGGGTAACGAGTTACGTTTCATGGAGGATTCCGACGATAGAGATTCGGAGGATGGCATTCCGTTCTTCTCTTGGAACCTTAACGTCCCAGACCGAACGAGCATGGTGCACGACTACACGAGATGATGAACGATGGCGATATCCTTAATACGTTAATAATAATAGGGAGAGAAAAAAATGACAAAAGCGAGTAGCAGCTACCTTGACGTTAGAAGACCACACAGGTGTACGTCGACGTTTTACGATGGTGATGTAGATGTTTTTGATTGCGATGGTTGCATTATGGTCTCGTCAATGTGATGTTTTTTTTTTTTTGACCTTTTCCTTTTTGTTTGGTTCCTTTTCTCCGTCTTGCTGCGAAAGATGGAGTGAGAAGGGGATAATTCTATGTTCTTAGTTTGCTTTTTCTTTGGTCTTGGTTCTTTAACTTTCTCTTTCAGTTACTTGTTAATCCTACCTTTCTGTTGCTTCACTTTCCCTCTCGAACTCTCCGTTATATAGTATATTATTCTATTCTGTATTGATGATGACCATGACAGTGTTGGCATGTGGACCGTTTGATGTGTTTGGTGCAAAGCCATTATAGCTTTATGGTCCATTTTGTTGTGTTCTAAGCCGAAGTGGTTCCCCCCCTCTTATCACCTTCTCGTATTTTGAGTTCTCTATACCATCATCAGGCATGGAAGAGAATTGCTAAAGAGAGAACACATTTAAATATAAATATAAAACTGGTAGTAATTTAATATTTGTCTCTGTAAAATTTTTATAGATTATGTTATGTCTGTGAATTAATTTCCTTATCCACGTGGAGAGAATTTTGAAGAGGCATTGATACGATGAGTGGATACACTTTGGGAAAGGGAGAGAGAGAAAGAGAGAGGTTAGTGCATTTAATCGGGTGTTATAATTCTGACGGTTGGATATGTATGTTGGATCACTGTTCTCTCTGAACCGGACACCCTGCGGTTCAGAACAGTAAACTGAAATGTCTTTTTGAGCACTTCATCGAATCCGTCCGGTTAGAGTTGCAATGCACTGACTGCCAACTATGACTACTTTTTTCATCATCAAATCCACCATCATTAGAGGTACTATTTCATTTGCGAATGGACTCATCAAAATTGTCTTTTCTTATATTAACAAAATCAATATTTTCCACTAACAGTTTCTTTCAAAATTTTCACGGAAGCTCAAGTGAAAGTAACAATCTATTGCTTCTCGCAGAATGCTATTTTAAAATCGCGGTATTCCACGTTACAACACAGATATATAATGGCACACTTCATCAGGGTGCAATATGGCAATATACAGAACATTAATATTTAATGCACCATAAGAAAAAAAAAAAAGTGGTGGAATAATGCAATCTAATGCTATAGTATGATTGATGCAATTGTTTCCGCGGCACATGTGCTGGAGAGAAAAAGGGTACTAGCACATGTAATAAATTTTGATGTTAACGTTTCAATATCCCACTTTGTTACGTGGTTTTGGCGAACCATTTGATTCACAACAACCGTTGAACCACAATTGAACCACACGAATATAGCATGAAATCATGTTTCAGCTACTAAAGTGCTAAAGAAAACGAGTGTGTTTACTAAGCTTCCCCCAAAGATAAGCCTATTCAAGTAAGGATCAAAATATGTTGCATTTATTTGTTTTACATTGCATTTTATCAATAAAACATTGACACGTGTAAAGAAAAAATGTTTTTAATTTTTGCTCCTAAATTTTTTTTATTCTATTAAACAATATATAACTAGTATATTTTGTTTTCACAAAATAATGAACTAAAAATTATATAAAAAAAAGTTAGAAGTGAGAGACTGTGCGTGTGCTCGTTTAACATGTGTAGTCAATCCCATGATGGTCAGAAAATATGATCAAGAAAAACATGAAACGACGGAACGGGTAAAGGTCCATCCATGTTTTGAATGGAAGTGTTTTAGGCACAAACCTCGGATAATGGTGTTTCTTTTTCTTTTTAGTTTCTAAAAAAATCACAATTTTGTTTAGTTTTAAATTTTGTATACATTTTGTTATTATTAGTTTTATTTTACTTCAATTGAACCTTATATCTAACATATTTTCTATAATTAATAATTAATTTAATTGATTAAGCTATAAATAAATATATATAAAAAATTAAGGACCTGACAATTAGCAATTTTTGTAAATATATGAATATTAAAATAATAAAAGGGTTAAATATGTTTTTGGTCCCTCAAGTTTTAGCGAAATTTGAAATTAGTCCCTCATCAAAACTTTTGACCAATTTAGTCCTTCATCTTTCAAAATACATGAATTTAGTCCTTTTAACCAAATTTTGTTAAGTTTATCTGATGTTTCAAGCGCATTTCATGATAGTATTTAAATTATTTACACTGTTTGACACATTTTTGTTTCAATGTTAACTTAAATACTATCATGAAATGTGTTTGAAACGTTAGATAAACTTAACAAAATTTGATTAAAAGGACTAAATTCATGTATTTTGAAAGATAAAGGACTAAATTGATATAAAATTTTGATGAGGGACTAATTTCAAAATTCATTGAAACTTGAGGGACCAAAAACATATTTAACCCATAATAAAAAATCAAACTTAGAATCTAGGTTATTTATTTTGTCTTACAAATCATGATGAAAAGTAATTCTAAATGCAAAGACATAATTATGAAAAGAACGGCCTATATTAAAAAAAGCCGAAGATGAAAATAACATAAGAATGAAAAGAAAGATTGCGGACAAGGATGAACATTGAAATAACACAACCCATCTACTAGCATTGGCCATCATCCTCCTACTGGTCAAATTTTGTAAAGTGCATCTCATTTTATAATGGTTTAGACCCTCTTTCTGGTATGAATGTTTCAGTTGTGAGTTTTGTCTTGAAAACATCATTGGAAAAAGGAAAAAGACATTTACTGATTTTGACTCGTAAACAAAAAAACAAAAGCTTTTATGCAGTGTGTTTAAAATCGGGTTTATATCAACCTGTTGAAACAAGGTATATGTCTTCATGGTTGATGAAAGAGAGGCCAAGAGTGGAGAGCTTGATGGATTGGAGATGACTTTGAAAGCATTGCATATCTTTTACAAATTAGTGAGGGATCTAAATAATTGAATATAGTAAAACATATTGTTCTTGTATGCAGGACCAAGGATGCAAAAAGTATTATTTTCTACATTTAACCTATCGTCTTTCTTTCATGTGGATATAATCAATCTCTTCTCTTTCGGTTCATTTTATCTGGTCAGTTATTTGTCAAAGACACTTCTATACTTAAGTTAGTGTTCGATTAAGAATTCAATATATGCTAGATGCAAAAATATTAAATGGATTACCAACAAACCGTTTTTATAAATCCTCTAGTAGGTCTTTTATCTTAACGATGATTTAATAACAACCTAATTACCTTTTAATCTCATTTACCATCATAATCTCATAATTAATTACTAGATTTGCTTATTGTTCATAATTGATCGATATGCAATTACTGTTGAGCGGCCTTCCCTATCATGATCGCTTGGTACAATATGTATACATATCCACTACAAAAAATCATGTCAATTGTGATGTTTATTTTGTATACTACGATCCTTTCAAACATCATTATTTATGCGTGTGACATCTTTTGAGAATATCATAATTCCTGCCACCACAAAATATAACATGGCATATTCAAGTCAAACGCCGCTACAATCGTCACTTTAAACATTGTATAAAGTGACATTTTGAATACGTAGTTAAAGATGACATTATTTACTTATTGAGAAACAAATTAAATGAAAACAATGACATTTAAAAATAACATAATTCACATTATATTATGACATTTGTAAATATCATTATTATAAATTATTTTTTAATAAAATATTTTATTAGTTATTATTATCCACCTATATTTATAATTTCATAATTTAATAATATTTTATTATTTATTATTTTCCACCTATATTTATAATTTTATAACTTAATATCTTTTTCTTAATAATGATAATTTAAATTATATAAAAAATTATAAAAGTAAAAAATAATATCAATTTACAAATAAAAATAAACATAAAAAGAAATTTTATTAATTATTCAATAATTTCAAAGTTCTCGAGAGTTGAAATATCAAAAGATAAAATATACAACATTAAAAGTTATTGTGAAATCTTAATACAATTCTACATTTAAACCCAATCCTAACCTATTTTATTTTTCTACTACTTGATTGTGTTATATCATTTTGATCTTCATGTGCATTCAATAAATAAATAATAAGTAATTGAATAATTTTAAAATAGAAATACGACAAGTTTAAATAATTTTTTTAAATAAATTATACCTCATTACTAGACAAATGTACCAAAGGAGTGACCATTGCAGTGAGAGAATAGGTTCCGCAGAACAATCATAAAATATATCATATTATCAAATTACAAAGTTTTAAAGAAAACAAGAAGTGAACTTCTTATCAATTATAATAATTAGTTTTAAATTATACTAATGAGTTTTTATTAGTCAGATTTTATATATCAGATTTTCCCTTTATTTAGGTTAATTGTTAGTGCTAAATTGGTGGAGTTTGTTCCCTGATTCTTTCCAATTTACGTTACCAATCTGTATATTTATACTACTGCAATCCAAGAATAAAACATCAATTCAAACTATATCTCTATATGGTATCAGATTAATACACGATCCTCTCATTCCTTACTTTTCCAACACAGGACGCCGCTCCTTCCTTTCTTTTCTTTTTCTTCCTTTTTTTTTCCCTCTCATGGCCACCGAAAACTCCTCCATTAGAAACCCTTATGAGCCCTCTAAACCCTTCACTTGCATCACTCTCAGCAGTGTCACCAGGCTTCTTCCCTCCAATTACCTTACCTGGAAACTTCAAGTTGAAGCTCTCCTTGATGGCCATGATCTTCTCAAATATCCCGATGGATCCTTTCCTGCGCCAGCGACAACAGTCTCCACCACTGATGACCCTCCAGAGACAATTTCGAATCCTGCTTATCAAACTTGGCGTCGCCAAGACCGTCTTATATATAGTGCTCTCCTCACCACTCTATCCCCTGAAGTGGCCTCCTTGGTGTCTCAAACAACGACATCCCATGATCTCTGGACTCTTCTCCAACGCACCTATGCCAAGGCATCCCGCAGTCACCTTCGACAGTTGAAAGAGCGTCTCCACACGGCATCCAAAGGTACCCAATCCATCACCACCTACATGCATTCTCTGAAGCAAACTGCTGATCTCCTTGCATCACTTGGCTCTCCTGTCTCCGTTGAAGACATGACTGACCATGTCTTACGTGGCCTCGACGACGGCTATAGAGCTGTCATTGATGGCGTCAATGCAAGGGACACTGCCATTCTTTTTGATGACCTTCTTGAGAAGCTTCTCATTCATGAACTCTCTCTTGTTGCTGCTCAACGGCAGGTTCCTGCTCCCATGACAGCCTTGCATGCACATGCTTGACCCAACCATTATGACAAAACTCGGTCTGGGCAATTTTCTGCATCCTCAACTTCACGCCCTGGCAATCGCAAACCGTTTCTTGGTCGCTGCCAATGGTGCAATGTCAAGGGTCATGTTCTGTCTCAGTGTCTTACCTTCAAACAGCAGCACCCTAGTGTCCCACCGCCTCCTCGTTCCTCTTCTGCTACCCCTGGACAGGTTCAGGTCCATACTGCAACTGCTGGCACATCTCCAACTAATTTTCTGGTTGACAGTGGAGCGACCCATCATGTCACAAATGATCTTGCGAATCTAGCGCTTCATCATCCGTACACGGGTCCGGACTCACTGTTTATGGGTAACGGTTCAGGTTTAAACATCTCTCATTCTGGAACACTTTTACTTAATGATTTATCCCTCTCACATGCTTTGTGCGTTCCTTCCATGCAACAGAAAATCATTTCTGTCTCTCGGCTTACCAAACAAACTAACTCTGCTGTTGTTTTCTTGCCAAACTCTTTCCATGTGAAGAACCTGCAGACGGGTCAAACCACCTATAATGGCTTATGTGTGGATGGACTCTATCTCTGGCCAGCCAACTCTCCGTCCGTCCACTCTGCCCGCACCACCTCCTCTGCTTCATGGCACCATAGACTTGGGCATCCTTCCACTTCTATCTTTACATTTATTCAACAGCATTTTTCTTTGGGTTCACCTAAATTCCAGCAATCAGATTGCAACTCATGTCAAATTAGCAAAAGTCATAAACTTCCTTTTCATGAATCCACTCTTAAATCATCTTATCCTTTGGAAATAATTTTCTCTGATGTATGGACTTCCCCTGTTTTATCAATTGATGGTCTTCGCTACTATTGCATGTTTGTTGATCATTTTACTCGCTATATTTGGCTATATCCGCTAAAACGCAAATCTGATGTGCAAACTCTGTTTCCCAAATTTAAATCGCTGGTTGAAAATTTTTTTCATGACAATATCAAAATTCTTTACACGGATAATGGTGGCGAATATATTGGTCTTCGTTCTTTTTTAAGCACTCATGGAATAAGTCATCACACCACCCCACCTCATACACCTGAACATAATGGAATTTCAGAACGCCGGAATCGACACATTGTCGAAACCGGTCTCTCTCTTCTCCACCACTCAGGCTTGCCCCTCACATATTGGCCTCACGCCATGACAACGGCAGCCTATCTCATAAACCGTCTCCCAACACCAATTCTTGGGTACCAATCCCCTTATGCCAAATTACTCAAAATTAACCCGGATTATCATAAGTTAAAGTGTTTTGGTTGTTTGTGTTTTCCCTGGATTAAACCCTATGCTAACCATAAACTTGCACCAAAGTCTGCTATGTGTATTTTTGTAGGTTACTCGGCTGATCAACATGCTTACTTGTGTCTCGATCCCACCACAGGAAGGATCTACACCTCTCGCCATGTCAAGTTTGTTGAATCTGAATTTCTGTACAGCTCCCTAATACCTCAAGCCAGGCCGACTGCAGAGCAACCAGCAGAGCAACCAACAGGCCAACTTCAGCTCTCCATACTCCATCCTATAAACCAACCCATGAACAGTACTACCCTAAACCCACCGGAGGAGGTCTCGGCTGCACCTTCCTCTTCATCCTTCACTAACTCCCCACCTCTGGTCCAACCCTCCCCTGGACACTCTGAATCCCCTCCAACCTCACCACCATCCCCACCATGTTCTGTGCCACCATCCCAACCCGATGCCAACCCTACCAACAGACCCCAAACTGATGGAGGTGGTATCATTACTCGGTCTAAAAACAACATTGTCAAACCCCTCAAAAAGCTTAACCTCCATGTCCATCCCTCTTCTCCACTTGAGCCCAACACCTTCACCCAAGCTCTTCGTGACCCTGATTGGCGCTCCGCTATGCAAACTGAGTTTGACGCCTTACATCGCAATTGCACTTGGGACCTTGTCAGTCGGTCCTCTACTCAAAATTTGATTGGTTGCAAATGGGTCTTTCGAATCAAACGACACCCGGATGGCTCGATTGATCGGTACAAGGCTCGGCTAGTCGCCAAAGGTTTTCACCAACGCCCTGGTTGGGACTATACCGAGACATTCAGTCCGGTTGTTAAACCGGTCACCATACGCACTGTCCTCACACTTGCAGTTCATCAAGGGTGGTCCATCCGCCAACTTGATGTCAACAATGCATTTCTTCAAGGGACGCTCAAAGAGGAAGTATTCATGCTCCAGCCTCCTGGTTTTGTCAACAAAAGTTTCCCTGATCATGTTTGCCGCCTCAAAAAGGCACTCTATGGGCTAAAGCAAGCACCACGCGCCTGGTATACGGAGCTTCGAGTGTTTCTACTTTCTCTTGGCTTTGTCAACTCAACTGCTGATGCATCTCTCTTTATCTTTCAAAAATCTGGTTCCACACTATATTTATTAGTATATGTTGATGATATCATTGTCACTGGGAGTTCCCCTACTGAGTTGTCCAACCTTATTTCCACCCTTGCTGCTCGATTTTCGCTGAAAGACCTTGGATGTCTAACCTATTTCTTAGGCGTCGAAGTAATTCGTTCCGCTACAGGACTGTTTCTTTCACAAAGAAAATACATAACTGATCTTCTCCACAAATCAGGCATGGCTAACACAAAATCATCCTCCACTCCCCTGTCCGCCAGTGCTCCCTTATTCAAGGATTCTGGTGATCTCCTACCTTCCCCAACTGAGTATCGCACCCTCGTAGGAAGTCTTCAATACTTAAGTCTTACTCGCCCGGACATCGCCTTTAGCACCAACAAACTTGCGCAATTCATGCAACATCCAAGAACGACGCATTGGTCTGCCCTCAAACGGGTGCTCCGTTATTTGGCGGGTTCTTGCAACAAAGGCATCTTCATCTCGGCAACTGCTCCGCTAACCTTTCATGCTTACTCAGATGCAGATTGGGCGGGTGATAAGGATGATTATATCTCCACCACTGGTTACTTGTTATATCTCGGTCGCACTCCCATCTCTTGGAGCTCCCGGAAACAACGCTCTGTTGCTCGTTCCTCAACCGAAGCAGAATACAAAGCCTTGGCTGACACGGCCAGTGAGCTTCTATGGGTCCTATCCTTGTTCACTGAACTTGGTCACATCCACACAGCCAACCCGGTTATATATTGTGACAATCTTGGTGCCACAAGTCTCAGCGCCAATCCTGTTTTCCACTCTCGGATGAAACATATAGCCTTAGCCTATCATTTTGTTCGTGAAAATGTTCAAAAAGGCAAGTTTCGGGTATCCTTTGTATCTACTGATGATCAACTTGCTGATATACTCACAAAGCCTCTACTTCACCCTCGGTTTGATTCATTACTGTCCAAGTTGCCTCTCTCTTCCAGATCGTCCAACTTGCGGGAGGATATCAATTATAATAATTAGTTTTAAATTATACTAATGAGTTTTTATTAGTCAGATTTTATATATCAGATTTTCCCTTTATTTAGGTTAATTGTTAGTGCTAAATTGGTGGAGTTTGTTCCCTGATTCTTTCCAATTTACGTTACCAATCTGTATATTTATACTACTGCAATCCAAGAATAAAACATCAATTCAAACTATATCTCTATACTTCTGACCTTGATGCAAGACATTCACAATGCAACTTCTGAAAAATCAAGTCAACAGTTATTACTTCAACATAGAGTTTGAAAATAAAGACACTATAGGAATGTCTTTTAGCCAAGAAATAAAAAACCTTACCTTCAGGCAAATTACACACTTTATCCATCCCTCGAGTTCTTGTGAAATGTCTCACAAAAAGGTTCCTTTTTAATAGAAAGAGCTACATTTTCAAAGTTCAAACCATGTAAGAATATTATTGAGATGAATAAAATCCTAAATTATATAAACAGAGAAATTAATGATATGTAAAAGTGTCAAAACAAATATTGGGTTAAGATTAAAATAGGAATTAAAAGAGTATTTACACCTTATTGGGTTGAGATTAACAAGTGCATAGTGTCAAGCATTAAGACATAGGTGAGTATTAAGATTTCCCTAAATCTCTATCCGAAACCAATACCTGAAAACACTTACTTGAACGTTAAAATGTGTATTAAATTGTATAATCTAGAAGCTATTTATGGATTCAAAAATACATTATGAAATGTGCATTCCAAATTATATTTTAAAAATACATTAAAAAATGTGTATTTTGAAAGGTATGTCCAAATTCAATTATATCTTCTGAATTATACAAATCCAAAATGTATTTTAGAATATATATTTCGAAATATATTTCCAAATCCAAAAATAAATTTGAAATTCATTAAGAAATAGTGAAGAATTAACTTTTACCTTTATTTATAATAAGAAAGGGGTAAAGAAGTAACTTCCACCTTTATATTATAATTTTTGTGGTGGTAATTTGGAGTTTATGGGTGCCAAAAGGGAAAGATGGAGAATGAAACAGCCATAAAAGAGGTGCCAAAGTGAATCTTGCAAATGGGCCTCAAATTAGAATATAAGGTGCTAGTCATTTTATATCATGCATGGCATTAACAAACTAACTATACTCCGAGCCTCCCATCTCATGTTGCCGAGGCCAAGGCTTCGATGGAGATAGCATAATTTTATCTTCTATAAAATGAAGTCATGGCACACAACTTTTAAAATTAAAAGAAAAAAAATTGATTAGCACTACTTCTTCATTGAGAAGTTGTAATGTGTAGTATATAATGTGTTATCATTTTGCACTATCTTTAAAAATTATTGTAAGTGAAAATTTTATAAATTAATTTATATTTTGACTTCAAATTCATGAGGCATAAAACTAATGACAACCATGTGAATGTTGTGCACTCGAGATATTAAGGTATTTTTGAATCATTCTCCAATCTATTATAAACAAAAACATGAGTTTCATGAAAACTCTCCCACCTCATGAAACACGTCTTCTAATTCGACTTTTTAGAATATTGATCACTTCACCATGTTATGTCCATGTCATCTTATTCTTGAGAACCCATCACTCATAAATAAAATGTTTTGTATGATGTCTATTGCTTCTACTCGCCCATTCATATAATTAATGTAAGGGCAGAAAAATCTTTCATTACTATGAGATGAGTTTTTTTTTTTTTTTGAAAATTGCAAAATTGATTCAACTTTTTCTCGTACTCTTGTAGCACATGACTTAAATTTATTTCCAACTTCCAAATACTCTATTTAAAATTGACTAATATGATAAATGTAAATACACTTTTGTTCGAAAGGAGTCATGTAATCCTATTAAAAGACATCCTTTTGTGCTTAATTCATTTATATTCCAAATATCTCATTCATCATTTTCACAAAATTTTGAGAACATTTAACATTGATCTACAAGCGCTCGACATGAAAATGATCGGATTAAATTCATCACAGTAAGTGCTCCCATAAAACAAACAAAATGTGTGTATATTGAAGTTTGATAAAAATTGAATAAGAGACTTGACTATACATATTAATTAAGTAAAAGTTTAAACGGTCTTATTTTTTAAAATGTGTTGCAATTTTTTTTTTTTTGTTATTAGTGTAGTATTGACGATGTTAATTAATATGAAGGTTTCAACTCATAAAATTTTTTAATTTTTTTTTCAAAATTACAAAAATTGTGATGTGTCAAATTAGGATTCTATCGTGTGGCAAAGACAGTGTGACATGACAGTGATTGTATCATGTGTCATTGTTGATGTGAAAAATTTCAATTTAGTCTCTATATTTATTATTTTGTATTAATTTAGATCAAATTTAACTATTATATACAAGTTACAATGATACTATTAACAAGATTAAATTTATTTAAATTTATATTTTTTATTAAACTTAAAATTTGGTTAAATATTTATATATCAATAATTTTTATACAAATGTTAGGGTTAGTTTAAAAATAACAACTTTATAAATATAAATGTAAAATTCTTAAACATTTTTATAACAATTTAAAATGTTATAAATTGTTAAACAAATTTATTTTAAAACAGTTTTATAACAATTTAAAATGTTATAAATTGTTAAATGAAATTTTAAATAAATATATTTATTTTAAATTGTCATAAAACAGTTTTAAAATTTTACATTTGAATTTATAAAGTTGTTATATTTAAACCAACTCTAACATTTGTCTAAAAATTATTAATATATAAATATTTAAAACAAATTTGAAATAAATTTCAATGCAAAATATAAATATAAATAAACTTAATTTGGTTAAAAATATCAATTATAATAAAAATATCATTATAACATTTATATAAAAGTCAAATTTGGTTTTACTTTGGAATGAGATAAGGATATTTTGACCCATTTTTTTTACCCACTTTTAACCTAATGCTCTTATCACCCTTCAATAATTTATTTTGATTTTTCTAGTGGTGTGATGTGATGATCTAAGAGTAATTGGAGTGATGGGTTAAAAGTAGATAAAAAAAAGTGAGTCAAAATATCATCATCCTTTGGAATGAATGAAATTGATTTTGTTTAAAAAGAAATTAGGACTAAATTGAGACAAAATAACAAATAAAGAGACCAAATTGAAATTTTTCACATAAAAAACGACATGTGTGAAGATTCTTTTGAACAAAAAAAAAGGAAAAAAAAAACATAAGTGACACGTGGCATAATAATTAGCGTCGTTAGTAGTACACTAACGAAAAAAATCAAATTGCAATACATTTTAAAAAATGAGAATCCAATTCAGACGACTTAAAATCTGAGGATCCAATTGATATTTGTGAAAAAAAATGGGGACAATTTGAAGAACCAACCAAAAAATTAAGATTTAACAAAATAATTAATACTACGTTAATTGTTTCATTATATTGAAAATAGGAAGCTAAGATTATGAAATAGACAAATTTTTTGGTTTAAACCAAATATGACAATAGTGTGAGACCTATAAAATAATTACAAATTCATAATATATAATATATCTCAGTAACTAAGTGGGTATCAATATGAATCTTAAGAAACATGTTAAATTACAAAAAACAAGAGTATTACCTAAACCTGCACTTATTACTCTAGTTGTAGGTTTTGTCAGAACAAAAGCAATATTACCCATTGCTACTTTTGACATGTTTCATCCTCAATAGCAGTAAATTAGTGATGTGCTTGTTCTTGTTCAGCCTGGATTCTCACCTGGATGCAAGTAAAATGGGTTTGATGGAATCGATGATGTATCCATGTTGCTCAATTCCATGAAATAAAAACAGAGATAAAAAGAATGAAGCTTCAAAAGAGAAGAAAAAGAAATCAAGAATCATTGGAGCTGCGTAGTAGAGCAGAATTAAGCCGCTCTGATGTCATATCATAGTTATGGTATGCATTGACATAAGGAAGAAGAAGGTAAACACTAGGGGAAAAATTATACATATTTGTTATTGTATGAGAGTGTTTTTAGAAGTGAGATAAAAGGTAAGAATGGATTTATATTGAAACCCAGAACACGAAAGACAGAGAGGCCCAACAAAAAACAGGCAGCCCAAAATATAACGAGAGAGAAAAGAAGCGTGTTCAGTTAAGGTAGATCCGAGAAAAAAGCTTCATGCGAAAAGGTAGTTTGAAACATAAAATATGACATGGTAGTTGTGTCTCCATACAAGGATTCTCTTATATTAATCATATTCAACAATACCCATCACCATCTTTTCAAGCGTGAAAGTCAAATTCCAAGATGGAGAGATGCCTTAAAGTCCACAAATAATTTCTCACCAAAACGGATGGGCAAAACATTATATTAGGCGATGGGGTGGTTCAGCAAAACTAAACAAAGTTGTTGTATGTTCTACAACACAACTTTGTTAAGCCAACATATTCTACTCACAATAATCTATACACGATCCAGATTGCGTGTAAGAAAGCTGCACAAATCCTTTGCTTAGATTTTATTCATGTGGGATCAATGGATCATACTCATTTTTATCAAATAGATTCACCCAACAATTGCTTGCTTGAGATGTTAGTCAAATAAACACATTTCTTAATACCTAACTCACACACTTATTTCTACCTCTACTTACGAAAGACTACATGTACGGACATACTTAATTCTCATCTCTACACGTATAAAAGAGGTATTATAAATTCTTGTGAGAGTTCAAATTAAATTAATTTATGTTTAATTTTTCATCATAATATTCAACAAGACCTTTAACTATATTAGTGCACCCAATCAATTAGAATTAAGTGTGGGACCATAGTGTATATTGTTACATTTACAACTTTTGTACTTGACAAAAAACAAAAAAAATACAGTTAGCGAGCGACAAGTATCTGCCAGCAATGTGTTGAAATGTCCTTCGTTAGTATGTATGACAAGTGATAACAACCAGCACCAAACCCCACTAATCCAACTTAACATTTCTCTTATATAAACCCTTCTCCATTATCCACAATTTCACAGCTTAACGCAGAGTGATCAGAGAGAGAGAGAGAAAATGGTGAACCTGGTTGCAGCGCAGAGGCCATTGCTGCATGGGTTAATGAAGATGGCGGGGATCAGGCCGTACACGGTGGAGATTGAGCCGGGGACCGTGATGAGTTTCTGGGTCCCTTCAGAGACCATAACGAAGCCCAAGAAAAAGGAGGAAAAGCCCACAATCGCAGCGAAGCCCAGCAAGCCCATTGTGGTTCTGGTGCACGGTTTCGCCGCGGAAGGAATCGTGACGTGGCAGTTCCAAGTGGGGGCGTTGACGAAGAAGTACGCTGTTTATGTTCCGGATCTTCTGTTCTTCGGAGGGTCCGTGACCGATAAAGCCGACAGGACGCCAAGGTTTCAAGCGGAGTGTCTGGCGAGGGCGTTAAGGAAACTTGGGGTGGAGAAATGCATAGTGGTTGGGTTCAGTTATGGGGGAATGGTGGCGTTTGAGATGGCTGAGATGTACCCTGAAATGGTTGAAGGAATGGTTATTTCTGGGTCCGTTTTGGCCATGTCGGACTCGCTCAGCGCCGCCTCACTTGAACATCTTGGGTTCTCTTCTTCTTCGGATCTCTTGCTGCCTACCTCTGTTAAGGGTCTTAAGGCCCTCTTGTCCGTCGCTGCTCACAAAAAACTCTGGTTTCCCCATCGTTTGCACAAAGATTTTCTTGAGGTATGTCTCTCTATCTATATCTATCCCTTATTTCGGTTATGTATTTCATTCTTATTCTTTTTCTACACTATACTTAAAAATGGCATTACTTTTATACTATCTAAAAATTTATTTATTACTTTAAATGGTTTTACTAAAAATAAAAAATAACTTATAGTATAAATATCATAAAACTGATAGCCTTTTTCAAAGCTTAATTTCATAAGAATTTATTAATTATTTTAACATGATAGTTGAATTGAGACATAAGCAAAGTATCATAAACATTAAAAAAAATACATAAACAACATAAAATTGTGGTTGGACCTTAAAATTCCTATAGTAAATGATTACTACAATCATAACTATGGTTCTCATTACTAAATAAAAAAACAAGAGTACTCAATCATAACTATGGTTGTGATTACTGCAATACACACTAAAGATCCTAAGAAATAAAAATGTCTTCAAATAATTCATGTTAATTACATATTTTTTTCTTTTTAAGATCTAGATCAGTCAACTCATCTTCATTTCTATTAAAATTTGTCCTCCTTCTTCAATGTTTTCAATTTCTTCCTTATCTTGTATTATACATTTTTCAATGCATTTATTGTTATTTGTTAGAGAACACTTATTATTTTCCTACTTCTTTTATATTATTTTTTTCACAATGGATAACATCTGTATTTTTTTCTGACAAGATAATGTTTCATCCTTATCATGTCATTCCATCATGAGAACAAAAATTACATTTTATTTATAGTTTATTTGTAATAAGAAGACTTTCACAATAATTCTAAATAATATCAAACTCTCTTTTTTACTTATCCATTTTTATAAAGAAAGAAATTAGAAGTAACATATCTAAAGCAAGCAAAGGACCACCAACAAAGGAGTAACACTAACACATGTTAAGAAGTTGAAGGGAACATTTAAGGGACCATCAACATTTATACTCTCGTTAAGTAGAAATGAGAAAAAAAAAATAGAAATAAGTGATGACTAGTAGTGTAGATGAAGAAGGCAACATAGCAAGTGGGCATGAGTGGAGGGAAAAAGAAGACCATTGAGCCTCTCTCTTTATTAAGTTTTTGTGCAAAAAAATCAATCAAATTTAAGATATTTTAAAATAACTTAACCCTTACCAGAGCGTGATTTGTGTACAATTTCATCCATAATTTAATGTATGATTTAAACCTGAATTACGATTCTTATGTAATCCTAATGAAACATGACATATTCTAAAAAAATGTTATAGCAATTCATATTACGAGAATAAAAAATCATAACGTAAAATATAAATATATAAATATATATATTAACATTTACTAGTGGTATTATTATTTTTTAAAATAAAATATATTTCTTACTGGCCAGAATGTTATTTTTATAATTTAAGTAACAAAAATATCTTCTTTTGTTTACATAATTTATGATTTTAAATTCTTTTGTTTCATATCAATGCATTTTAGTAAAAAAAAAAAAAATTGATAAGAAAATGGACCTGAATTTTAAATTTATCATAATGATCTTAGATGTTGGAACTTGATATGTAGGTGCATTCATTTATGTTCGTGGTTATTTTAAAATAAATATGAGGCCACGTACTCTCCTATATGATATATCATCAATAGGTGATGAAGATGTAACCCTCCCCAAATTCGTAAGAACGTGTCCATTGATTATAGAAATGGACAACATAAGTGAGTGGGGTCTGTATGTTTAGATATACTTGGTGGAAATTCCCAAAGGAGATCTATAACTGGATTCATCATAGTAAACCATATTAAAATAGCCTCAAATAGTACCTTTTCTTTAAAGGGGTGAGGCTCAGCAAATTGGATTACAAAACGATTCTTTTGATACAGAAAATAACAAAAGATGCCATGATTTTGTGGAGACAATGATGAAAAGAAGAACGTCTATTAGTTCAACCACCTTCACCAAATAGACAATTAGATACCTAAGTTTGAAAATAATGATTTTATTTATTGCAGGTGATGTTCTCGAATAGAAAGGAACGGGGTGAACTATTGGAGGGATTAATAATTAGCAATACGACCACCCCCAATTTTCCACAGGTAATTAAAAATTATTAGCAGTAATTTGCAGAGGTAGGTCTAGGTTTTGCATATATGCATGACCTTCATGTTTCCTTTGCAGAGAATACATCTTTTATGGGGCCAGAATGATCAAATTTTCAAACTGGAGTTTGCACAAAATATGAAAGAGTAAGGGTCTAGATAGAAGAAAACAAAATCAATACCATAGTTATTGTTGTTTATTACTGAAATATTATTAACGCGAGTGATGTATGAAATGACAGAGAACTAGGGGATGGCACAACGCTTGAAAGCATAGAGAAAGCTGGTCACCTTGTTCAGCTGGAGCGACCCTGTGTCTACAATAGATGCCTCAAGAACTTTCTTGCTTCCTTCTTGGCCAAAAATCATTGATGTTTTCAAATCTATTTATCTTCTCAGTTGTGATATCTTGTTCTTTAACCTAAGATGGAGATATCTCATACCTATGTTGTCTCTATCCGTCGTATTCTGAACAGCTAGAGACTGCTTTTCCTATTATGTTCCTTCCTTTCCTTCCTTTTCCAATTGTTTTACTTACTTTTTTGAGACAAAAAAAGAAGTATTTCTTTCTTAAATTTTTAAAATAATAAAAGACTGTGTTAAGCAATGAACTCGAGCAAAACTATTGCAACCTCTTATTTGATAAATTCATATGATTGTATTTTTCTTTTTGGTTGACATATAATTAAATACAATAAAATTTCTTTATATATACATATTTTTTAAATGACGGGTCTTTAGATGAGAGGATTCATAAGATAGATTCAATGTCGATGAGATTTTAGTTTGTTTACATAAGAAAATTGACAAAAGTTCTAATTCAAAACCTGAGTTTATGAATGACTTCTGATTCAAAACCTGAGTTTATGAATGTTAATCTTTAAATATTGTTCAATATTTTCATTCATATTTGATGGGAAAAACAATAACACAAACAATATAATAAAGAATGCAGCGGATATAATTTTTCCTGACTTGCAAGAATCTATGAGGAGCAATAATCAAAGAGCAACAATAATAGATCACCAAAAACACAAATAAAAGCACTACGATTTTTAACGGGGAAAATCCCTCAAAACAAGGGTAAAAACCACGAGTCGTCTAGACCAAAGAAATAGCTCCACTATGATCAACAAGAGTACAAAAGAGTCTCAATTAATAGCACAAATGAGTGCCAACACCAAACCAAATAACAAAACAACAAAGTTTTCAAAATAGAAAAGAACAAGAGAGAATTTCCCTCTACCTCTCCCTCTATGTGTTAGAGCTTTCAGTGTGTTCTGACTTTATTGTATCGCCTCTCTCTTTATTTTATAGCCTCCTCTCCACTAGGTTAAGTGACACATTGACCTTTCAAGTTTTGGGCCTTTTCTCTGCATAGAAAGGGATCCTAATACCCAACAATATTTAATGTTAGACTTAGGTTTATACTGATAATAAAAATAAAATAGTATATTAAAAGCATTTACAATCGGCTATTTCCAACTATATTTCTAAAATAAAATATTGAAGAAATATTATTTCTCAAATATATTTAATTTGTTGAGAAATATTAGTTGTATTTGTTTGTGTAAAATTTGTACAAAAAGAGAAGAAAACGGATGCTAGATAAGACGAATAATATGAAAAAAACAAAAGGAAATATATAAAAATATTATGTGAATAATATTTAGCCACCAATTAATAGTTGGAAAATGAAACTGGAATATCTAAGGCGTAAAGCCCTTCAAACTAGTAGGTAATATTAAGTGTATGAGTGAATATGCTTTTAAAAATTAGTAGGTAATATATGTTTTTATTAAAATTAAAATAGAAAATAAAATTATAAAAGAATATTTAATGTGAAAGTTCTTAAAACTAAAATTTCGTTAACTCAAAATAAATTAAAGAGATGGAATTAATTTCTTAATAGGAAGCTAAATACTCGAGTTTAACATTAACTGATATTTTAACACAATTATTGATTAAAATTCAGTCTCCACTTAAACAGAGAGTGACAATTATCCGTGATAGAATATGTTTTCGACATTTTCTCACAAAGCAACACATACTAAACTCTAAGTAATGTTTTTGGATCGATACTTACAATACACATAATAACCTTTGGAATCATTTTTCAAGATATGTTTTGATTAATTTTTGTTTGGAATGCTAGTTTTCTTCTTCTTTTAAATTTAACAACTTAATTATTTTTTTGATAAAATATATGGGGTGACTTCCATCAATTCTACTCTACATTTGTCTGTATTAAGTCGAAGAACAATTATATTTTAACTATTAAATTTTAACAATTTTTTCTTATAATATGAAGTGTCATCTTCTAAGTGGTTTTGGAATATCGAGAATAAAAAAATGAAAAACTAGTGAACCACTTAAAAAATGTCACTTAAGGTTGTAAGAGAAATTTGTCAAAATTTAGTAGTCAAAAAATCATTTTCCTAAGTCGAAACACGTATCAACAATATTATCTAAAATGTTTAACAATAACAAGTATTAAACTCTTTTTACTCCATGCTAAGATTTTGTAATATAGAAAAACATATATATGAGTTGATATTAGAGAGAAAACAAATATCAAACTAAAAAGTAAGAAAATCTACATAATAGTAGAGATGAATATGTAATCTCAAATTTTTAATAGCTTTTTGATCTGATTTTTTCAATTTAATCTCATTATTTTAAAATGGCTTTTTGATTTAAAAGCAGTGAGTGTAATAATTTGTGTTAGTTGAGGGTTACAAGGTGGCACTATAACTTAATAATTAGGTGGTGCTTGAGAATAAATTTTGATGTAGATAGAAATCCAAAAGTGGTTGTTCTGTATCGTGGCTCTCACCATGGTCCCCCTCTATCTAATAAACGATGCCTGAATTTCTTCCAATGTTCTGTCCTTGGTCTCCGGAACCAAAAGTATCGAAAAAACAACGGTGATGGCAGAAAAAATGGCGTAAATTGTGAATGTTCCTGTTCACAACCACACACTACTCAGTCTTATCACAACTACAAGTACCATAACTTTGAATAAACAAACACAATAGAGAGAAAGAAAGAGACCTGAAGTGCTCCAATTCAAGAGCAAATTTGCAGTCATGGTAATTACTGATGCAGTGAACCAGTTCAAAAACGTAGCTGTGCTTCCAGCGAGGCCTTTAATATTTGGTGGAAGTATCTGAAAGAGAATTATACCATTGTTAATTATCATTAGTAAAAATAAATAAATACAAGATTCAAGACATTTCTATAAGCGGAAAGAGGTGTTTCTGCATACCTCAGACATTATAATCCAGGGGATTGGTCCAATGCCCAGAGAAAATCCAATGACCAAAGCCTGAACAGAAACACACTTGATCAAGTTCACAATGTACAGAAAATACGAAGCATGAAATGAAAGAACCCTGCTAAATCAATAAAATCATACATACCACAAGCCCCATAACTGAGAGCATTGCTAGTAATTGATGAAGGTCAGAATCATTTGACACCACTCTCTGGATTCAACAAAGGAAACTTATTATTTAACACAAACATTATACCAATTAAGCTTTAATGCTGAATAGATCAGCTTCAAATTAGTGATTAATTAGGATTACCAACCTCCAAATAGAATGAGGTAGCTACAAGGAGGAGGCTAAGTGTCATTATAGATGAGGATAACTGCAATGGAATTAATTAATTAATTAATGTAAATTAATTTTTTAATTTTTCAAGAGATAAATAGTTGGTTGTCTTGATACTCACTATTAGGAGCATCCTTCTCCCACTTCTGTCGACCAAGGATGTAGCAATCCCAGTCATTGCGACCTATGCGTTGAAAGATTAAAAAAGTTCATTAATAATTAGAATTTACAAGCTTCACAATTTGAGACTCACATAAAGTAAATATCTATTATAGAGCGTGTGTAGATTATGACCTGCATAGCTCCAAGTCCAAATGTAGCAACATCACTCGATGATATTCCTGTTATACCACCTCAAATATCTATTATATTGCTATTTATATATTCATACAAAGCGTGACATTACACAGAAAGTGATAAATAATTGATAGAAAAAAGTATTTAATTAATTACCTGCACTTGCAAATATGTTACTAGAATAGAAAAAAACACCGTTGATACCAGAAAGTTGCTGGAGCACAAGTAGTCCAATACCTACCTGCAAGGTGCATGCACATGCACCCAGATAGCAGAACTCAGAAGATTTCATTTTGAATATCGACTAAACAAAATTATAGCAAAAACAATGATAAATTCGAAGAAGAACACCAAAGTGGATTCATATATATACCATTAAAGGAAACCAATATCTTTTCCTCTTGAGATCTCCAAACTGTAAAGTATCTGTTCTGTTATTCGACACCAGAGAACCCTAGCATGATAATTAAACGTCTTATTAAAAAGTGTGGTCCAAGTGAAGATGGAGTGGCCTTTGAGTTATGTGTGTGTGTGTGTGTGATGAAGGACCTGGATTTCTTGTGCTTCCATAGTAATATCAACGTTGGGTCCTCGTAAAAATTTTAAGGAGGCTTCAAACTTTTCTATCATGCCCATTTCGGCCTACACATTAAGAAAGAAAACTGAAATTCGAAGAGATTGCAAATAATAATAGAAATTACCCAATTACTATATAATATATTTTGTATGATCCATACCAACCATCTAGGAGATTCTGGAATGAAATATAGCCCGGGTATTAATATTCCACAGGGAATAACTCCTGCAAAAAAAGGAACAGTTCTTCATTATATTAACAAATATTTGTCTTCATTTTTCTTTAGCTTTTATAAATGTTGTCCATGTTTTAGTCGTAAAACTTCCATTTTTCTTTAATTTCTGTACAAGAGATCTATAATGTACGATGGCTGTAAATAAACCGATCCCTATTTGAAGTAAAAATGTAAAATAGCTTGGATCTGTAAATATAGTGGTTAGTTTTGTTTACACGGAGGTTCTTTTTTTTTTAGGGGTTTTTTTTTTCCCTAATTCAGCTTATTGACCCATATACATGAAAAATAAATATTTTTTTTTCTTTTTCCTTTTTTACTTTATCTCTACATAGTTGTCACATTTTTTTTTTCATCTCGTTGTCTCCATCATGGAACATTATTCATTAATTTGACAGTAGAGATATATAGAGTTAAACTTTCACCTAATACTGCTAGAACTCTCCAATTGACAAAAAGGCCCAACAAATAAGCCAGCATTATCCCAATAGTAACCGAGAGCTACAGAAAAAAGAAGATAAGTATATTTATATATATCTATGAATAATTAGTTGGATATATAAAGTAATAGATGTAATAAGGTTCCCTAGCTAAACCTAACTAACCTGGTTCACAGATCCAAGAGTGCCTCTCAAGGTTCTAGGTGATATCTCTGCTATATAAACAGGTACCTAAACATACATATAAATTTACCAGTTAGTTTCATCACAAAGTCACAACCTGCACCAATTATTTGTAAGAGATTTTTACTCCTCATACTTTTTACGTGATTTTATTTTATTTTTAAATTACTATTAATATTAATGAAACATTTTACTTCTTAAAAATATTTTTTAAACTTTAATTCTTTCTCATAATTAATGTATTTAATGTTTTGATTTAGGTGTATTGGTTATGCACCTGAACTTTTTAAGTAAAGTTTTTTTGTTTAAAGTTATATTTTTTTTCATATTTATTTCACTTAAATAAAGATTCGTATTCAAAGAACTTTTTTAAGAAAACTAGGGAAAGAATAATTTAGTTTATATAAAAAATGTTAAGAAATTAATTTGGATATTATTGACAAAAGACTAGAAAGAAGGAGTATATTATTATAAAATTCTTACCTTTTCAAACTACATATAAAAGTAAAACGGTTTTCTGATGTATGTTTTGTCATCAAATGAGAAAGATAGGAACTTGAAGAAATGAAAGAGAAAGATATGTGAATGTGAGTTGATGAATAAAAGAACGTATAAATAAAAACCAAAAAAAGTATTTATGTTAACTGTGGAAAAATTAAAATCCTGATTAATCTTTTGATAAATAGTTATTTTATGATTCAAAAAAGACCAAACACTTGTTTTTTATAAATTGTACAAAAGATACTGAAAATGGGATGAAACTATATATTCAATGTATATATGTGCATGATAGAAAATGAAACAGAAATGAGTCGTATTTTCGCGATTTTTGTATTCTTCCTGGTTTTTCATGAGCATGAGTTTGTTTTTCACTGGTGGAGTTGCCATATTGTTCAAACAATTTAGATGATTTTGGACTCAGATTCCTCATTAGTGATGGAAAAGGAATAGTTTCTTCGTTCTTAACCTCAAGCAAATTTTTTATGTGCTATTTGTTTGGGCTTGGTCTTCACATTGGGCTTGTACAATTAAGTTTGGACAGTTTCTTATTGCACCGCCGCAATTCAAAACAGTAAAAAATACTTTTGAATTGCATAATCTAGAGTTTTTTTAAGGAAAAATTGGCTTCCAGATTCTACAATCCGGAAGTTATTTTTAACTTGTGCATTGTACAATTTGAAGGTAAAAAAATGATTTCTGAATCGTGTAATCTAAAAAGGACAAAATGGAAAACTTATTTATATGGGGATCTAAGAAGGAAGTTTTGGAGGTGCAAGAAGAAACTTGCCTCGAGTTTGTTGGAGGTGACAAATCTATTGTTCCTTACGGTTGAAGTTGAAGATGGTCATTGATTAGATTTTTCAAGATCTAATATAAATGCAATAAAATAGATTTGATCTATAATCTGGATCCATTATAGATCAAATTTATAATGAAACTAGATTATAGATCCATTATAGATTTGATCCACTTGGATTTGGACAACCCAACTTCAACATTGGCCATAACTAACTTGACTTAATCTAGGCTCACGTTGATTTTGCTCCACCTGGGTCTAGGTCAACTTGACTCGATTTGGCGCCAAGTCAACTTAGCTCAATCCAAGCCCAGGTCAATTCAAATTGATTTGAGTCCATGCTGACTTAACTTGACCCTGGGCCCAAGATGACTCACCTAGACCTTGGGCACAACATGACTAGGTTCAATTGTGTGCCTGAGATGACTCGGTTTGACCCTTAAGTTCGGATCAACTCACCTCAACCTTTGGTATGGACTAACTTCTTTCAAACTTTAGCTTGGTCAACTCAGCTTGACTTCTAGCCTGGGATGACTCAACTCAACCTCTTGCTGAGGATGACTCATCTTGACCTCCATATTAGGCCAATTCAGCTTGATTTTTTGACATGGGTCTACTTGACTCAACTTTCGATCTGAGTCGCCTCAACATGAATTTCAGCCTAGCCTAACTTGTATTGATTCTTTGGCCTAGGCCAACTCATCTTGACCTTCATACCAAGTCAACACAGCTTAACTCTTTGGGTTGACTCGACTCGACCTTAGCCCATACCAACTCATCTTGGCCTTCAAATTGAGCCTACTTAATTTGATTTTTTGGTTCGGACTAACTTGACTTGAATTTAGGATCAAGTCGACTCATCTCAATTGTATGGCCTGGACTAACTCATCTTAACCTTTATAGTAGCTCAACTCAGCTTAATCATGGGTCCATAATGACTCCATTCTACCCTTTGATCGGTGTTGAGTCGCCTCGACCTTTGGCTCGGATCGACTGATCTCAAACTTTGACCAAGGCTAATTCTTCTTGACCTTAAGTCCAAACTAACTCGCCTTGACTTTCGGTGACTCAACTCAACATTTGGTTCGGACTGAGTTGCCTCGGCCTTCATCTCAACAAACACGTCTTAACCTCTGGCCTGAGCTTACTCACTTTGACCTTTAATCTAGGTGGACTTAGTTTAACCTTTAAACCAGATCGACTTACTTTGACCTTTGGCATGGGTCAACTTGACTCGATTCTTCATCTTGACCTTTGGCGCGAACAAACTCATCTCTACTTATATCCCTTTGACTCATTATTTTAAGCAATTCGACTCACTTTGATTCAGACTGACTTTATTTAACTTTGGATCCGTATGGACTTGGTTCAACCTGATCCTCAACTGTCTTGTCTTGACTTAAATACACCTTGATTTTGAAATTTTAAAATCCAAAAAAATATCCAATTTAAATGTAATCCAAATTCAATTAAGTAGATTGGACTTAAATTCCAAAATATGAATTTAATTTAGGATAAATTCATTTTAATAGACTTAAAAGTAATATAATTTAAATTTTTTATCCATCCTAATCTTAAAGTTTAATCGATGCTACTTGGTACTCTCCATACCATTTTATATGATAAAAGTCATAAAACCAATCTAAACAAAATCGCAAAATATTTTTTTTTCCGATTTAAACTTTATTTAAAATTAAAATTGATTTTGACTTTTATATATTTGATTGAAATATTGTTTAATAAAAATATAAACCTAAATTCTAAAAATCTCAACCATGCCTAGCTACTGCTATGATATTTATTAATCAAGGAACCAATAAAGAGCTATCAGGAAATCAGGATTACCACATAAGAGATTATTCCCACGCCAAAACCTTCCATTAATCTTCCCATAAATAGAAGCGATGAATCCTAGAACAATAGTAGTCAATATGATTACCAAGTCATAACAAAGTAATTAAATTATGCCAACAAACTTCAAATGTTAATACTTACTTTCGCTATAGAAATGGCGAGCCATCCAAATATATTTGGGACTGCTGCGAATATTAGTGACTGCAATTCAACGTGCCAAAATATTAAATTTCAAAATTAGAAATTAATTTTTTATTAATTTTAAACTTAATTAAGTTTTAAGTTTCTCACAATTTTAGATATTTTTAATTGAATTTTTATTAAATTTTGTGACTATTGAGTAATAAAAAGTTTTATAATTTTTGATTGAATTTATGATATTTATTTATTTTAATAATCGGATACTGTAGTTTTTCTTATCGTAACTAACAGACTCACATCATTTAAAAGTCTAGATCTAGTGCACCCTCCCATAAATTACTTCTACTGTTGGTAAGTGACAATAAAGAGGAAAACAAAATGAAAACCTACATAGGATAGTGGGAAACTGCAGTTTGTGTTGATTTTTCAGTGTATGATTATCGAAAGTGGTGCAAACTCATACTGCCATTCAATTGGGCTCCTTTAAGGCTGCAGATGGCAAAGAATAAAGCCACTAATTTATGGATTTCATAATAAAATAACATCCAGTGTTGGAAGTGAAGGGTTTAGTTTATCTTTATTATTTACATACACAATTGAAGAGTTTTTGTTTCGTGCATGATATTTTCTAGGAAAATGTATTAGAAAGTAATATTAGTTTGAATTTAAAATCATGTTTGGTACCTAAACATTGTCATTTCCTATTACACTTAAATGTTTATGTATCTTAAAGTATACTCTTGTTCAATATTGAATTAAAGATTTGAATGTTATGTGAAGTGAATTGTCAATTAGGAAAATCATAAAATTATCAAATATCTTAAAAAGAAGACACATATTAGAGACCTTAACTCATGTAAAAAGGGATATTACATCAATTATAGACCTAAATAATGTAATATGTATGTTCCTTTTGTTGTTCTCCACTAAGTTGAACATATTATTACATAGGTTGAGCCTACAAAGATGTAATATATCCTTTGCCTTAAATTGTATTTACACCAATGAAATATATATAATCGTTGTAATTTGTTTGTATATCTCATCAGTATATGAATTGATGTAAAAGTGTTTTATTTTCTACTTCGCATAAATCTATATCGATGACTAACCCAATGTAAAATATATAAAATAACTATTGTAATGTTTTTTTATAGTAGTGAATGCTTGAGAATCGATAATAACAAAGAATATATTGGTCAATTTGGGACATATTGCAAAACTCATGGAATAAGATATGAAAATACATGTGAAATTCATTAGATGAATGGAGTAACTAAATAAACAAAACAATTGCAAAGAAAGTTAGAAGTATACTTTCTCGAGTAAAAGTTTCCAAATAATTTTGGTGTGAAGTGGTGAGAACTATAATTGATCTAATAAATTTGTCACCTTTAGGATCATTGAATGCAATGCTTTTAGATGAACTGTAACTTGCACAAAAATCTTTTTATGGTCACTTGAGAGTTTTCAAGTATAAGACATTGATTTATATTCCTAAAGATGAAAGTTTGATGTTAAAGTTTTAACTCATTGCGGTTTAGGTCAGGTCGGACTAGTTCAACCTTTAAGTTGGGTCAGTCTAGTTTGATCTTCGATCTGGATTGACCCAATTCAATCTTTAGTATAAGTTAGTTCTGTTTAACTTTTGACTCGGACGGACTCAATTTGACCTTCGGTCTGAATTGAATCAACCTTCTGCTCGACTCGATTCAACTTTTTGAATCGGTGAAATTTTTTTATCCTTAAACAATAAAAAATTTTATAACTCGAAAAATTTCAATATTTCAATTTCTTTTTTAAGTGAATTTTAAATTCTACTATTTTAATTATTTGAAATACTTTATTTAATTTCTTAATTTTAATTTTTTCATCCAAATATATTATTTTCCTTAGAAGAATTTTAAAATTTTCAAATAAATAAATTATTCTCTTAAATTATATCATTCAAACAAACAATAAAATTATTTTTTACTTTCTCTTTCATTTAAAAAATAGAGTTTGATTTCAAAATCTTTGTAAGGTGTAGATTGGAAAGGTTTTGGAAGGTAAAGTCGTGAGGTTGTTGTGCGAAAGATTGATGATTTTAAGGTTTGGAAAACTAGAGAGCTGAACTTGGTTGCTGAACCTGTTGTTTGAGAGATTGAGATTTTGCAGCCATGAAAAGGGACGGCTTTGGGAAGTGAGGTTAGTGCTTCCACTGAACTTGTTGTTTGAAACAAAAACAGTCTGGTAATCGAAAGAAAAACAGAAAAAACAGAAAGAAGCTAATACACTAACAACAACCAACCTGGTACCTGCCCTAGTTTAGGAAATTTCTAGACAAATCTAGAACCTCCAACTTATACGTGTTCCACCAGATGCTTCTACTTAGGTTTTCCGGAGAAAGATTTAGTCCTTTTATAATATCATCATTTGAACAATTAAAACCGCTTTGAAACTAGGGAGGGTTACACAAATTGAAACACCTTTGGCACCAGCTCCTGGTCTTCCTTTTTGCATGAATATTTAGATTCCACGAGAACAACCAGTATAACGAGAATGAAGAAAGTGCAAAAAGTTTCATTATCTTGGCTTCACTATCTCTCCAGAAGAACCAGTAAAAGTGTCCCTATTATATTATGATGATTCGTACGAAAGACAAAAGATGTAAAAAATATGCGGAGAGTAAAGCCAATAAAATAGGTTGGAACTTCCGAGTCAATTCAGCTCACCACGGATTCGGATGAATTTGATTGAAATTCTTTTACAAATTTCAGTACGGGTTAATTTTTGACCTGATCTCCCTAGAACCCGGCTCACACACCGTGGTGAGCCGAGATGGCTCATTAACCCGTAAATAAAGGGTTACATAAATGTTTTTTTATTATATTGTGTTTTGCATGTGAGTCACATTAGATTATTTTTTTTAGCCAAACACATTGGTAATTTGTATTTTTGTGATTTTAGAGTTTAACATCCTTTTGAATTGTATTTGAATTTTATTAATGTTTATTTAGTTTTTAATCATAATTATAATTTAGTTTTTGTTGAGACAGAAGAAAAAAATTGTTTTTTTTAATTAGGTGAGTCAATGAACCAATTCATTTAACCCATCCACCCGTGGTGAGCCGGACTAGATTTGAATTTTTTTGACTCACGAGTTGAGTTGACTCATTAAGTGATCAACCCGTGGTGAGTCGGACCAGATCGGACTGGGTTACCCGTTTTAACATCTCTATCATAGAAATGATAGGATCACAATTGTTAATGAAATCACGTCATGTCCATGCACATATCACACAGTAAAAACTACATTTCCATTAATCTTTAAAACTAAATTTAAAATTGATAAGACAAAATTAAAAAAAAAAACTCAAAAAATAATAGGAAAACATTTGGTATTAAATTCTTTACAAATTGTTGAAATTGGAATATGTCCGAAACGACCAAAACATATTGGTAATAGTATAATACCTCTTTACGTCCGAAGTATTCCGCTATTTGGCCGCTGACCGTTGCTCCCACCATTGCTCCAACGTTAGATAAAGATCCGAACATTGAAAACTGCCTCAACAAGATATTCAACAAATCAGTAATCTGATGAAAAATATCTTTAATTAAGATCCAAAGCCATATGAAATCTAATAACTAAATACCCTTGATATTGAGAGATTAAGATCTCGAATCATATCAACTTGTGTTGGAGAAGAATAACCACACTGTATGAATAATATAATGAAGAAGGCAATGCAAACCCAAAACAAAAATAAATAATCAAAACAAAAAAGGAGCGGAGAGTGAAAAGGGCATTGTGATGTATAATGTAAACACCGTGAAACCGAATTGGATAGGACCCAATGCAACGACGAGAACGCATAGCACAACAAAGAGATTGTTACTTCCAGCGGAGCCGTGGACGAAAGGTGTCCTAACGTTCCTAGCATCCTCATGGTACTCCGCAAATGGCATAGCTTCAGCACTAATCAAAGTTCTTAGATTATTAGTTCCAATTCCTAAGCTTTCGCTAATAAACACTAACTTGATCCCAAAAAAAAAAATGTGGGAGATTGTAAGAAACTAAAGAGGAACGAGATCTGAGAAGTGTAAAGTGGAGCTAGGTTTCATCTTAAATGTCCGAGTCATTTGGATGTGAGATAAATATGTGGCGACCAAAACATTAAGGAACCTATGGCCATGACCTTGTCTCTGCCCTGTACAAGGTGCATATACCGTCTATGTTATTATTCATTTTTGGATATAATTCTGCCATGTGGTTGTCATTAATTGAATGTGCAGTACAGAAAAGGAAAATGCAAAATCTATTACTCATTTTATTACAAGTTGGGTTATGAATTAAATGTTTACATTATCCCAAACTGGATAAAATCTACAAATGTTCACCTCTAAATTTTGCTTCCAATATTAAAAAAAAAAGTTTTGCAAAATGCATCCTGAAACTTAAAATCAAATCCTTAAGGTGATTTTAATGAAAAAAAAAGTTAAAAAAATGCAAAATTATTTTTTAATCCTTTATTAAATAAATATTTGTATTAATTTCTATTTAGTGAACACTAACTAAAATAAAAAATACTAAAAATAAATAATATAAGCACATAGAGGAATTTATGATAAGGTTAGTATAAGCTTAGTTTTGGATGATTTATGATAAATTTTTGTGGGTGAACGACAAACTAAAAAATTATTTTTAAACGTTTTTTATAATTCTTATTTGGCTTAATTATCATTTTGGTCCCCTAATTTGTTGGTTTGGTTCATTTTGGTCCTCTTATTTTTTGTTGATTCAATTTGGTCTTCTAATTCTTTACAATGATTCAATTTGGTTTATGTCGCTGACGTTAACAACGTTTCCGTACATGTCACGTGTCATTTTGTGAAATTTTATAATTTTTGTAATTTTTTTTAATTCTTTTTTATTTTTTTTAAAAAAATTAAACTGCCATGTGTTACTTTATGGTTGTGACACGTGTCAACTTGATATTCTTTTTAAAATTTTAATTTTTTAATTAAAAAAAAAAAAGTGCCACGTGGCACATCACGATTGTGCCACGTGTCAAACTATCATTGGTTGTTTTCAATTTAGTCTCTCTATTTACAATTTTGATTCAATTTAATCCCATTTTTTGAAATAATTTAATTTTGTCCTCTCTAATTTGAGATCATTTATAGATCAAATTACTCCTTCTAACTATTCAAATTATTATTTTTTTTTTACATGTGTACAAAATTTGAAGGGTGAAAAATTACAAGTAAAAAATATAAAAAATAAAAAAATGAGTATTTAGGGAGAGATTTGATGTATAAATGATAAAAAATTATTTTAATATGAATGTATAAATTGTAATTAAGCTTAATTATTAATTTGTTATCAAATTAGAGAGGACAAAATTGAATCATTTAAAAACATTGAGGGACTAAATTGAATCAAAAATTTAAATAGAGGACGAAATTGAAAACAATGTTAGCTTTGCCACATGGCATTATGATTTTTTTAAATAAAAAATCTCAATTTGACACGTGTCATAACCATAAAGTGACACGTGACAGTTTAATATTTTTTTAAAAAAATTACAAAAAAATTTACAAAAATTTACAAAAAATTACAAAAAAAATTACAAAAAATTATAAAATTCCACAAAATGACACGTGGCATGTATGGAAACGGTATTAACGTCAACTTAACAATAGGAATCAAATTGAACCATTTTAAAGAATTAGAGGACTAAATTGAACTAACAAAAAATAAGGAGACCAAAACGAAACAAACCAACAAATTAGGAGACCAAAATGATAATTAAGTCTTCTTATTTTAAGTTTTAATTTGTTAGATTGGATTAAGTTCGGTTCTTTAATTGGTAGAAATGTTCTAAATTGACTCAGAACAGATTTGGCTGTAAAATTGGAAATATTCAGTCGGTTACTCAATTATGCAGAGCGCTGGAATAAGTTTTCTAGTATTTTTCTTGTAACGGATTGTATCTCGTATGGACTTTTCTAAAAAATAGAGGAAATATTCACCTATAAATAAGTGACAGCAAGAGGGAAAAGGTGAACATGGCGAGAGTATAAACACCTACCCAAACATCCGTTTTAGGTTTAAATAAATATTCACTCCGTAGAATCCAGGATAAAGAAACAGTAACACGAAATGGAAATGAGAAATTATGGTTGTTTTCGTAGGAAGGATGATTGGCGAAATGTGATAAAGTGGCATATAAATAAATAAGAAATAAATTCAGAATTAAGAATTAAACTGTTTGAATACTACCTACCATCTGCACCAGTATTTCCACATCATTGTTCCACAATACATAAAAAATAGCCCAAAAGGATCATACATACTTCTGGGGGCTGTTGCTGTTATCGTTGAATACAACCACAATTTGTGGTACAATCATTGTATTTCTTAATTTGATTAGCCGCACATAGGAGAATCATCATCCAAAACTAGGCAATAAGAATACTATTATTATTATTATTAGGCAGTAATTCAAGTCATCGACCCCATGTTTACCATAGGAACCTATTCCCTGGCAAAAATACAATTCGTAATAGAAATACACTTATGACTACAAAGCTTTTTTTCCATTTTTCTTTTGCTACAATATTATTTTAAAAAAATTATATCAGTAGCTTGTACAGTAAAAGAACAATTGCATTGATTTTTCACCCCCCTTCATTTGTTACAGAAAATTTGATACATGATAAATACAAAAGCCCTAAAAAAACACATGATATTGAACTCCTTTAAACAAGACAGACTACCTGTGTGCTCTCCCAAAACATATCTATCTGAAGGAAAACTGAATTTCTTCCAATGTTCTTCCCTTGGTCTCAGGGACAAATTTCGCTATAAAAGCAATAGTTATGGCAGCTACTACTGCGTAGATTGTAAATGTCCCTGTAGACATTCAAGTCAGCATTGTATTGATATTGATATAAGCATATAAGCATACAAGACACGCACTCACCTCCACTGCTCCAATTTAAAAGTAAGTTAGCTGTCATCGTGATAACCCACGAAATCAGCCAGTTTCCCATTGTCGCTATACTGCCAGCAAGCCCCTTTATATTCACAGGAAGTATCTGAGAAAACAACCCAGAAATTACCCCACATATTCAATTTACACAATTAACTCAAGACCTGAAATCATGTTACAATTACTAAATTCATCCTCCTAATAATGATTATTTGTTTTGAATGCTAAAAGTGTTTCATACCTCAGACATTATCAGCCAAGGGATGGGTCCAAGGCCTAGAGAGAACCCAATCACCATCGCCTACAACATTCGTGATCAATCAGACGAATGCTAAAAACTTAAATTGTAAATTGTACAAGGAAACTCCAACCAAATCCAAGAAACATACCACAAGTCCAGCAACAGAAAGTATTCCCAAAATGCTGAATAGATGTGAATCCTCTGATACAACCCCCTAGTATCAATCAAATAAGATAGTTAAAAGCATAGCTAGTCTTCTGAAATTGAATTAAGATAGTACCATTACTACTACCAACCTCTAGATAGAATGCTGCTGAAACAATGACAAGGCTAATTGTCATTAGACATGAAGATATCTGCAGATGTGATAAGAGATCAAATTTCATTTAACTTAATAATCATATTTTATTATAGTAGATATTAGAAAACGGTTATGACAGAATTAATTTTGCTTCATACTCACCATTAAAAGCAGCCTCCGACCACTTTTGTCCACCAGCCATGTGGCAATTCCAGTTGCTATGACCTGAAAAAAGAAAGCTGATAATAAGAACAAAATTCACAATCATTATATTCGCATTAAACATTATATGCAGTCTAGGCTTTATTATGCAACCTGAATGGCTCCAAGTCCAACTGTAGCAGCATCGCTTGATGAAATTCCTGTTACAACACATAAATCAGACCATTTCAGGAGCAACTCAAATCTGGGAGGCATTACAACTGTCATCTAAATCCAAAAATCAGTTTTTGTTACCAAGTATGAAAACTCGACCAAAAAAGGATAGACTGAAGTATATCAGAATTGGCCATTTTTGCTTTCCTTTCGGTCAAACAAATCATTAGGACATTAAAATCAGCTGAGTCAGTGAAATGAACTAATGAAGTGGATTTTATGCTATTCAGTTACAATTTCCAACATATATCTAACATCTCAAACCGTGTTATACTTCATGTAAAGGAATTTTGAGTAATTGAAGCTTTAAAACTCCCTTCACCCTACAGATTATTGAACACCAATCACCCTCCTTTCACCTTCCACCCCATCCTCATCCCCAACCAATAAAATTGTCATCCAAAATTAAATATAATTTAACAGTTGATTGGTATCTAAACCTGCGTTTGCAAAGATGGTGGTTGAATAGAACAAAACTCCATTGATGCCAGATAATTGCTGCAGAACAAGTAATCCAATACCAACCTGCATGATCTCAGTTAGCAAAGAATGCTTGACTTTTTGGATAAAAGACAATAAGTGCTGGGAAGAAAGGATTTAGAAAAAAACTTATCCAGCATCATATCATACCATTAAGGGGAACCAATATCTTTTCCTCTTGAGATCTGCAAATCGAATTGCAGCTCTTTTTCCCGTTGAAGCCACAGATCTCTAGAAAAGAGAAATGATTAGCAGTGCATGTTTCAGAAACACATATTACAAAGTCTTAGCTGCACCTGGCAAAATTTAGCCACACAACAATGACACAAAAAAATACCTTAATTTCATAAACTTCAACAGATATGTCGGTGTCAAATCCTCTTAACACTTGCAAAGAAGTCTCAAATTCATCTGTCATCCCCATCTTGGCCTGTACTTCCCCACCAATCGGGGAAAATAAATAAAATGAAAGAAAAGCAGAAAGATAATCAGCGAGAGTATAAAATGCCTTGCCATCCTTTTTCTGAAAGGAACAAGTATTTTAGAAAAGATTAGAAGTACAGAAATTCGATCAGCATAATGCATAACTTATCCATACCAACCATCTGGGGGATTCTGGTATGAAAAATAACCCTGGTATCAATACTGTACAAGGCAAAACTCCTGCAGCAGATCATATAACATCGTTGGTTATTATTTAGGTTGCAGAAACCACGTAAATATATGCTCTACACATTAACGTTTACAAGAGAAAACCACGTACATATATGCTCTACACATTAACGTTTACAAAGAGAAAACCACTTAAATATATGCTCTACACATTAACGTTTACAAAGAGAAAACCAGAATCTACTGAACCTTTTGTACCTTCACAAGAACATCATTTAGCAGACACTTCAAAATTGTAGTCATGTGTCATAAACATGTTGGACATGTAGGGAGACACTTTGAGTTTGAATACTTGTAACTTCACCTTGCATTTTGTTTACATTTATTTGTAGTAGAAGTATTCCATTGTTATAAAATATTAATTAGAAAAATTATAGCATTTAATATGTTAATAATAACTCATGATCACTCTTAAAATAAGATTCCCTCTTTCGATTTAAAATTTGTATTTTATGCTAATTTTATATGTTTAAATTATTATATCATATCTATGCTTTGCATCCCCAATCAAATTTTACTCCCATATCCCAGGTCAACCATATTTTATTTTAAAGTTAAATATGTTTTTAGTCTCCAAACTTTGACATGAAATTGGAATTCGTCCCCATCCCAAACATTGATATAGTTTGGTCTCCAAACTTTAAAAATAAATAGAATAGTCCTCCTAATCCAATTGCCTTAAATATTTTTTATGTGTTAAATGGCATTTCAGGCTGCCATTTTGAGTGATTTACACTGTTTGACATGTTCCAACTCAAGTGTTAGTCTAGAGCACCGTTTATCACGTAAAAAAATTTAACGCAATTGGAGTTAAGATAACTATATCCATTCATTTTTTAAATTTAAGGACAAAAATGTATCAAAGTTCGGGACACGGACAAATTCCAATTTTACGTTCAAGTTAGAGATTACAAACATATTTAACCCTTTATTTCATAAATGTTGCTCATCCCCTGCAGACACAAATTGCTTATGTTCATTTCTGTAAAAACTTGATGAAACTAATTTGTAACCAAGGTATCTCAGAGTTTCATTCATCCATCCTCAAAATCTAAGCCAAGTAAATAACTAGAACTTTACCTAAAATAGCAAGCACTCTCCAGTTGACAAAAAGGCCCAACAGATAAGCCAGCAGAATGCCAATTGTAACAGAGAGCTGAGCCAGCAAAATTACAAAAACAATGACTACTAAACTCCAATTAAAACAAGAAAATAAATAAAACTATAAGAATTGTTATGCTACAATAGATATCAACCTGGTTCACTGATCCAAGGCCACCTCTCATGTTTTCAGGGGAGATCTCTGCTATATATACAGGAACCTATCAAAAACAAAAGAACCAGAAGACAGAACTCTTTCACTCAGCATTCTAACCAATAAGACAAACCAATAGAAATGATTAAGAAAGTTGATCCCATTTACCACATAAGAGATTATCCCAACGCCAAAACCTTCCAACAACCTCCCCATAAACAAAAACGAGGAATCCTACAAAACAAAGCATTACTGTTTACACAGCCACAGCCACAGCATCAAAACTAAACCACGCGTACTTACTTTCGCAAAAGAAATAGCAAGCCACCCTATTATATTGGGAATTGCAGCAATCATCAACGACTGCAATGTTAAAAAACATGCCAAAAACCACCAATTACTCTTCACATTGATAGCTTTTCCTTTAAAATGTTGACCTCAAAAACACAACAAATAAATAAACCAATAAAATACCCCTTTGCGGCCTATATATTCAGCTATCTGACCACTTGCTATAGCCCCCACCATCGCTCCCACATTCGACAAAGATCCAAACAAAGAGAACTACAAAAAAATCAACATATTAAGCACCAAAACTTTAAAGCCAAACCATGGGAAATATAATCAAAAGAACACACATATACATAGTAGCACCTCCGAAACCGAGAGCTTTAGATCGCGTACTATAGCCCCTTGCGTTGGAGAAGAATAACCACACTGTACCAAAAAAAAAGTCAAAATAATTAAAAAATAGACCTTTTCTCAGTCCAACTCCTTTACCAATAATAACAAACATTAACAATAATCTTATCCAACAATAGACGAGGTGGACTGCATGAAACACACGCTATTCGTGCTCAATTAAATCTAAATTCTTTATCCTACTTCTTTTAATGATAGATACTAGAGGCAATCACAACGGCTGCGGGCTAAGTTCTACTTCCAAATAATTTTGGGAGATGTATATCGTGTTGGAACTCTTGATAATTTCTCTAAGCTAAAAATTATCTATCACCTTTAAACTAAAGAGGAATATGTCCTTTCCAAGGAGAATAAGTAGAGCAATAAATCTGACGATTGTGATAAAATCAAACATGTGCACAATAAATTGTAAAAGTGAGATAAAATCAAGTAAATGCACAATTCTCGGTCTTTTCTTACAGTGAAGCCGAATTGGATAGGACCCAAGGCGACGATGAGGACGCAGAAGAGGACGGAGACAGCGCCTTCACGGATGACCTGAGTAGAGGATCCCATGATACTGGACTGCCGCGAACCCATCTTGTACCAACTCCCCGTGTGGAGAAACGGTTTCTGAAGATCCCTCGCATCTCCAGTCTCTTCCCTGAAACTCATCCTCAACCTCCAACCAACCAGTTCCAACCAGTGGCACTCGAAAACTGAAACAAATTACTCTCGCAGACAGAAGGTGTTCGCGAAAATGTCCCACAGAGGATTAGGATGTCGAACACTGTTTTGCTGTGCTGTGGTGAGCTGTGACGAATGTTGTCGCTTGTGGCGTGACTGAGAGACTAGAAGCGTCAGATTCGGTGCTTAAATAAATTTGTCAATTCGGTCCACCAAACAGGGGATTATGTTGCTTTGGTTGCGTTGGTTTTCGCATGGTGGTTTTAAAATATCTGGTGGATCTCACTCGCTGCTGTTTTGGATTTTTGCACCCACCTACGGAACTCAATTATTCACTAATTTCTGCTGGAAATGGTAACAAATCTAAAAGCCTAAGCCTCGTCACCAACTCACGCTCAAATCATTTAAACATATGACTGGCAGCTGAAACGTTTAGTCCACTTTGCACGAGGGGAATGCCAAATTTTGTGTCATAATTTGCTTTTTAAAATACAGTTTTAGTATTTATATTTCAAATTAAGTTTTTCTAAAATAACAATTTTACCTTTTTGTAATTTGAAAAATATTTTTTCAATCCATCAACTCAATTGAATATTTTAGTTGTGGTTTTATCAATTTCAAATTGTTTATACGATAACTTGTTATTAACATGTTTATTTTCTTTCAATTTGTTTGGTTTAAAGTATAAGATGTTTAGAGAGAGATTAAAACAAACCTTTTTTTATTAAATTACATGATTAAAATTATTTAATTTTAAATTCAAAGAACTACAAATAAAAGTTAAGGAATTAAAGCGTATTCAAATCCTGTTGTATATAATTTCGAGAAACTATTATTATATGGAGTTTTTATTATTTTATATAATTTATTTAATTATAATAAGTACTTTATAATATATGTTAAAATTCATTTTACTTTAAAATAAAATTTAGGTGTTGCTTTTTCATCTCTTGAATGTAGATGGATATCTTGAGTGCCATGAAACCTTTTCTTAATAAACCATTGTTTAATATTTAATATAGGTTATGTTTGACACATCATTTTAATTATTTTTTTATTAGTTGGAAACTTGTATTACTTTATTATCAATATTAAATAAACAAGTTTTGTTTAATAGTCAGCAACTATTTTTTGAAACCTACTATAAGTGGCAATTTTTAAAATTCTGACATTTCATATTTATTTTATCTTTTCTTAAAATATCTATCAAGATTACTCTTTCACTATTTCTTTTTTAATTCTTTTAGTATGAGACTGACTTTAATAAATTTTAAACTCTAATACTTACCACTTGGATACAAATATAACTCTCATGAGTAACATCCCATGCAAAGTAATATTTAGAAGAAATACATTAACTGTACTTTAAATGAAACTATTCACATGCATTTAATCTTCTTAAAAGAAACGTATGGAATCTTTCATAAGATATATCTATAATTATTAGTAGTATTATATGTGTGTGTGAAAAGTAAAGACGTTTTCATACAAATAATATGGACTAAATAATATATGAAGACTAATATTTTTTATATATAAATTAAAATTTAGTTAGTGGCAAATCATATTTATTTGCCATCTTAAATCTTAAAATAAATATAATTAAAAAATTTGTAAATAAAATATTAAGCTTAATTAGTGGTTTGGTTTTCTAGTTTGTTGCTATGGTTCATTTTGGTTCAATTTAATCATCTAATTTCTTAAAAGTGTTCAATTTAGTCCTCTTATTATTTTTTATTTAATTTAGTTATCTTTTTTTTAAACTATCAAATTTTTTCATTTCTCAATTTGAGACCAAAGTAGTAATTAATTTATTTTTTTACATCCACCTAAATACTCAATGTTTTTACATTAGGTAGAGTAATTTGATGTATAAATTCTAAAAAAATATTTTAACATGTACATATAAGTTGTAATCAAGCTAATTATTAATTTGGTCTCAATTTGAAAAGGACAAAATTGAATATATGAGAATTAAATTCAATTAAAAATAATAAAGTGACTAAATCGAACATTTTTAATAAATTGGAGATCTAAATTGAACCAAAAAAAATAACAAGGATACCAAAATGAACCTAACCAATTGAAAGACTAAAAAAATAATTAAATAAAAATATTATAAGTTTAAATTAAATTAATATCTGTTATCAATAAAAATAGAAATTGTATAAACATACCTAATTCTGTCATTTAAATTTGTCGCTTACTTAAACCGATAATTTGATTAAATGTCAATAATTTAATAAGTTATTTTAACATCTCTGTCACACCATTAAATATCTATAATTTAACAAAGAAGTTTAACATCTTTCTCACACACCAATCAGTGCGTAGCATTTAAGTTATCAAAGTAAGAGTTGTAGGACACCTAAAGAAATTCAATAAAACAACAGCATGTGTAATAAATAAATATGTACTTAACATTATTGACAATGATTGTATTTACATAGGTGCTTGAGATGGGAGAATGCATGGTATTGGCATGATTTGGGTTATTATTTAGTGCTATGTTTTCTGGTCAAATTTAGAAAGTTTCGATATGCTACTAGAGTAAGCATGTTGAATTATTTATTATTGGCTTAGTTATCATATCATTTATGAGTTTATGAGGTGGAAGTCTTATCCGGTATGTACTACTTAATCAAATGCTATAATTCATAATATGGACTATTTCCATTATAGGAATTATATACTTTAATGCTTAAGTTTTATAATACATTATCCGCATTATACAAAATTTAGAATTTTCGGTCCTAATCAAGGGTCGGATTATAAGAATAAAATAATACTTTTTTTATACTTAAAAATATGTCTTTTTACAATAATCAAATTAAAATATTAGTTAGAGTTTAAATTTTATAAAACCTTAGTTCATCTATATTGTAATGCTAATTCTATAAGGCTTTACTTCTTTCTTTGGTTATACTATGTTATATCAATTTTAAAACTGTTTTAACTTTTATTCCAGTGAAAAATCTTTTAAGACGTCACCAACATTAATTTTAATTAGTGGCTTATTTGGTTGGTGGTTAAAAGTTCTTGAGACAATTTTTTTTTTTTTATGACTCAGCAATCTTATTTAAGACAGGTGACTTACTTTTTATGTTATGTGAGTATACTTTAATAACAAGATTTTATAAGAATCATGTCTTAAGCTTACGACTTTCTTTCTGACCCTATACGAAAATGTTCTTATAATTTTTTTTTTTAATGGATAAAAGTTGCAAAAATGCACTAAATGTGATATTGTAAAATGGAATTCATAGAAACTATCTCTTAAACGTATATAAGAAGAATTTGAGAAAAAACATTTATAATTTTATGACAAAGTCGAAGATCATAATATATCTTCTTGAAGCTTATAATATATCATGAAGGAGGAAACTTAAAAAACATGAAAATCATGAGTACATTTGAAAAATTTTAGAAAAAAATAATTGTTTTTATGTTTTTCGATTTTTGGTTTTTGGCTTTCTTCTAAAAATTAGTTTATGTTTTTATGTTTTTTGCTTTCTTTTAGAATTTATAAGTTTTCTTAAACTTGTGTGCTAGAAGTAACAAAAATTAATGTAAACATTTTTAGTCATATATTGAATCTTATTTTATTAAAGAGAGGATTCTCCTTGGCTTATGTCTTAGGTTCTTATCAAAGATTAACATCTTTGTAGCGAATTTTCACTTGACTTATCAATCTATTAGATTGTGGCGTCCTCCATCCTTGTCTTATTCTACATTCTTCTCTGATTTATTCTTGTCATCCCTATGGAAGATTCAAATTCAGAAATGATCATAAATTAAAGGTTTAATTAGTCGGATGATACCCACTTTCGTTTGGATGTGTCAGTTTGGTACCCATTCTTAAGAAGGTGTTAATTGCATCTCAACTTGTTTGAAAAAGTGGCTCAATTAAGTCTCTTTCAGAAAAAAAAAATAGTAACATTGTTAACGACATACCACGTGTTAGTCTCGAGTTTTTTTTTCTTTTTTTTATTTTTATTTTTATTTTTTTGAATTTGTTTTAGCCACATGTTAGGTCCCTAGTGTGACACGTGACAAGGTACTGCCATGTATTAGTATAACTACTGAATGTCATTATTTTTATTTCAATTTAGTCTCCACATGACATACTATATTGAAACAAATAAACATACGTAGAAACTAAATTGAAACAAATAGATATACGTGAAGACTAAATTGAAATCAAGACAATGACACTTGGTAGTGACACTGACACGTAATAGTACCTTGTCATGTAGCACTCTTAAGACCACGTATGACAATGTCACGTGTCACACTAGAGACCTGACACGTGACAGTACTTTGTCACGTGAGAATAACTTGTATATGCATAAGTTATGGATTATAAAGGATAAGCATACCAAAGAATTAAAATTTCCAAGTCATGCTTTTTCTAAGCATGTGTTTTGTTTGAGTTTATTTATCAATTAAGCATGATATATAATAAATTAATAATAAATAATATAATATAATAATTAATATATATATATATAAATAATAATTAATAACAATAATTAAAATATTGTTAAAATTTAATATTTTTAACTTATTCAAAATCATTTAATTTTATTTTTACTATTTAGGATAATTTAATAATTTTAAAATTTAATCTAACTTTTTATTTAATCTATCACATCTCTTAAATTATTTACTAACTTTCGCGAAATTCATTTTCAAATTTATTTACTTTATCCTCTAAATTCATTTAAAAAAATATTCATATTTAACCTCTAACTTTATCCTCTAAATTCATTTAAAAAAATATTCATATTTATCCCCTAAAAAACCAGATATATTCATTTATATCTATCCAAATTTATTCTTACACTCTCTTTCACATCTATCTCTTTATAAATATACACCCTGTCATATAAGCCCTCAGGTATGGTATTCCTATTAATGAGATGTACTCCTCTTACTGATTTGGGAAAGCATTGGGACGAGGATACCAAACCTTAGGTATTCAGATGCAATCACAGCAATTCAAGTACAACTATAACGTCACATTCTCATATGATCATTTAAATTATCTGGAAAAATCCTACTTTCTTTTTTTTTTCATCGTTGATAACCCACGAAAGATTGTATGCAATTTAATTAGTATTTTAAATATAATCAGTTCACATATGTACCTTTTTTTCCTTCTTTAATTTAATAGTATTTTTATCCTTATATACATAAGAATAATTTAATGTCTATATTTTTTTAAAATAATAATATTTTAATTCACTATTAACTCATCACTCCAATTATCATTTAATTATCTTTTATAATGATATAATATAATATGATAATTTAAGAATAATTAAAAATATAAATTAAAAATAAATTAAAATATTATTATCTTTTTTAAAATGGAAGATAGTCGAATAATATAATAATATTATAATATGTAGTAAAAGAAGGAGAGAGGTAAACATTTAACCTTCATTCTCACCTCTATTGGGTAAATTAATTGTTACTGTTATTTTGATCCTTTTTGTTGCTTTTATGTTGCTCCAAATTTTGGGACTATGATGAGGAGAGTGTGAGAATTGGTGAGATATTGAATTGAGTGTGCGAAAGTGATTTGCTTGTGTTTGAGAATAAAATTAATTAAATTATTACTGGTATCTATTAATTTTGTTGGTTTTAAAAATGATAGTTAAAAGAGTTAAAATATTTATTTAGTAAATTATAATTTTGTTTACGAAAAAGAATGTCTTATTAGTAACCAATTTTAGTGACTAAAAGTTGTTAGTCACTATAGTGACTAATTTAGATACCAATTTATAAAATTAAAATTTATTGGTTACTAAAATAGTCACTAATATAAATAAAAAATTATAATTGGTCACTAAATTTGTCATTAATTAATTAGAGAGCAATTTAGTAACTAAGTTATTTTGGTAGCCAAAACTTAGGTAGCTAATTGTAGTGACCAGTTTTCTTTGGTAGCCAAAACTATGGTAGCTAATTTTAAAAACCAATTTAGTGACCAATTATAAATTTTTTATTCATAATAGTAACTATTTTAGTAACCAATAATTTTTTTATTTTATAAACTTGTATCTAAATTAGTAATTATAGTACCTAACAACTTTTGTTCACTAAAATTGGTTACTAACAAAGCATTTTCTTGTAGTGAATGATCAATTATCTTTATTTTATTATCATTAATTTTGATTTTATTTTCTTCTTTTATATTCTTATCTATGTGTGATTTTTCTTGTTTCTCCTTACTTTCATCTCTTCTAAGAGTCATTTTTTACGATTTTCGTATATTACATTCCTTGAATGTCATATTGCATGTGTGTACCAATTATTTCATCATCATTTATGGTTAGTATGCTTTTCTTTCTATTTGTGTTGATGATATTTTTATTCTGTTTTGGATTTGTATTAAATTAGAAATGTATTTTTTTTGTCTACTTTTGTTTTTCGGTATTTTTTGATTTATGAGTTTCGAGAGTTTTTTTGCATATATCTTGATGAGAAAGTGTATTTTTTCTATAAAGCTATTAATTAGATTAGGGTTTAGTCTTTTGGTGGATAATACATTAATTAAAGCATAATTCAAAGTTGAGTTTTCTGTGAAAAGATAATTTAAGTTTAGGAAGAAAAAGACTTACTATCGAGTTGAGAAAAATAATAATTTTTTTATTTATTTTTATTAAGGATTAATCTTAAAATTAACTATGCATGTTTGTGAAAAAGTTGAGACTTGAAAAGGAGAAAAAGACTCTCAAAATACTACAAGTCTCCTATTGAGTTTATTTTCTTGATAAATAGAACCAAGTTTTATTATTTTAATTCATTCATGTTATATACTTATATTTAGTAGTGTTTTATATATTATAAATTTTTATTTCATATAAAAATATATAGATATGTCAACTAGAAAATTTGAATCAAACTATTTAAAAATCCAAGAGAAGAGAATAATTGAGGCTATAATTGCATCACAAAAAAGAGCTATGAATAAATTTTTAAAAAATAGATATGAAAAATGAATTAGAAACTACAATAGGGTCAAGAAAGATTAAATGGATTAGTCTTATTATCTATTGAAAAAATGTTAAATAAAATTAATTATGATAATATAATAAATAATTTTGCATCAAAAAAGCTAAAAAAATAAATTTTAAATAAAAGACCTCATTTTTAAGTTTATTTTAGGCATTCTAAACTCTTGAGCCGCCTCTGGATACATGTGATGTGCTTGGCATGGATGTTGATGAATGTAGTGACTCCTTGGGAGGGAGTACTACATTGATGTGATTGCTAGGTGGTGTATTGATAGAGATTTTGTATAGAGACTATCGTGACTTTGCTAATATCATACTCATGTAGATAAAGACATCTAGTTGTGAGAGTCGTAGGAGGTTCTTATTTGGAACTTTGGTACGAGATTGAACCTCACATATAAGGGGTCCCAATGTGAAGTCTATAACTATAACTTTTGCGAGGAAAAAGTGAGTTATGACAGATATAAAGTCTCTAAGTTTGTTCAATGCACTGGTCTTTCGAAAGTAGAATCAAATGTTTATGTTATGTTTCAACTGTGAAGGTTGAGTGACTGAGCCTTGAGGGTTGTGTTGAGGTGATTGAGTCATGAGGGTTATTTTATAATAAACATTTGATTCTTGTTGCTAACTATTGATTTGAAGTTGATGATGAATTTTGTTTGGAAAGTAAATTTTTGTTTTTGGATCAAATTTATAATAGAGACATAGAGAGTGTGATAAATTGGTGGACTATAAAACTTTTGTTCATATAGTAGTTATGCTTGTCTGAATAAAATGTTTGTTTATACATTATTATTCAATTTTCATTAACTTACCCTTTATTTTTATGGTGTTGTGGTATCCATCAGCGAAAATCATATGTTATACGTGAACATAATATCATATAGGTGATGGAAGGGAATAATTATGAGACTATAAAGGTTTTAGAAATGTTAGAGTAAAATATATATATATATATATATATATGCATGTCTTATACTTGTAATGTTTATATTATTCTTTTGAAAAAAAAATTGAAATACTTCTTAGGATTGTAATTATATGATGTATATCTATATTTCAAATGATTTTGGCGGTTATTAATCATGGGATGGGATGAACAAATTGGTAATATGATATATATGCTAATTCAAGTTGTTACATAAAAAAAAAAAACTTCCCTTCAGTTATATTAGTATTAACGTTTGTTATTGAGATTGAACAATAAATACCTAAAAAAAATAAATAGTAATTATATTATTATTAATAGATACCATTCAACAATATCATAATCTTTTTCAATATATTTTAAAATGATAACATTTTGGATAATATTGGTCACATAAAATATTCTCGAGCCTGAATAAAGAGTTTGAACTTTTCCACTTATTGAAGTATAAACTAATTTAAATAAAAAATTATAAAGTCAAAGGACAATTGATTTAGGAAAGTCATGGGAATGGTCATAGTCAAGTATAAATACTCTCCCCTTAAAATATAATAATCCATTACTGAAGTGTGTTAGCATGGAACTATCAACTTTACTTTTCAAAATTAATTCTCTGTCTTTTGTGTTTGTCTAGTACAAATAGTAGTGTACGAGAATGCTGTGGAACTAGGGAAGAGATGGACACAAAGATTGGTTCGAAAAATTGGCGAGATAGTGTATCCATGAAAACATTGTTAAGACTAGATTTGCAAAAGGTTTCAATTTAGAACCCTTTCGTTTAGATGTCCACTTTTATTTAGTGTTTGATTGTTTCTGACAATAAAAAGTTCAAGCTTCTGGTTTGTGAATATTTAGAAAGGATGGCTCAATGAGTATTATCTCCTTGTTTTTTCGCATATTCAGTCATGGTTAACATTTTCTGAAAATATACTCTCTTGGAACGGTTGGAACTTTCGAGAAAGTATTATTTTGCTCAATTTTTTTTATTTTTATTTGATGTGAGATTTAAACTCATACTTGAATTATCAATCAGAATAACATTAATTAGAATGTTGAATGATGATTGTTAAGAAGTAGACTCTAAGTTTAACTCAATTCCACAAAACTCAAAACTATTAATAATTGACATTATTATGTTTTTAATTTAGTTTATTTTTATGTTTATTATTGTTTTATTTTTAGATTTTATTTAATATTTCAGGTTTTATTAAATAAAAATAAAAAAGATAAATGTGTGGATTATATTTTGCAAATAAAAGAAAATGTGTAATATTAGTCATGTTTTCTTGGACAATATGAACACTTTCTTGGAAACAATTCATCATATATTGGTGATGAGCATGATGAAGACATTGATTCTTGATTTTACTGTGATTAACATCTTATGGGTTGCTTAAAAAATTATTTAAATATTTGAATACTTAAAAATAAATACATAAATAATTTTTTATGTGAGTTGGTGAGTCAACCCACTTAACTCACCAACCCGTGGTGGGTTGAGCCGGGTTGCAAAATTTCTGGCTCACCATAAAGTGAGCTGAGTTGGGTTCACTCATTTTCAACCATGCTCGTGGTGAGCCAACTCGTGTGAATCGAATTGACTCACTTTGACATGTCTACCAGCAGGATGAGTCAAATATTGAATAGTCAAAGATTACCAACCTTAGATATCCACAAAGTTAGTTACTCAAATTACAAGTCAGAGTAATTGAAGAAGAATGGAAAAATTATGTTTTTGGTCCCTGAAATTTGACCTAAATTTAGAAATGGTCATCGTTTATAACTTGGTCATTGTTTAGTTCATGCATTTTCAAAATCATTATGTTTAATCTATATTTATAAGCAGCTTTAAAATTAACAAATGGCGTGTCATATATTATTTAATTTTTTTCATAAAAAGAATAACTAGTATCAGTCTAGCCGATGCTTTCAAGAAACATTGAAAAAAAATATGGTTCTTAAAAGTTTAAATTTCATTTAAAAATAGTCCCTAGTCATTATTTATCTATGCACATTGAATAATCATTATATAATATAATAATACAACTAGTAATATGCAGCAGGCGCACATCTTCAGGTGTATTTTGCAGCAGACGCACATGCAAGTTCATCTCCCTCTTGCGGGCAACGTAACCCATTAGCCAATAAATCTAGCAACATAAAATTGTCAAAGAGAAAAGAAAAAGAGAACAAAAATAATAAAGATAGAAAAAGGGAATCATAGTGTCTAAAATTTGGTGCAAGTTACTGCAAAAAGAGAAGAGTATGGTATTGGGTGTAGATTACTAGTGCGTTGAAGAAAAAGAGAGATGGGGAAGATATTCTTAAGGTTTTTAAGTTATTTCAATTAAGGATGAAATGGGAATATTATAATTTTTGGGGTGCAGGAAGAAGGTAGTTGCATGAAGAAATGGCCTTATAAGAGGTTTTCCCAGTAATCTTCGGTTGGTTTTTAACTTGAACTAGATGGGCCTAGGGTGATACTCATCACTTTGAATTTCTACTTTCTGAACCTCCATTTATTTTTTCTCCTGCACCTCCATAAATTTGAAAATTCCCTTTCTCCCCTCAGTCAAATTGAAAACCTTAGCCTACTTTCTTTCTCATCCTTCCCTTTCCCCTCCCCTTGGGCCACACACCTTCCTTCTCACTTGATCACAAACTCCACCACCTCCTACTAAGGGTGTCAAAACGGGCTAATCCGACCCATTTTGGCCGTCCTGCCTTTAACCCGTCAAAAATAGACTGGGTCAGGCTGGCCCGCCATAACAAAACGGGCTGAATTTTGTAACTTGTCTTGTCTCAGGGTGGGTCGGCGGGCTGCTTGCCACTATTTTTTTAAATTTTTTAATTTTTTTTTAAACTTTTGTTTATAAATTTATATATATATATATACATATATATATATATATATATAATATAAAAATTAATTTATTTTAATTATTTTTAATTTTTAAATATAAAAAATTAAAAAAAATTAAAAAAGAAAATGGGTTAACGGGCCAGGACGGACTGACCCGCCACTTTGACAAGTTATGTGAACTGAGCCACGACTAGTTGGCAGGTTGAAAACTTCAATCCGATCCGTCCTTTGTTTAGCGGGTTGGCGAACTAACGAGCTTTAACATGCCTATTCAGAACCACCATCTCTACCTCCTTGCATATCTTCTCTATAAACTCAACCTCATTCACCCCAAACTCCAACTTTTATATTTTCCTCTAAACCACCAAACTCCATCATCTCCTGCACCCCACATACTACACCAGCTTCTCCAAAAACTAAAAATAAAAGAAAGGGTTATAGAAGAACAAAAGAAGAATAAGAAGAAGAAAACACAAGTGTTTATAAAAAAAATTGGTTAGAGACAGATTTTGGAACACCTAATTTGGAAGTGATTTCTCGAATTTGGAAATACATTCCCAAATTTTAAAATAAGTGTTTTGGAATATATTTTCGAATCTGGAAATGATTTTTGAAACATTCATTGTAAGAATTTTTTTTATTGGATTGAGTGTTCTGATATATATTTCTGAATCCGAAAATATATTTCGGAACTTTCAATCCAAAATATATTTTTTCATACTTTACGGATTGAATAATCTGAAAGGGGTTTCCCAGTCAGAAAATACATTCCAAGCATTCAATATGAGAAATAGAAAAAAAAAAGTAGGTGTAAGAATTTTTGTTATAATTTTAATAGAGGTAGTTTGAGAATTACAACTTGTATGGTGGTGCAGAAAGAAAAGAAGGGGTGTAGGAATTAAATTTATGAGTATCTTTCATTCATTTAGAATAGGTTTTGAAAAGATATTTTTCACATTCTATACAAATTATCCCAAAATTAATGAGAGATGACGACTTTAATGGAATTTAGATAACAAACTTGTTGTAATAGAGTGAGTTTATTTCTTAGGATAATAATACAAGATGGTATGAATTTGATTATCTCAATCACATACTCAAGAATAAATATGAAAATGTTTTCTTATTTTCATCCTTATTGGATAGCAGATTTACTCATATCCGCATTTATACTTCTCTTTTACTATTTTAAAAATTAATTAAATAGTTTCTATAAAAAATAAAAATCACAACAACAAAATTATAACATTATCAAATATTTAATGTAAAAAATAATAAATCTGATAATGATAAACTTCAAATAACTCTGATATTATCATCTTAATAAATAAGGTTTATAGAATTTGAATAAGACTTTAAATTTATAATTGGCTTATGGCTTATAAAGTAACTTAAATCCACTTATATCCTCTAAATCTATTGTATTTCTAGTCAATATCAAATCTTAAACACTTATCCCATTAGTACAAGAATTTTCTATTAAATCAGGACAATGAGTTCATTTATCATCATATGTTACTTGTGCTCGTGTAATGAACATGTTTAAGAGTCCTTTTATATATTATTGGCCGTAGAGAGAAAAAAAAAAGTTAGGAATATTCCATCTTCATGTTCCTCATGAACTCAAAACTTTCCTCCAAAATATGTACCCAACACTTTCTTATGCTCGTGCTACAAAAAACCAATAAACAATGGGATTAAAGGGTGGTTATCATGTTGAGATTTTCTGCTGAAAAAAAAAAAGTTTATTCCATTCTATCAAGGATCACATCGCAACTCCGAAAGGGAAAAATAAAAAAGAAAAAGAGAATAACATCTCTGGTACTTGTTTTGCTTTAGTTTACTTTTGCAGAAAGCTACAAAGAGGTTTTATATTCTTTTAAGTACATAAATTCAAACATGTGTAAAGCCTTTATAGTATTATTGAAACTCTTTCCGGCAATTTTGGAAGAAAGAAAAAGGGAAAAAAGCAATTCTTAACCACATATGCTTAGGGTTTTGTACGTTATTTTTATGATTGTAGGACATAAACATGGTGCTTTCATATTGAGTAACACGATGTACAGAATGATGGGAAAGAATTATGTGAAGTATGAACACAATCTGATTTGGTCTCTCAGGCATTCTCCCGAAGAGTCGAAGCTTGCATAATAAGGTGCTTGAATTGACTTGGAAAAATCAAGTGCAATCTTTAAATGTGTGATTGAAATCCAAATATTTATCTGATATCAGATATTGAAATGAGATTATCCCGACTTTGTTAATAATAAATTTATATAAATAAAAGTAATAGTTGTGAGAGTGAGAAATGTTCATATCTAAAGTTTGGTAAGAAGTTAAATTTGTAGATATAAAATTTATCATGTCATACTCTATGAGTCGAAAAGTGATCCAAATATGATATATCTATAGTTCTTGAGAGATAATAGTGAGTAAGTAATGGTAGGTGCATGATCTTAGAATTCAACTCAATACACTAATTCTCTGGAAGTTGATAATGTTATATATTGATATATGAATGAGCCATGAGAATCTTTGTATTTGTGTGTATTACATGTTTGATGTGGGAATTGTATAGTAATTATATCAATTTTAATAAGTTTTTTCTTCAGAAAATTATAAGTTTAAAATTTTCTCTAGCTTACTTGTATATTTTCTTTTGGTTTGGATATTCGTTAGTATAATCTATATTTCACGAGAGCATAAGATAAAGTAGAAACGGGTAATTAAGGAGCAACTCTAATGTGTCACGAAGCTGCTTAATTGTTTTCCTTATAGAAAAGTTTATATTATGTAATATTTTAACTCTTACTTCATTTTGAAATACTTTCTTTTAAAAAATTTCTATTGAAGATTGGACATAATATTTCAATTCTATCTTTTAGGAACTATGGATCCAATATGAATATGTAGTACCTATTTGATAGCACTTAACTGCTAAAAATTTGGATCGTTACATTATTATAAATACATATTTTTTTAGTCTTGGCATTGGTCATCCAAATGGACAAGAAGGAAGTTTTATGCTTATAAATAAATCTTAATTACTGTATAACTAGAAAAATAAAAATGTCTCATATGAATAACTAAAAAGAAGAAAAAATATAAGCACGACAATGTATATATTTTTAGATTATCATTCAATCACAATTGGTTAAATAGTTATTTTTTAATATAATTACGTTTAATAAAAAAGTAAATAAAAAATCAACCAAAACTTTTGAAAAAATATCTGAAAGTTAAAAAATAATAATTAATAGTTAAAATAAGGCTGAATTAAGTTTTAAGTCATTCATATATTTAAGTCTTTTCAACTGAATTTTTATTAACTTTTTTTATATGTTGGATATTAAAAAATAATTAATTTTATATAATTTAATTATTTTGTTAATATTAATGGGAAGATCTTATTGTTACCTTAATATGTTGTATAGTTTTTTTTGTCATGTGCTAACTAGACGACGTGGTAAAATAACAATTATGGTATTCACCTGATAAAAAAAAACTAAATGACATATAAATTTTAATAAAGACTTATTTAAAAATATATAAATTTATAAAACACTTAAAACGTAATTAAATCTTATAATAAATAAATAGTATAATGATTTATATTCCAAATGAAAGCCAGAAAGAGAATTGTCATGTTGTGAAGTTGTTAATGAGTGTTATTATAAATACTATTTTTTCTATTTTTTTAATAATTGTGGTTTAACGTTTTCTCATCAAAATAAATATTATAATTTTAAGTGAGTTACCTATTCAATCTTTTTATTTCACTGTAGATATGTGATTTATTACATTTTCTTCTTATTATCATAATTCTTTCTCTCTTTCTCTTCATATGAATTAAATTGGAGAACAATGAATATATAATATTTATTTTGATGAATATATATAATCTTAAAAGAATGAGAAATAAAAAAATTTGTAAAAAAAATGCACAAATTAAAAGGTGACGGAATGAGTAATATTTATTTAAAAAAAATATCTCTAAAACAATTAAGTTAACTTCTAAAATTATAATATTTATTTGATAAATCTATCTATTAAAATAATTATACGTGTAAAAAAACATGTTTATATAGTTTTTATATAAATTTTAATGTTAGGGTCTTAATACTTTCAAGTTTTAATTGATTTAAACTCTTGTCATTTTATTATAAATTAAAGGATTAGTTTTTGGTCCCTCAATTTTCAGTGAAAATTGAAATTAGACCCTCTTCGAAACTTTGACCAAATTTAGTCTCTCAACTTCAAAATTGCGTGAATTTAGTCCTTTTAACTAGATTTTGTTAAATTTATTATACGTTTCAAATGCATTCCATGATAATTTCTTAACTAATATCGAAGCAAAAATGTGTCAAACAGTATAAACACAAATACTATCATAAAATGTGTTTGAAACGTTAAATAAACTGAACAAAATTTGCATGAAATGATTAAATTCACGCAGTATTGAAATTAGGGGACTAAATTTGACCAAAGTTTCGAAGAAAGACTAATTTCAATTTTCAGTGAAAGTTGAGGGACCAGAAACATATTTAACTCTAAATTAAATATTGTAATCACATTATTTACTTCCAAATGGTATTATGTGGGAGTAAGATTTGTTTTAAGTTAAAGTTGAGTATTTTCTAAAACTATCTTATGCAAAAGGTGTTATTTGAGTCACTCAAATGAGTGTACCATTTGATAATCTAGTTCAGCAAATTTATTTTCGCCAAAGTGAAGATGTTGTCTGAGTTGCTCAAGTAAGTATATCAGTTTATAATTTTACTCAGCGAAATAATTTTTACTAAAGCGAAGGTTTCGTTCGAGTCACTTAAGTGAGTGTATGGTCTAATATTTAATATTTTTGCTGGATGAAATTTCACAAAAGAGAAGGTATCTTTCAAGTCTCTCAAATGAATGTATCATTTATTCCTACTAAACAAAATTATACTTGAATAAGTGAAGGTATCATCTAAACATTCGCGGTATATTGGATAAAAATTTGAGAGACAAATTATATTTTTTATTTATAAATTGTTTTTTTAATTAAAAAAAATATTTTTTCTCATTTTTTTTTTCTGTTCAAAACAAACACATATTTTAATAGTAAAATAAAAAAAATGACAATAATATATATAAAAGTAAAATATAAAGTTTATCATCAACAATAACATATTAAAAAAAGTAAAAATTACCTTAGACAAAGTGTTATTGTACGTTCTTTCAGAACTAAAACTTGTTGCATTATCCTTTTCAATATAGATTATCACACTAGTTGCTAAAAATTTAATTTCCATCTTATTTCTTAATTTGCATAAAAAAAAATTTGTTGTAGCTATAGAAACTGCAACAGTCAAAATATGAACCCCATTTTATATAAGACATCGTACCTCATCAATTTGATTTGGTGAGTATTGTCAAATTTGAGGACACTCCCCCAAATCACGTTCTAAAAAGTTTTCAAATTTATTATATGTAATTTTAGAAACTTTAGAGAGTTATTTTTTCATTTTCTTCATTCTTGGATTCTCATGAAGTTTCTCAAGTTTAGTTGATCTAGATACATTATTTTCATCTTCATCACAAGTCTTCCTCTTGAAAAAAGAAACAATTTTTTTACTCTTTATCATAATTTTTCTAATATAAATTTGTTACCTCTCACCTATTTAGGAAAAGATAAAATTATGAATACCCAAAATTAAATATCAAAACTAAGACCCAATATTTTAAGAAAATTAACAACTTCTAAATGATTAGTTTTTCTTACCTTAAAGTAAAGTCCTAATATCGTTATTTCCTTACACAACTTCAAAGTCTAAAATAACTCTAACTACACAAAGAAGAGTTCGATCTCAATAATTAGATCATGATTTTATTTTCTATAATAGATAGAGATATGCCTATAATGTAAAAAGCCACATACAAGAGGAAAACAAATTGCTTTGAAAACAAAAGGATAGAAAATCAACTTACTCAACATAAGAAATCATTTGATCCAAAATGTTTCTTAACTCCTCAATTTCATCTTGGTGCAATTTAATTTCGAAAATGATTAGAGATTGAGAGTGAAAATTGAGATAGAAAGAAGAGGTCATGAAAAGAAGTATGAAAGAAAAAAACCAAATAAAAGAAAACAAAAAATAACAAAAGAGAGACAAAACATAGTTTTCAAATTTTTAAAAAGATTTTTTAAACTAAATTAATATAAATAATAAAATAATATATAAATATAATTTTAAAAAATGTATAAAAAAAATAAAAAAATAAAACGTTGGGGAACTACTCCCCTGTCCTTTAAAAGGAATGTCCTTACATCTAAGTCGTTTATTATATGATACTCATGTCCAATAAAATTGTGATTGCTTATGTAAACAAAATCCTGATTAAGGATGTGTTCACGTGTGAATATTGATTTGAAGAGAAGGGAGATGATGAATTTGAGTGTGTTAGAGAGTGAAGTTTGGGTTGTTCACTTTAAAAGATTTAGAGGTGAAAGTGAGTGAATTTATAAATAAAGTTTGTGAAAGTTTATGATAGATTTGATAGACTAAAAATTAAGTTTAATCGAAAGGAAAACATGATTACTAAATTGCCCTTGATGTTGAAAGTAATCTAAAATTATATTTTAATTGAGTTATATTTATTTTATAAAAAATATTTAATGAATAAATTGGAAAAAAATTATTTTAATAAAAATAGAATAAAATACAATATATTTACATATTGAAATTTTTTTCGATAAACAATTTAGAAATTTGGGGTATTAGTAATTATTGTAAGCATAATTTTAAAAGTCATATGTTTACATATTATTAGCGATGATTTGCATTATTATTTTACATAAATTAAGAAAAGATGAACCACTTGAATTAAGAAAACAAATAAAAAAATAATGGAAGACATTACAATAATATTACACAACTCCCTTTCAAATCTTTGGATATGAGAGATGATGCGAAAATAATGAAATTCCTTAATTTATTATTTTTCATCTTTTTCAAATCCTTACAAGTGAACAATTCAATTACCCTCAAATCATTAATCTCTTATCTTTCTAACTAGTAATACCTTCGAGTGAACATAGCATATGTGATTCAACTTGTTCTTGAAAAAACTATTATAATCATTATAAAAAAGGATTTCAGATATTTAACCCTCCATCTATTTAAAGTTAATTTTTTTAATTTTGTTTTTTATATACAAATATCAAAATAGATAATTGAGACAAATATAAAATCATAACATTAAAATAACATTCAAAAACTCTTTTAAATCCATAAACTCAATCTTATTATACAATATAAATATTTAAATTAATTTTATAATAATTAATCACGATAACTAAGTCTCATGATGATTAACAAAATAACTCAAAAATATCTTATACTAAATTAAATTGACTTATTTAAACTTTCAAAGTCAAACTTCCGACTATAACAATAAAATATTTATTATAATAAATAAATATGATCTATACATAATTAAAAAAAGTGTAAATAAATAAAATTAACATGTAATTACAAATAAATATAAATAAATAAATAAAATGAGAATTTAATAAAAATAAAAATAAATAAATAAATAATACCGTGGTATTTAACGTACCTTTGATGTAAATGAGAAAAAAAGTAAAAAAAATATGTGAAAGATAAATAAATTTAGAAGAAAAACTACTTAATATTGAAAATAATAAGTTAAAAGATGAAAAAGAAAAAGAGAATAGAAAATAAGAAATGGTTGGGGAGGGAAAGAGAGGCATTTGAGAGTGTGATTGATGGATGGATGGGATAGGAATGGCAGAAGTGCAGAGGAAGCAGTGGTGAGAATCCACGCCACAGTGCGTGAAGATTGAACAGTGGAAAGTGCAAAGTTAAAATTCCACCACAACACCATTCTTTTCTTTTCTACTATTCCACTTTGCATTGCATTACGTAACCCGCGTGCGATACCTGATGTGACCCACCAACCCCTCAGCCCCTGCATCTTAGATTTCCCTGTCTTTCCTTTCCTTTTCTTTTCTTTTCCGACCTTCTTTTAATTCATGCAAACTTCATCATACTTACCATTTCTTCAATAATATTAATTACAGTATTATTATTATTCTTAACTCAATTAACTAATATTTTATTTCACATCCTTCATGGTTTCAAAAGCCTATCGGGTTAGGTTAGAATTCCTTGTTGGATTTGGTGAGCGACTAAATTGTGTGAGTCTCTCGGGATTCTGATCTGTGCATCTGTCGGGGCAACCGATTGCAACACTCAACACTAAAATCCTGCTTGCAGATAACTTTTATTCAGTGTAACCATAAACATCCAAATTCGTGTTAAATGCATTTATTAAAAAAAACATATATGCTTTAATTGATGATAGATAAGAAAAATATTTTTTTTCGGATATTATTTTAATTATTAAAAATAATATTTTTTATAATAATTAGAATCAATATCTAAAATTTATGTTTATGTGATGTGTTTTATTGAGATTTTTGCGGTCAGAGAAGATATTATTATGATCATTAGAAATTAGGGATGATAATGGGAAAACGAGTTTTGCTATTTCATGTCCATCTCCATAGAAAAAATTTATCTTCATTTCCATATCTAAACTCAAACCCAAATTTAACAGGTATCAAAGTTTTGTTTCTTCCTCATTTCCACAAGGTATAATCTTGTACTCATCCCATACCCATCCCCTTATCACTTCAATATTAATTTTAATTATTTTTTATAAAATAATAAAAAATCACGGTAAAGTCAATATAATATTATTAAGTATTCAAAATAAGGATGATGTTGTTTATTCGATATCAAATACTTTGAAATAAATTATAATTTTTTACATTTTAGATTAGAATACCAAATAAAATTTCGTGAGAACCAAAACATTTATTAAATTTGCAAATATTAATGAAACCTAGTTGATAAAATTTAAAAATATTTTTAAAAAAATATAAAAGGAAAACAAATATTCAAATTAAAATATATTTTAACTGTTTGTTTACTTCAATTCTTTAAATTCTAATGAATCTCTTTTTTATACACTAATAAAAGTTATAATACATCATTTGATCAAAATGATGTAAATAACAAATAATAAACATAATAATAAAATTTTAACATAGATCTTGTTACTTTTGAACTCCAATATATGTTGGATGGTGATAAAAAAATATTCATGAGAATTACATTAAGTAGTAAATAAAAGTTATTTATACAATTATATTGAAAAAAATTACAGCATGATTGATAATGAGTTAGAAAATAAAAAATAATTAGATAAAATATATCGAAGTAGTATTCTACATGATGAAAATAAACAACAAATAAAAATATTAAAAAGTTAACACATATTTAGAAACGATTTGAGAAACTATTGAAAGAAATTGCACATAGGAAAACACTCCATTTTGTTTGAATAATAATACAACATATTTAAAAATTAAAATAAACTTAAAAAATTGAGAAAAATTTGAAAAATACAAAAAATTATATAAATTTCAAAATTAAAAATATATCAACCAACCATAATATCTCTTCTTACAATAAAAAAAAGTAACCGTTGGTCTTCTATTTTAAAGAATACTTGAAAGTAAGGATTAGGGATGTCAACAGGGCGGGTAGGGTATAGTAGCTCCCCCGTACCCTACCCGTTGGATAAATATCTGCCCCATACCCGTACTCATATCCGTCGGATATCCGTTATGCGGGTACCCACCTATTTTTTTCATATCCGCGGGTATCCACGGGTACCCACGGGTATTTGAAAAATTATTTAAAAAATAAATAGTTAATCATAAATTCAAATAAAATAAAATAAAATGTATCATTGTCATCAATTTTGAATAAAGTTCAAATAAACTCAAGTTGATACAAGTCCAAATAATTGTAAAAGTAAATATAAAATGACGTTCAACAAAATGAAAATTCTTTAATTAGTGTTTTAATCAACAAACCCACTTTCTCCGATCTGAAAAATAAACAAATAATAAACCTCAATTGCGACGTGCCAAGTATTCTTATTTGATTATATCATTTGACAACAAGCATACCATAAACGTCATTATCTATATAAGGTGATGTATATGCCCAATTTCAAAGAAAGGAATGAGAAGAATGTCAAGGGGTGTAAGTTTAGCGGGTACGGGTATCTACGGGTACGGATATTATGATACCCGTACCCACCCCGTTAACATGCGGGTATCAAAAATACCCGTATCCGCGGACAGCGGGTATCCATTTTTAATATCCATTTTCTACCCGTTGAGGGTTTTATCCGCGGATACCCGCGGGTACGGATTTTTTTGACATCCCTAGTAAGGACAATCCTTATCAGACTCACATGAACATTCCAAAATAAATATCATTTTGTAAAGAACTACATGACATTGAGTTTTTACTGTGAATGGAAATATATAGAACAATGTTAATCATTGTCAAACCCAAATAAATATATTTTTTTGTTTTAAAAAAGAAATCAATGACTAATAATAGTTTTATTTGATGTTTGAGGAAAAAAACAAATATTTTAAAAATCATATTTATTTTTCACACTTAATTAAAGGGTTTTTATTGAACGTTATAAGATGTTAAGTTAGGTGAATCCAAACTTTTGCATACCATTTTTTTTTTCAAGTTTTTTTTCACCGTATCCCGATCATGATTACAAACAAACTTTATCTAAATAACTATTTATATTGTATTGACCAAAATATGAGATGAACATACAATGCTTGGTGGTGACTTATATGTTAAAATTATATTGAACATTATAAGACTTTGCTTTTTTGAATTAATGTTCTTCAATGAGTAAGTTGATTGCATGGTTCTCTAATCTCAATATAATCATATCTTATGTTTTATCTTAATAAACCTTTGTTGATTCACATTTAGAAAATTGGTTAAAAACATACAAAACTTGGTGTTATCCACTATAATCAAGATCTCAGGCTACTTTTCATACCATTGTTTAGATATAGACTTGTGTATAGTCTCGAATAAAAATGTCCGAGCCTTAAAAATATGTTCATTTTTTTACGTTTTATTTTCTATGATTATTTATTAAATATAAATGCTAAGAGTATTTGATTTATGATTTTAGGGTGTAATAAGATAATTTTTAAGTCATTTGTATTTTTTATATTGTAATTTAACACCTAACATCTTTCTGAAATACCTTATGATTTACACATGCTTAGTAACCAGTGGTGATGAGGCTCCTTACCTAGCCTAAGGTACATTTCCTATATACTTATTTTTGGGTGAAAAAGAAAACTAATCTTTTTAAAACATTTCAGTGAAAAGAGTTAAGTGTGCCTCTTTTTGTAAAATCTTGCTACAGGGAAATAAGTCTCTAATTAGGATTATAAAGCTTGTACTATTCTTGATACACAACAACATGTACTTCAACACAAACAAATGTTTAAATTTGAAATCTTTTTATGTAAAACATTTTAATCCATTATTTAATATATATTTATTTTATATTATCTGAATAATATATTTTCTAAATTATTATCTTGTATGTTTTTATTTATTTATACTCCTTATCAAGCATATTATGTTTTTACCTTTAAATGCACAAGGGAATGTTTGAATAAAATGAGAACATAATTGGTGTTAAGACATGCATTTGATTTGCAGTCATGTGCACACATCTTCAACAATTTGATTCTTTCTTTTTATTTTAATATGGACTTAGTGTTGTTAGATCGTAAACACTTTTTATACCAGCTTAGTCAGGATGAACATAAAAACATTGATGGTTAGGTAAGAGTAACATATTCTCTGTCTTTTTTTCTTGGTATGCCACTTTCAATTTTCATTCTTGTATTTTCTTTGGAATTGTCCATTACTATTTATAAGTAGTTCTCTTTATTATGAAATTGAAGCTTAATCCTTTGTGACTATTATTATTAATTATTTTTTTTAAACTCTCCAATTAATTTTTCTTCTATTGATTTTATTTATGCAAAATGTTTAATCATAATTTTATTTTTTTCATAATTCTTTAGGGAAAGATTAGTAGGTGAACATAATTGTCGGATTTAAATGAGAGGCACTTAGGTTTTAAAAGTTAAATATAATCCATAACGAAGTAAATAAAATTAAAAAATTAAATATATGATCCTTATGGATTTGATATTATTATTTTACAACATTCATGCACTACTAGAAAAACGCTAATTATCGACGAAGTCGTTTCTACGAATTATGATCTGTCGGAAATTGATCATTACTGACGAAATTATCGACAAATGCATATGTTGAATTTACCTACAGACAATATCTGTCAGTAACGTGTAGGATGAAAATTGTTGGATGTGTTTATCGACGGATGTCAGTCGTTGGTAACATCTTTGTTTTAGTACTCCGACGGATTTACCAACGGTAATGTCGTCGATGAAATCAAAATTTAGAATTGTGATTCCCTTTTTCTAGTTTCATTTTCCACTTCTCTTCTTTGTTCTCGTCGTGCCATCTCTACAACACATTCCACCAAGCCAAAACCCATTGCCCACTTTGCCAACCCACTGCCCAGCCATCCCTACCACCCAACGAGACCGATCGGAGCCATGGCTGCCTTCCACCGTCATCTGCCGTGAGGTTCGGCTCGCTGCGGAAGCTCGCCGTCAAGGGTAGCGAAAGTTTGAGTTCTGTCGTGGAGGGACGCTGCTGTGGGTATTGGAAGCACCAACCGTCGAGGATGAGCTCTTCTGCTTTCACTGCCACACCGTCGAGGAGGAGAGGTACAAATTGCTTCAATTTAAACAAACGCTAAAATTGCTTCAATTTCTCTCTACGCTACTATCTTGGTATGAATTAATTGTTGTGTTGGTATGAATTGATTATTGTGTTGGTATGAATTTGTATCATACTTCACTCATTAGTCACATTTTTTAATCGACCCTTTTTTTTCTCCATTTATACTTGTTTTGATACCATTTATTATTTTGGCTTAAAATTTATTCAAACAACAAGTTTGTTAAGATGTAAAAATATTTAAATTTTGTAACAATTTAGTCTTAAGTTTTTGAAAAACTATGAAGGGTAGAACTTAAAGTAAAATTTTTTAAAATATTTTCAATAGTCAAAACACATTTAGTAATAAACAAAATGTGATACTTAGATGAATCATGTACACCTTATAAAGACACTTAAGAAATATAACATCAAAGGTTGCACATTGGATTGAATTATCCATCTAAATAATATTATAATTTATAGTGTTACATCGAACAATTTAAATTATTAAGCATATGCTTAGTTAATATATCATATTATCTAACTTAGCACACCTTAAGCCTAATCCACTAACACACACCACACACAAAAATTCAAAAAAGAAAAAAAAGACTTCATCTCATGTTACAAGAGGATTATGTTAATTTCAATAATACTTGTTCTAATTTTGATTTCCAATATATTGCACTAGCTGTTGTGTTCCTTAGATGATAATGTTTTATTTCGCTAGGTGATTTCCACCATATTGAATTCCACTATAGACATAGAATTGTTGTGGTGAGTTTTGTGGTAATTGAATCTATCGGGGAGATGAGTTAATTGTATATTCAAATTTGCAATTGATCGATTGAAGAGATTTTGTTAGGCATTAAAAATTTAGATGATCTTTGACAAAATATGGGGATGGAAATTCTAAGGTTGTAAAGTATGATACAAAAAGAACTCAGTCAAGAATGAAGTCAAGATGTATTTTTTCTCCTAGGAGGGACAATAAAATCAATTTCACCACCCTTACAAAATCTAAAATTTGAGCATTAGGATTTTCATGATCTAGTTCCATGAAATAATGTTGTGTTAAATATTACAATTTAGTGCCAACATTTTGACTCGAACCAAGTTGGTTCAGCAACCATCGTTAGAAACGACCATTGCATTTCTGAAGTATTGTTCTTACAAGGCGTCTCGAAGGGTGGATGGAGGAAGGATTATACAAACTGTGTTTGACCTCGACTCCTAAACGATGTGAGACTTATTAAATGTAGCGAAATAATTTAGAAGAGATACTAATTCCAATTTTTACTTTATAATATGTGAGTGATAGTAAAATTTAAGTTAAATTTAATTTTATTATTTTAATATAATATTAGAACCATTAAACATTTATTATAATTGAAAATTGAACTTATCATCTTACCAATTCTCAGATTCTTTCTTATTCCGGTGTCACTTGTTCATGTTCGACGTCTTCTATCTAAGAGAGACATTTGAGAATTACACATTCAATTTTGGAAAGCAGAACAATCCAATTTGATATTCAGTTATCTAAAGATCAAATTCTAATTGATTTTGTAACCGGTCTTCTTTCAGTTATAGTTTAAAATTCGATTCCCTACAACTAAATTCCAAACTTAAAAATAAGACTGTACTAATTGTTTAATTAAAAGATATAAGATATTATTTGAAGAAAAAAAATAGAAAAAGTGTCTAGGAATGATTTTTGGTTCAATATATTTATAGTCCTTGAATTTATTTGAAAAAAAAATTAAAATAGTTTATATCTTAAAATTTGATACATTTTAATTTTGAATTTTAAAAATAATAAATATAATCATTTTAATTCAACGATATTATATTCTTTTCATGTATAAACTAATATTTTAGATAATCATTTAAATTGAAATATATCAACCAAGCTAAACAATTCAAATGTTAACCTACAACATTATTTAATATTTAAATTTTATTTAACTCAATTAAAGTAAGAAGATATTTATTTTTGAAATTTAAAGATCAAACTCTAAGAACAATAAGATAATAACGTATTTTAATTTTGCATTAAAGTTTAAAGAATAAAAAAGCAGATTTAAGTGATATTTTTCATAAAGGTTTAATTACTGGTAACATATTGTTTCAGTTTAGTATCTAAATTTAAAATTGTACATCAATGTAATAAATTTTGTTAATTTTTTGCAAACACTGTTAACGGCGTATCACGTGTCAACCTTTGATTTTTCATTTTTTTTTTTGAATTTAAAAAAAAATATTATCACGTGTCAAATTCGTGATATGTGACATTGTCAGTGGCACGTGATAAAGTAACGTCATGTGACAAAATACTTTCCAAATATCATTGTCTTGATTTCAATTTAGTTTTTTCGTGTCATTGACAATTTCGAATTTAGATACTAAATTAAAACAAACTTAAAAGTAAATATCATTTTAAAATTTTTGAATCATATTCCGAATAATTAAACCTTTTCATAAATTACACGAAGAAAGAGTCAAAGATTGCAGCGTCCCATTGAGTAGTGGAGTTTAACGTGTGATCCCCAGTTTGAGAAATAGAACATAACCTAAAGAGCACAGACAGAAGTTGAAGCGTGAAAGCGAAACGAAAACCAAATTGCATAAATTGTTTGTAGCGTGAAAGAAGTGAGGTGGTAAAGTAAATCCCTTGTCCAACCAAAAGAGTGGGTTGCAGAAATTGCTGCACACGCACAAACCCACCAACATAAACACAAACAGCCTCGAGTAGAGAGAGATACTCTGATTCTCGCATACCCTAACAACACGACAAAACTCTGCAATTCTCCAACACTTCTTCATTCACTTTCTCACTTTACTTTCATTTCATCAACCCACACCTCACTCAAAACAAATTACCTTTATCTCTTTCTATGTCAATTTCATCTTAAATATCATTATATATTTTAACATCTCATACTTTCAAATATATTTATCATTTATCCACAATCCCATAAATTTGAAAATTGCAGTCTAAATTAAATTAATTATTTGACCAAATTAAAAGTTCCATTATTCATCACGGGACCGAGTTAAAAAATTACAATGTACTTACAAAACGAGTTGAACTGGCCTAATATAACTTTTTTAATTAACCTATGTATCTTGCTTATGTTATACCTTTAGTTAAAACATTGGATTTTATTATTATTAATTTATGTGAATAGATCTTTATAGTTTGATGTCCCCAGCACCCCAGGTGTCTGTCATGTACTTCCTTAAAGTGTCTCACGCATGTACGAAATACGGAGAAAGCATGAGCAAAAGAACAAACCACTTTTTTAAATTCAGACCAAAAATATTGTTTTATCAAATTATATTTGTATATGTAATCTTAAAAAACAAAAGTTTGTGGAATATTTGTAAAACTTAAAGAATGCATGAGAGAAGGACAATGTAATGTTTTTAAAATAAATTAAAGATTTTTATGTAATTTAATTTTAATATAATAAATAATTTTTTATTTATGTACTAATAATTTGATTTATTTTAAATATTCTCTTCTATATATACGTCCAAAAAAAAATTGTAAGATATAAATTGATTATTTGTCGTAGTATATTCTCTAGACAAAAGCTATGATAAATTCATTTAAAGTATATATCGATTTATAATAAATGGAATTTTAATTTATGTCTATTTTCTTCCTAAGTTCAAATCTGGCGATAAAATGGCTGTAATTTCAATTTATGTCTATTATCTTCCCAATTCTAATTATTTCGCTATCAATTAGTATGCATATGAAATATTATTTGTTTTAGAACAGGTGTTTCATCATAATTTTATTTTTAAAAAATGTATTAAAGATGAAAAAAATATTTAAATTATCTATGATCTCAATCCCTAAACATGTAGTAGAACTATTGAATTGAATAGGAACACCATTGGTGTTAGTTCGTATATATGGTAGTCATGAAACAAAATTTAAGAGATTTACATGTTCAATTTTATTTATAAATAGTAAAATCACAGATTTTTATTGTATAACTTTTAGGCTGATTAATTAACTTATTAAATTATTAGTTGTGTATAGCTTTTACATATTATCTTACGATGAAACTCTGGTTACTTTAATATAATGTTAAAAATTTTCAATTCGAACATATTAAAAGTTAAAAAACAATCTAATAATTATAAAAAATAATGCTATAATTTAAATAAGTATAAAATAATAATAATAATAATAATAATAAATAATTGAATAATTTAGTTAAAATAACTTGTAACTTATAACAAATTAAAAAATTTAAAATAAATTATTTAAAATATTTTCGAAATATGTTTATAAAATTTAAAATTAATCAAATAATTTACTATCTACCTAATTAAACTAGCAACTCATCAAAAAAATTTCAGATATTTAAGTGTTAAACTTTATTTCATAAAATTGAAGAAAAAGGATATTGATTATAATGTAATCTCTAAAACACTATCTTATTTTTGTGAAATATGGATAAAAAAAAATTATCTTTGAAGAGACTAGTATTTTTTTTAAAACTTCTAGAACAAAAACATTATTATGTAATTTAACAAGTGTCATGGTCCATCAAAATAAAATTAAATAAAAGCAACAAATGCTAAAGTATTACTCATAAAACAATTCAAAAGTGTATTTTACAATTTTGACTAATACTACAACTAAAATTTACAATTTTGACTAAAAACTGTGTTAAATATTTTAAATGGGCAGAATATAGATTCTAAGAGAAATTCAGTGTCCTTTGACGCAGCAAATCAAAGAGTGTGGCTTAATTGATGGAATAGAGTGAATATATGGTTGTAAATTCTAACATTTATTTAATTCCTACCATAAAAGAATACACCAAATCACTTTTGTTTTATGACCCGTAACATTTATGTGATGGAATTATTATGTAATGCTTTTATTAGAAAAACTAACCAAATAGATAATTTAATTTAATATAGAAACTTTAAAAATAAAGTCAAACAAAACACACTAATTTATATCTATAATATAACATTGAATTTTATTATATTTATCTGTGTAGTCAACATAGTGATAGTGAGAAAATTATTTTTGGTATTTTACCTGTAAATTTACATGTAACAAGAATGGAAGTGCTTATTAAGACTTGGTGAGACCAAAATTGGTGGCAAAAGAGGTGTATCTGTAGCATTCCCCACTCATTGAAAATGTTATATTTGAAGGGTTTTGGTTTGAGTTTAGGTTAGGGTTTGAAAGAGTGGCAGAGAAAGGCAATAATTAGGAGCTGGACCAGCGTGCAGGGTGTGGGAGAGATAGAGAACCAACATGACCTCTTGTCGGTTGTTCTGCAAGACAAAACTTGCAATGTAGTCATCACTCTCCGTGAGTGCAAAACAACCCCACTGTTCCTTTTTTTTAGTTCATTTTTCTGCTGCTTCATGGATGCTACCAAACAACATCTTCTTCTATGCCCTCTCATAAATTAACATTCACTTCACAATTGTCTCTATGTCAAAACCTGTTATATTTTATATACTCTTTAATTTCTTTTCCAGCTTCTTTCTCTCTCTCTCTTCCCAAGGTTTTGCTGGTGCAATTAAGCTTCCTGCACTTCTTATTTACCTCACACTCCCTAGGGCCCCAGTTGATAACCTCGTCTAGCTTCCTTCAATTTCCAACAGTGTATCAGTTTATTTTGTCCTCTCTCTCTGTCTTTAAGAATTTTCCTTTTCACAAAAATTGCACTCTTACAACTTTGTTTACACTTTCCCCGTGCTGGTGCTGCTGCTACTATATACGGTTAATAGTGTTGTTATTAATACTCACCACTGGAATTTAATTGGTAGGTTTAGCTCATACAACGTCAATATCAAGTAAGCACAGGAAAAAACATTGTTATTGGTGTGATTAAGTCAGTTCTTAATTAGAGGGGATGGATTAGGGTTGAACACACTACAGGATGATCCACCATCACAGTTAAGGAGAATACGATCATTTGAAGAGCTTAGATTAGATTAGATTATTAAAATAAGAAGAAAAACAAAATAGAGGAGAATGAGATTAAGTTTAGATCTTGGCCTTCTTTAATGGACATGAGAGAGCAAGATAAGGTAATAGAGATGCCTAGCACTTTGGGTTATAACCTCCCCAATAGAAATTCATCTTCCTCCAAGTTATCATCACCAATAGGGGAAAGAAGTGAGCAACCTCCTCAATCTCACACATTGCTTTTCACTGATCCACCCCAAACAACTTCACATCATCATCATCATCCTCCTCTCAACCCCCCTATTTCTCTTCCACCAAACCCTCCCAGACCCAGAAGAGATCCAGATCCAACTCCTGTTTCTCCTCCTGCCATAACCACCCCGAGAACACAACCACACTCCACAGGAACTTTCACGACAACATTCAGATACCGAGAATGTCTGAAGAATCATGCTGCCAGCATGGGGGGCCATGTCACAGATGGGTGTGGGGAGTTTATGCCAAATGGAGAAGAAGGCACCCCGGAATCCTTCAAGTGTGCTGCTTGTGAGTGCCACCGCAATTTCCACAGAAAAGAATCTGAAGGCGAATCATCACAGCATGTTCTCAACTACCACCTCACTTACCCCGGCAAAACCAATAGAAACACCGTTCTTCATTCTCCGCAATCTCATCTCCACGGCGTGGTGGCTACCCCTTCTGGTGGGCCGGTTCAGCCCGCGATGTTGGGGTTTGGGGGAACCCCAGCTGAGTCGTCGAGCGAAGATCTCAACATGTTTCAGAGCGATGATGCAGGGCAATTGTTATCAGTCCAGCCACCACTGTCATCGTCGAAGAAGAGGTTCAGGACCAAGTTTTCACCGCAACAAAAGGATAAGATGATGGAGTTTGCTGAGAAACTGGGGTGGAAGATCCAGAGACAAGATGAACAGGAACTGCATCAGTTTTGCTCTCAGGTTGGTGTAAAAAGACAGGTTTTCAAGGTTTGGATGCACAACAGCAAGCAAGCCATGAAGAAGAAGCAAATGTAAGCCTAGATTAATCAAATTCCTTCTCTTTCAGATTAATTGTTGATTTTTTTTTTCTTTTGAATTTTTGTGTTTAATAAAAACACTCAGAGACTTCAAAATCTTAGATGTGAATACTATCACATATAAGAAAATAGGTCGCTAAGCTAGCTAGCTACACACGTTAGTCGAAAGCTGCTACGCTATTGTGTATTCTCATCTGTTTGTTATTAATTAAATTAACCATTCAATTTCCATGGGCAATCATCTAGGTTGTGTCCTTTGATCTATATAAACACTTCTGCCTGTAGAAAATTAAGCCTAAAACATAAGAATGAAAAAGATGAAGAAAATGATGCATGAAACTGCGATATATTCATAAATTAGGTTGTAAGCATTAATGGTGATGAGAATGTGCATTTCATGCATTATACTTAGAGATAATGATGGAAGGCAAAGCTGGGTTCGTGAACCAGTTCACTTTTGTTGAAAATCAAAGATGAGGGCTTTGGAGAAAATAGGATCCCACCACCACATCCACCCAACCACACAATATTGTCAAATTTGTCCTGTAATAGGACACCGACAGCTGAATAAGGAGACAATACCCGTTCTTTTCTCAAAATGCCTTTCTAAGGTATTCAATGTGTGGGTGTGTGGTCTACATGAATAAAATCATGGCATAACCAAAGTAAAAAGAAACAGGGAGAGAAGGACAGAGATTTCATGCTTTTTAGATATGTATATACTATGTATGTATAAAAGTGCAATACGATTTTTCTCCCTCACAAGCTATTGTTGCAGCAAGCAGGCACATAAAGCCAACTCTAACACAAACACCCACGGGTAGAGAGAGAAACTAATGAAAGATTCTCTCATACAGTAGTAAGATTTTTCTTTTTTCCTGTAAAGAACCCATTTATCCAAAAATTTACAAAAAGGCAAACACTTTTAGAATTATTTACTGTTCTTAACCTGTTTTTTTTTTTTTTTTTGAACAAATAAGAATTCGGTTGGTCAACGTTGTTTTTGTAATTTATTTTTATTACAGAGATTTAAATCTAAACATTAAATCCTAGTTATATATTATTGTATAAATAATTACATATTTATAAATATACATAAGTAAATGTTATATATATAAGTAATACTTACAAATAGCATTATAAAAAAATTATTTTATTAATAAAAAAAACTATAACAACGGTAAATATACAAATATGATATTATCAAAAAGTAGAAATCAAATATATACGCATATATTTATAGTTATATTTCACTTAAATAGTTTGTAAAAATATAATAGTTTATATGAAAAATCAATTTTATATTATAGTTATTCATAAATTTAAATATTTTTAATAATTTATTACTATTATTAAAGTTAACTTAGTATCTTAGGTCCAAACTCAAATCTACCTTTGGTTTGGATTGATTCGTCTGTTTAGGCTGATTACTTTTAGTTTGAACCGACTTAGCTCGACTTAGCTCGACTTTCGTGAGTAAAATGAAAAAGAGTGAAATTTCAAAATTTTTATATTTTTTTAAGATATTTAAAATTCTTTTATTTTTTATTCATTTAAAATACTTTTCAAAATTCATTAAATTTAAATTTCTTTATAATTATCTTATCCAAATAAATAATTTTAGTATCAAAAATTTTAAATTCTTCAAATAAATAAATTAATCACCTAAATTATCTCATCCAAACATAAACATTATGGAATAATATGTCACAATTACTGTGACCTTCATGGAAAAACTTAAATTTTATGTTGGTTTAGGTTTGGTAGAATTCAAAATATTGAATTTAATTAGATTTTAGTTACAATATAATTTGTTTGTTTTATTTTCACCCAGTTGTTTTTCCAATAATGTTACGCTCTAGTTGGATTCGTATTACACATTCATTATGGAATACAGGGTGCAAAATGATAAAAGCACTACGGAAAAAGATTTTCTTCTGTATAGGAGATTCACTATACAATGGATCATGTGTTATGATTTGCACAACTAAACCTTTTTCTGGCGTGTTGTGAAATTTCTCAAGACAGAAAACTTATTTTCATTATGTATTTGAAGTCGTAATACAATAGGTTGCTTCAATAGATAATATAACCATGTTTTGTGTGTGTGTGTGTTTTTTTTACTAAGGCAAATACTAGGAATGTCTAAAGCAAAGATAGAGGTGCCAATAGCAGGACCCACTTTGTATTCTACATACACATATTACGGCCCAAGGTGTCCACAAACAAAATTCTACATACACATACAATAATATAATGTAGTGAATTAAATTATCTTTAGGAATAAGTTCAGTTCGAACCAAACTACCTTTTAAAATAAGTTTTAGAAACTTACAATAATATACTTTTACTTGAAACACTTTTTGTTCACTTACAACATTCAACTAAATAACTTCTCCTATTTTACATTACTTTCATTTTCATTTTTCAAAACCAGAATGCCACTAATTCATAGTTCCATATGTAAATGGCTTATTATGTTAATATTAAGTTTGCAACAACTGAATTTCCCTTTATGTAAACTATTTCTAGAAAACTAATATCCCTTATATATGGATCTTAAATTCAACACCAAACTGAACTAACAACAATAGGTAATATAAAATGAAAACATGAGAAATGGAATAAATATTATTACAATGAAATAGATGAGAAACTTCTCACAATTTCAATTTCATTCAATTTAATCCAAAGTTACAGAGTTTTATTCTATTTATAAGTTATAAGATTCCCACTAAATCTTTATTTTCTATTAGAAAATGAATTTCCGTAACTGTTAAATCTCCGTTAGATTTAGAACCACACTAACCATTATAATATCTTAGAAAATATAGAATTGACTTAAATATGAACTAAGTATGTCAAAATTAAATGCAAAAAAATGATGGATAATAAACTGGATTAGTTATTTAGTTCAAAAACTAAGCAATCTACTCAAATGAACTCACTTATGTTTCTTGAATATAAGAACGAGGTAAATAATCTGTTTAATACAAGAAGTGTTTTCATTTCGTTTTTAGTATAATCAAATATAATTTTAATATGATTTTTTTTAAATTTTGTTAAGGATTTAGATAATTGAACTCGCGTTTAATTTTTAATACTTGTGACGTGTGTTTATTAAAGAAAAAATATGTATTAATATACAATTAATTTTGAAGAAAATGTTTTTTATTCTTTATTTTGTAAATTTAAAATTCTTGGTGACTTTTTAACATCTTGTATTACAGGAAAGTATTGTGAAGTTGGGTTGGAGACAATATTCATTGAATAGAGAATAGGAATAGCAACGGAGTGACGTGAGAAAGAATTTCATTATTTCATTTCTATTATGAAAACAAATATTTTTATCCTTATTTCAATTTCTAATGGATATTAAATTTTTGTTTTATTCTTAAATTCATCCAATAATAAGTATATTTGTAACAACCTAAATTTTATCTAATATATTTAATATATGTATTGATTAACTATTCAATAATTATAAGGTCTTTGTGATATTAATAATGGAAGAAAAACCGATTCATACTACAGTTTTTAAAGCTAGACCGCATTGTGTTTTAAAATACATTCAAATGAACTCATAACTACTTCAAAACATAAAAAGAAACTTAATACAATTGTTGTTTTAAAACAAATTATCTAAGATATTTTTATCTGTACTACTGTCATCCTCAACTCCTAACATTGCTCCTGTGTATGAAAATATAAGATCATCACATTAGAAAGATAACAAGAGACATACAAGTACAAGGGTAAGCTAATGTATAAAAAATGATGAGTAATAATATACCTAAAATAGCAATATATCAAATTAATTATAAATAATATTGAAGTATATTTGATAAAAATAAACTTTTGAATCATCTTAATTCGTTTCTCCATATATTATAACACAAATACTTATTTAGCGACTAGTGGCAGACCTTAGAAGGCCCATAGAGGGGCCTTGGCCCTCAAGAATTTTTAAAATATATATTTTTTTTAATTTTTTAGATTGATTTTTATTTTATTTTTATAAAATATAATATTTAATACTAAAAAATAATAAAATTAAAAATTAAACCTAATAAAGAATAATAAAATTTATTGATATTTTTTATTTTTTCTCATTTTAAGTTTCTCATCGCTTTCGATTCTTTCTATTCTCATTCATTCAGTTTGATATTTAGTTTTTTTTTTCATCTTATGAGTTTTTTGTATATTTATTTTTTTATGAATATAAAAAGAAAATTTATGTACTATATGTTTTTTCATAACCATTTCTTAAATGTGACTTGATTATCATATTTGTTTTTAGTAATTACGTCTCTCCATTTTTTATTAGATTTTGAAAAATTATTTTCTAGTCTTAATTTTTTTTAAATAGGTATATTGATGAAAAATAAAATAATTGATTATTTTTTTAAAGTGATATAAGGGAAGATACCCTTGAAGATGAAAACATTACAAATTTACTTCTACACCTATTTTTAAGCATACAATCATGATACTAAGAATTCAATTGTTGAATTAGACCATTTTTTAAGATTCAAATAATTATAAGTGAAAAGTTTCATATTAGTTTTTTTGAATTATAGGCGAAATGTTTCATATTAATTTTTTGGAACTTATGATAAGAAAACATTTTCAAATATGAGAATATAGGGAAAGAGGTGAAATTAGAAAAACTTATTTAAAATGAGTTTCATATCAAATACAATTTCAAAACTATAATTTTTTAAGGAAAAACACACAAGGATTTCAATACTAAATTATATATACTTTTGTTATATTAGTAATAATAATTAAATATATATAATTTGAGTATATTATTTTGACCCCTTCAAACTTTTTAATCAAGATCTGTTAGTGACTATTCTCTTTAGAGACCAACATAAGAACTCACATGATGCATTTAAAAGAATAAGCTTAATACGAAAACAAAAATAATTTATAATAAATATCATTAAAACAAATCTTTGTCAGAAATCAATCCTTAACTTAGTGGTTTTTTTTTTCATTTATACAACTTCATTACTTAATTCCAATAACCCATTCAACAATAAATCTCATGAATCCGCCAAAAAATACAATTAGTTCACATTTATCAATTCAAATATCAGGTATCATCCCACATGGCTAAGTCCAATGGCTCAAAAAAACATCATTCCAAATCTAATCAATAACAAAATAGATATAGACTCTGTTTCCGGAAGACTAGTGTATTTAATGGACTCATGAGACTCGTCACATATCATACTTACCACAATCTCATTCTTTTCTACAACCTACAACTTGTTATAAAATGAATTTCACGTATCTCATCTAGTCATGACAAGGTTAACCTTACTAGCTTCCTGAGTATGGTCGTCTTTCACATCATACCATCTGCCAAGTGAAATCTCCTTTGACTCTCACCACCTGACTATCTTCTTCATGAGTTATATACTAGTAGAGTCAAAATAATCTCATATAACAAATCCCCTTTAATACACTTTGACTAATCGTAGATTAGTAATCCCCTTTGACGTAACTAATTTAAACTACTGTATCATATCCAAAATTTTTCAAACAAACATACATCGACAGACACAAGTTAGTCCAATCATCATTTCAAATCAAGATATGAAAGCATCATTATTTATAAATTTCTCTAACATAAAAACTTTGAATTCTAAAAATTTCTTAAAAAGCCCCCATTTGTAATTGATTACACTCGACATGTAACCGATTACCAGAGAAGATAACATATGTATCCATGTTCCTAATTAAATTAACTCATCAATCAAACAAAATTTTCAAAATCACATGTCCTAACCAAGTAACCCAAATCAAACACTGTCAAAATAAATTTATAAATTTCTCAATAATAGATCCCTCAATAAACTTCATATTCCTTAATAATTCATTTCCTCATATTTTTATATTCAAAATTTTCTATGCTTCTACCCTCTTTAAGCGTTATTTTCATATAATAATAAATTCAGTATAATCACCTCACTACCAGAGGCGGACCAACGAAGGGAAGGGGGGAGTCGTGGCCCCCACAACGTTTTTGATTTTTTTTTATTTATGTTATATGAAATTTTTTTTGTTTTTAATTTTTTAAATTATGTATAAGAAATTTAATGTTTTGGAATTTTTTAAATAATAAAAGTATATATTGGGAATTGATAAGAATTAAAATAGGTATCTTTTTATTTATTTTATAAAATATAACATTTAATGCTAATAAATAATAAAGCATAAAATCAAATTTAATAAAAAATAAATAAATTTATTAAGATATTTTTTATTTTCTCTCTCACTGTTTTTTGAGTTTCTCACATATTGTATCCACTTTAGACTTTTACTTGTTTTGTTTTATTTTGTTTATGAAGAAAAAAAGAAAGTTGAACACAAATTCATTATTTTGTGCTCTCATTTTTGTATGCTTTCTTCTATTATTGAAGAGAAAAGTAATTCATTTTTTCTCAATTGATAGTGAAATATTAGTTTAATAATTAATATTATTTTTTATCTCATGAGCATTTGGTATATTCATTTTTATAAATATCGAATAAAAAACAATGCACTAAGTGTTTTTTAATAACTGGTTTTTAATTGTGACTTGATTATCATATATTTTTCTTTTATTAATTATGTATCACAATTTTTATTTAGATTATGATAAATTATATTTTAGTATTTTTTTTTAAACATAAGTATATTAATGAAGAAATAAAAGAATAAATTAATTATTTAAAAGTGATAAAATGGAAGCTACTGTGAGGAAGAAAATAGAAAAAATCAATCTTTGACAAAAATAGGAAGTCAATTACATTTACTTGATTGATTTTTTAATCCGTCTCGTCTTATTTTAACTCTTCTTGTTTTTACAACTATATCAGAAAGATAATTTTCTACAATGAAAATTATCAAAATAAGATTGCAAAATAAAACGGAAGATGAATGTTTTTTACTGACGATATGATTATTTACATTAAAAACAAAATATAACTAAAAATTTTAGTATTGATTCAATTATTATTAAATTAAATAATCTTACGGATCCATAATTAAATATATAAATTGAATATATAAATTTTAAGTATATTTTGGCACCTCCATAAATATCGAGCAAGTTCCGCCACTGCTCACTACATCGGAGACACTCAAACAACCAAACTCAAAGAGATCGCATAGTCATCCAATCCCAAAAATCATATTCAATTAATAAAGTTTCTACTCATCTAACTCTTTCATCACTACTTTCATACCAATTTCATAATGTAATAACACTGGTAGTTTCACCCCCACTTGGAAACTTCACGGTACAAACCCAAAAATCTATCCCTCTCATAAATTCTTAACTTTCTCTAGTCCAAGGAAAATATCACCACTTCAAATATTAATAAGTTCTCATTTTTTTTGAAGCAACATTCAATCAAAACAACATACCATCAATTAATATCTTTCAAAAAATAAAACATTAGATTATAAAAGAATTAAAATAGTTTTTCTTACATGATAAAGTTTATCTAACTCTGCTCTTCTCACTTTGAAAAATCACTGTCTACAACATCAAAGGTTTGATCAATGATCAAGGCAAATTTTTTCAAGATTATTAACAAATAGAAATTCATTAAGAAAGATAGAGACGACATGAATGAGCTTGCATGCAAGGGAAAACATGTTGCTCTTAGAGGATGAGTAGAATTTTCGAACTCACCATTAAGAGAGATTGACTAAGGATTTTAATAAGGTTTTTCGCATAGATTACTCGAGTAGTGTTAATTCTTCACAATGGATAGAAGTTGATCCAAAATTCTTTAAAAAAAAAGAAAGGTTTTTGGGGAGATCTAAGTTGATAGAGAAGAAAATGATAATGAATTTTTGGAGTCTTCCAATATTTATATCCGTATTGGTGCACATTTTTTCCTATTTCAATAATAATTAGTTTATTTTAATAAAATAATAAATATCATGACAGCTATTATCAAATATTTAATATAAAAAATATTTTCATTCCTTTAATGTTAAATATTTAAAGTAGAAATTATAATCCTATTATACATTTTAAGGGGATTATAAATAAGAATTGTATACTGGCGAGGCGATGAAGTTTCGAGAGCGAATTACACTCTAGTTATAATTTGAGCATCTCCTCCTAATAGAGACCATAGAGTTACTCTGTAACATAGTTTTTCAAGATTATTGAAGTCGCTATAGGGCTTGCAAGAATATTTCATTATTTCAACCTTCTAAGATCAGAATTCATGGTTCTACCTGAGCGTCGATCACCCAAACATATCCCTTTTCTCGTTTACCTTTTCATTTATAATGATTACTTAATTTTATCTCATCCCATATGCACTACATCTTTGTCATCAACATGATCTTCCAAATCATATTGACTTTAGTACCACTCAGACCAAACATGCAAAACTCATATAATTGTTGCATAACTCGATTGAAACCATAGTTATCCTTATTTACCACTAAAAGTATGAAAGAGATTATGAGTTTAAATTTCTACTAAAATTTGAAAGTTATAAGATTGTTACGAATAATTTTATAAAAAAAATAGAAAAAATTGAGAGTTTAATTATTTATGTTGAAAGTTTTATATTAATTAGAAATATGACGATTTAAATTTATATAAGTGAGTATAAATCTTATATTATAAATTAAATTTATAAGATTAAGTTAAATTTAAAATAAACTTCTTAATAATTTTTATTAATAAAATACTAACAATTAATATTTAATTATATAAAATACAATCCTTATTAACCACATAGATGCTGAGAATCGCTTGTCACCATCAGAAAAAAAAAAAGTGTATAACATTTTTTGGGGTGTTCCAGACATTGTGCATAAGGTACAAGCTACCTGTACTCTCCTACTACCTAAATTGTCTGTGGTGGCCACACGATTCATCAGAAAAAAATCACTCTCTTATCTCATAATATTCTACAATATTTTATATGCTGAACGAATTCTAATATCTCTCTTCCACACCAATTTTTCATCACCTTCTTTTTCTAACTATACTTACCTAAAGTCACTCCCACTCAAACCATTCTGTACTTCATATATTCCATACACTCATATCATATCACCAAAGGACCTTCCTTCAAATTTTTGTTATTGAACTTTTCAGCATAAGGTATCACCAATCTTCTCAAAACCTCACTCTTCTTATTCCCATTTTCCTAATTTTCATGATACATTTTTATCAAACATTTACTCCTAAATCAAATACTTTTCTGAGGTGCCTCACCCATGTAGAATCAAATTTTAAGTCACTTCAAATATTAATTTCTCAGAGTATTTAAATTTTAATGTATCCTTGCCAATCTTAAACTTTTCATAAGAAACAATATTAAAAATCTATCACTTTTATGAGCAAGAATTTTTAATTTAAATAAAAAGTCACCTAATGGTAGTTTTTGAAGGTAGAATTGTCAAAACGGATAATCCGACCTTACCCGACTCGACCCACCACGAGTTGATCACTTGTGAGCCAACCCAACCCGACTCACTTTTAGCGAGTCAAAAATTTTTTAACCAGACCCAGCCCACTTTTTAACCAGACCCAGCCCACCGCGGGTTGGTGGGTTAAACGAGTTGGCTCATGGATTCACTCAATTAAAAAAATATATTTTTTTTAGTCAAAACTAAATTATAATTCTAATTAAAATCTAAATAAATTTTAATACAATCCAAATACAAACCAAAATCACAAAAACACACAAAATACAAATTATCTGTGTTGGCTAAAAAAATAACTTAACATGACCCAAATATAAAGTCCAATTTAACAAAAAATACTTGTGTGACGTTAGTGAGCCAACCCGGTTTACAATCCAGGTGAACTGGGTTCTAGGTGAGCCAGAGTCAAAAATTAATTCGTATTGAAATTTGTAAAAAAAATTTAATCCAATTCGATCTAATTCGTGATGAGCCGAGTTGATTTATAGGTTAGAACCCATTTTCACATCTGTGTGAAGGTTACTTCTATCATAACCTTGAGTAGATTATCATTCAGTGGAGTGGTTGCGGCCACAAAATTAAAGGAATCTATTTATACATTACGTTCCTTTTCGTCTCATACATGGTTGCAATAGATTTTGACGTGAGTTTCACCTACTCTTTCTTTTCTTCACTTTTTAAAAAGATGATTTAACCTTCTTTTCTATTATCTCTCGATCATTTATTCAATTCACACAACCAACGCACTCTTTATTCTGAGAAAATGCACTCTTTTACGTTTAATCACAAAATTGCTACCTTATTATAAATGTGTCCTGTTTTTAAATATTTGTATAGGAAACATTGAAAACATATTTTTTTCATTTGCAATTCTTGCATATAAATTTTCCAAACCAGAAAACAAAGTAAAAATAAGATGACAGTTTTATATAAAATTTGAATAGCAATCTAGTAGAGTGAAGTGTTTTGATGAGATGATGAAAAAGTGGATGAAAGATAAAGATAAGATGGAAAAGAAAATATGAGCACAAAAAAGTATATTTATTATTAGAGTTGTGGCAGCCAAGTGACAAAACCAGTGCAACATGGGAACTAAGGTATAAGGGCACAACCAACCACCCTTTCCCTATGCAAAGAAAAAGAAAAATAGAAAAAAAAAAAAAAAACTGACTCGTTACACTGATTCTGATGTAACGGTAGCCACATTACTAGAACTTCCCATTAAGAACATAATTGAAGTTCTTGATCATCTATTACTAAGTAGCCTTCGCATCCTCTTACTTAGAATTGTAACTTGTCATTTTCAACGACTTTTGTCCTCGTCTTTTGACTTGTCCTCTTCGGTTCTCAACCCCAAACCACTGTCACAACAATTATAATCTTATCAGTAAACAAAGATGAATGTCGAAACTATATAAATCACGAGAGAAAAGATTACCCGGAAATTTTCTCGTAAGCCCACTGAGCAAAAGACTCAGAGGGTGCGCCGGCACCTTCCTCGGAGGGAGCAAAGGCATCAAAAGCGGGTGCGGCGGCATCCTTGGCAGTTTCGGCGGCTGACGCGGCGGAGTCCTTGGCAGCTTTGACCGTTGGGGCGGCGGCGTCCTTGGCATCCCCTGCAGTGGTTTTGGCGCTTTCGAGCACATTGCCCCAGGTGGTTCCGATGAACACGGCAAGGCACACCACCACGACAACGAACTTCATGTTTAGGGTGTTCATGATTTTATTCTTCTTCAAATTTATTCAAAAGCTTGTGTTTTATTCTTTGTATTTTGTTTGCTTTTGTTGCTCTGATAATTGATTTGCTGAAACGTGTATTTATATGTGTGTGTAGTGAGAAATAGGTTGAGATGCTTGCCACTAATGGCGCTTGTTCATCGCTTTAACGGTTGGTTTTCTGGCGCAGCTGGGTCATCAGCCAGGCAAATCGCCCACAGAAAACGCACGACGTTGAGGATGAACACTTTGTTCTTATGGTGGAGAATGTTTAACGGAATAATTATAATTATAAATATAATAATAATAATAATAATAACAAATTATTATTATTATTTATTATTATATTAATAAAAGAAGTCGTAAATGTTTATTATTTCTAAAAATAATGAATTCAAAACTTTAAAGGTGAGAGGGTGCTAAAGATAGAAGTATTCATCAATCTTGCTTAAACTAATAACTCAAACAAAATTAATTAAATTAGTTCTGTGTGTATGTGTGGTATTAAATTAGTCCTAACAAGTCACGTACTCTGTGACTGTGACATATCTGTTTGTCTTTCTTTGTACTCAACGATAATATATTTTCACTTATTTTTTTAGCTTCCATTTTGAATTTGGGTTTCTTTCTTCTTCTTTTTTTTGTTTTGGGATGACTCTTTATAAAAAAAACTTGAGGAATATTTGTTTTAAAACTAAAATTACTGTTATGGCTAAACATTTCGCCAATATTATATAATGAAAACAATATTTCACTAATATTTATCAAGCAGTCTTAGAGTATGCAAGTACCGAAGAAAAATAGAAACAAAACTATCTTATAATATTAAATAATATTAGAAACAAATATTGAAAAATTGAAGAAAAATATGAAAATAGGAAAAAAATTCTTTATCGTTGTATTGCATTATATATACCACCACTATTATTGGACAACAAATATAAAAAAAAAAACAGGATGACAAATATGTAACTATTTATAAATTTAGCGTTATATTGTAATGAAATAGTACCATAGTCAAAAAATAAACATTTGTCACATTGTGTTTGATTTTCCTTATAATAGAGAGGGTAATCAAAAAGTGTCTTATTATATTGTTTTTTTTTTTCATATTGTTGATCTTGTTGTATATACAGATTGGATTGGAGTAACCCAATTACTCCATTAATATATTTGTTTTTATTTATTAAAAAAAAAATCCAACTAACACTATTTATGAACGACACTAAATACGATGGCAAAAGAAAATGGCTTTTAGCGTTTACATTTAACATGATTTTTTTTTTCTTTTCATGCACATTAAAAATACATATTTTTGAATAAATGTAGGTTTAGGAATTTAAAACCTACCATTTATAAAATTAATATTTCAAACTATTTTGAGAGATCTAAAATTCATTATCCATTTTTTGGGTGGTATGAACTTTAATGAGAAATTTAAAAAAAAATCAAATCAAAATTCCTTTCTCTTACTCAAATAGTTTGCATTATTCACAGTTTCAAAGTATAAATTTGTCACCACTCTCATCTAATGGCTAATCGGGATTAAAATTCCACAAATTAAAAAAGCCAATAATACGAGTTAAAGTTGATGTTATTAGGAATGGAAAGAAAAAACGACGATATTTGTAAAGATTAGGTATAATATTCCACTTCACATGTTCATAAAGAAATGTCAAAACAAAAAGAATTAATCTTGATATTATTAAAATATCATGCTAAAGGCCATATTTATGTCTCTAACCTCTCTTATTTATCTTTTATTTATTTTTGTAGAAATAAAAAGGTTAAAATACTTTTTTTGTCCTAATTTTCGTCAAGTTTTTTCAAATAAGTCCTAATTTTGGTTTTGTATTCAAATAGGTTCCAATTTTCGTCAATTTTATTTAATTGAGTCTTTTTTTGCTAACACAATTTAAATCATTAACGACCATGAACAGTGACTGTCACGTGTCACTTCGTGGTGTTTTTGAATTTTTTTATTTTTATTTTTATTTTTTTTAATTTATTTTTAATTTTTTTAATTTTTTTAATTTTTTTTTAATTTTTTTTAAATGTACACATGTCAACCCAGGAGTGTGCCACATGTCACTTCGTGGTTTTTTTTAATTTTTTTTAATTTTTTTTAAATGTCCATGTGTCAACCCAATAGCGTGCCACGTGTCAAAGTCAATGTTTTAAATTTAATTTGGTCCCTATATTTGTTATTTTTGTTCAATTAGGTCCCACTTTTTGTTAACATTAACCAATTTGGTCCCTCTCCAAATTAAAGCCAAATTTAATTGTTATATTAAAATTCACATTTTTTATTAAATATTTTTATATAATATATTAAAATTCACATCATTATAACTTTGATATAAAAATTAAATTTGGTCACATCTTCGATAGGGACCAAATTGGTTAATGTTAAGAAAAATCGGGACCTAATTGAACAAAAATAACAAATATAGGGACCAAATTAAATATAGAATATTGACTTTGACATGTGACACACTACTGGGTTGACACGTGGACATTTAAAAAAAATTCAAAAAAATTCAAAAAAAATAAAATAAAAAATTCAAAAAAAACCACGAAGTTACACGTGACACGCTTCTGGGTTGACACGTGTACATCTAAAAAAACATTAAATTTTTTTGAATTTTTTTTTTAAAAAAATAAAAAAAATTCAAAAACACCACGAAGTGACACGTGACAGTCATTGTTCATGGCCGTTAATGATTTAAACGGTGTTAGCAAAAAATGACTCAATTGAACAAAATTGACGAAAATTGGGATATATTTGAACACAAAACCAAAATTAGGACTTATTTAAAAAAAACTTGACGAAAATTGGGACCAAAAAAGTATTTTAACCAAATAAAAATTATTATATAATGTGAATGCGATTGTTTTTTTATAGATTTGACTTAGTTGTTAGTTTGCACCCAAAAAAAATATAGTAATTGTCCTATTTTCGTTAAAACAGTATATTTATGATTGAAAAAAAAAAGACATAAGAGATAACTATTATGCATTGAATGTGATTCATATATTGCAGTATATGATTTCAAGTAATATATTCATCCATCAATTTGTAGAGTGGCCATTTAGAGAGAATAGGTTATTCATCACAAAGGCACCGAAAATGTTAGAAATAGATGGACAAATAAATTCTTAGAAGTTAGGAATAGATAAATCATATTACAACTTCTTTTTTTCTTCCCTCATATTTGATATCTTTTATGTGAAGTTGATTAATTAATAAGTCTAAGAAGTAACTTAGTTGTAAAATTTAAATTTTATTTGATTACTTTAAAAGTGTAAAGCCTTTATGTTTGACATAGACTATTAGCTATTATTAGTAATGTGAAAATTGAGATTACTTTATCAATTAAGAAATTTAAGCATGGACTTAACCATGTCAAAGTTTGTTGTTGTAATTTGTACTTTGTTCATTTTTATTTTTATTTTTCTTGAGAATAGACGTGATTCTTTAAATGATGGATTTTATGGTCTTTTACCTCAGTCTTGATGAGGGTTTTATAGAATGGGAGATTTTGTCAACAAATAGTAAGAGGGCCACCATGCATTATTAGCCCATATATGCATGCATCTCCGATCTTTCATTTGGGCATAACCAATACATTTTATGTTATTTTTATTTTAAAACGTTTATTGGAAGTGAGATTGCTCTAATCAAAGAACCTTCATTTATTTATTATTGTGATAAGTAATTTGGGAGTAACAAATTTAATTTATATCTACAAATTCAAATATATTTATGAGCGTAAATAGTTTTGTTCACTTTTATTGTAAATAATTACATATTATCTACGGATACAATGAGGGTGTAAGTTATATATCAATCCAACACAAATTAAAATCCAATTTTTATCGATATTCTTTTTTTTGTACGTAATACTAAAATTTATCTTCATGATATTTATTGGATTTATTATGTCGTTTATTTTCTAACTTTATTTATATATATATATATATATATATATATATATATATATATATATATATATATATATATATATATATAATCTTATGACTTTAGATGGATAACTTCAGCTCAATATGAGTAGTATATGAGAAATATTAAATCAATTAAATATACAATTAAATTATAATACACAAGTTAATGTAACATGTAATATAATTTGATTACATCTTTAAATAGATATTTGTGATGTCGGTTATGATTCTTAGGAATAAGAATTCATTATTTAAGTCAAATTGTACCATTAAAGGGTTCTTAGAAGTTAATGTAGTGGAAGAATTGTTCTTTTGTTGCAAGAACCTATTCTTAAAACTAGGATAATATTGATTACATAATTTATTAAAAAAGAAAAATTAGTGAATGAAACTATGTAATCAATGCACAAAAATAATCATCAACCCGAAACAACCCAAAAAGCAATTAGGGAAAACTAAACCCAGAAATTAGCAGTCTGATGTCATGGGGCATTCTTTAATGTAATGCCATTGTAGGAAATCCAAAGATGATCTCTTGAAGTCTATTATGAGAAATCAAGATTTTCATTTTTTTATTAGCTCATATTGGGAAGATTTATTACGTAATTTTTTTTTCTCTATACTTATATTTTTCCGTCTACATAATTTTCCATTCTTAAGCATTGTCTTATTTAATTACTGGAGACTAACTTTTCTGAAATACATAGTTTTTTTGCATACTCGAATACTGGAGTGAGGTGCATGACTCCACGATTACGGAATCCAATTCCCTGATTTCAGTCGTACTAACTCATGTTGGCATTTAAATAAAGTTGGTAGCACTTATTCATATATTAAAAATTAGATTAATTAACATGTAATCCTTCGTTAAGATGCGATAAATAAATTTCCTTAAATACAATATTAATTTGACAATACAGCATGGATAAACGAAGATGAGTATACAAAGAAGGAGAAAAACAGGAAAGAAGACTGCTACAATCACATGGTAAGGAGCAATTAGATTATTTCACAGCTTGCTGCTGGAAATACACTATTCACTATTTATTCAAGAGAATGCTAATGGCTGTTCATGCTTTGTGGTCTCTGGATCTTCAAGAACCTGCAAATGGCTGCAAATGGCGGAAAAGAGAAACATTATTAGTCAATAGAAAAAGGGTTACATACAAAGAACATACAGAAATGTAGCCAAAATTTATAAATAATGTAGAAAAACAGAAGGGTCCAAGCTTGGAAAACAAAGCGGTGAAAGTTTATGCTAGATACTCTTTTGAGATTTCAGACAGAAAACCCGAGCTTTCTATGTCAAATCACATGGCTGTTGTTGTTCTTCATTATGGCTTGTCTTTTGGTTCAAAGCACATGGCAGTTGTTTGAAGTAGCATACGTAGGGCCATTCAAATTTATGAGAACTTTCCATAGAGCTTAGATAATCAAAAGTTTGAGGCATTATTGAAGTAGCTGCTGGGTGTTGAAGATAATTTGGACATAAACTGATGCAAAACAAATGGACCACATAAAACTAGCATTTTCAGTTTCAGGGCTTTCCATTTAAAAAATTCCTATCTCTTTCGATGGACCCCGCAACATGCAGTACGTAGTACACGACAACAATAGTGCAAATACAAGTAGGACTGTATTATGATAAACTTGAATCACAGAGATAGTCACATCACATGACATGTTGTTGAAGTATACAATACAACGTTAAAGCTAAACTGCATTAGGGTAAGAAAACATAGTGAACTTAATTACCAATGACTCTTAGTTGGTGGTGGTGTTGGTTTTGTAACGAGGAAACGGAACCTGGCCATGTTCAATGCGTTTGACATCTTCTTTGAGGATCTCGTAGTGCCTTTTGACCTCTTCCACTGATCTTCCGACCACATTGGCAACATTCTGCCATCTGTCAGGGGTTTCCCTGTCGTATAAAGCCAGGGCTTGTTCGAACAATTTGTTCTGCCTCTGAGTCCAAGATGATGCCATTTGTTGAGAAGGGTAAGAAAAGAATGATTGTGGTGAAGAAAAGGTGAAGGGAAGACACGGGAAAGAGGTGTTGAACGTTGGTCCTTATAAGTAGGAGGAGAAAAGGTGGTGGTGGTGTGTGGGGTTTGAACCTGGTGGAGGAATATATATCTCCCAAAAGGACACTGAAGATAACGTGACCCGTCCCCTTAAGAGCCACAAGTGAAGAGGGAGAATGGACAAACAAGTGGAGGAGGAGAATCACGACTAAAAGACAATCCTTTAAACGTTTTACACAAAGATGCTTCTTACCATTTGCTTCATCTCTTTCTCAACTCCACTTTCCTTTCCTTTTACCACTTCCTCTGTTACTCTTACCTTCTTCTACTGCCACAATCAAACCAGGAGCACCACCAAGTACAAAACAACTCACAAATATCACGTCCTGCACATTCATGTCAGATACATGCATGTTTTCTTATACACCACACAACACATATCTTCTGAGTTTAACTTATAAATCATAAAAAATTAAGGGATTTTTTCAAATTTATGGAACAAATTTGTTCAGATATTACAAAATGGATAATTCAAAGAAGGATATCGATATGTATAAAAACTAAATTTTGACAACTTTTTTTTTAAGGTGTTATTTTTTAGGTGCTTTAAAAATATAAAAAAAAGTAAAAATATGATGAAAAAAACCACTTAAAAATGAAACCTCATGTAATAAGAGAAAATTATCAAAACTTAATTGTTAAAAGATCATTTTTCTTAAAAAAAAATATATAATTGTTCATGAGTTAAGTTATGCGGACTCATGACAACTTCGAAAATAAAATCGTGAAGATTTCATACAACTGTATAAATAAGAGAAGTTATTGGGTTCTCGCAACTTTTATTTTCAAAGTTGTCATGAGTTTAGATGACTTAACCGATGACTAACAATATTTTGCTGATTTAATCTATTTTAGTGATATTTGAGCAACGTGAAAAAAAAAAAACAAAAAGTAAGTATTTTAAAAACTCACATAATTTAATAATTTAATCATATTTCTGGTAACTTATAAGTGAATCATAGGCATATATGTTTTGTTTTTTTCCACATGAACGCTCCTTCCAACGAGATATATATATATATATATATATATATATATATATATATATATATATATATATATATTTGTCGTAAAATTCGAAGCACGTAATAAACCTTCAACATTGGTTGAGAAGCAACATAAGAAAATTATAAATATTTTAGTGGTTTTACAATGCTAACGGTACCGATAGAAATTTATATTCTTTTGTCATATAGTAACTAAAACATAAAATTAAAAGAATAAAATAAATTTGTACTGGATGTTTGTAGAAGAAAAATTCCATGCGAACACAATTTTTCTTTCTCTTTATCACAGTGTACCTGTGATTACTCTTTTTGGACTAAAATACAAAGCATGGTCGTACTGCATTTATGTTTAGATATACCATTCCTGTGTACTGAAAAGTAACACGATCGAGGTGAGTAATGCAGCTATATGCTAATCAATTGCAGTCTCTTTGCTTCATATCGAATTAGAAGCGAATAAATACAACTTTGAGTGGATGTGTAGAATTGGCCCACTTTACATCTTTAAAGATTTTGAGACCAATAATTGAATTTGTCGTGTTATGCTTCCTTTCTCATAAAAACTATCATTTCTTCTTATTTACGAGTATATACTAAATTCTTCACCTTAGCTTCATTCGTCCACTATGTTATTTTCCTACTACATATTTATTTTTCTTATTCTATACTAAAAATAAATGTGCATATAATGGATGGTTATAACAAAGTTGATTATTTTTTCAGTCTCTTTCCGCCTACCTCTACAACTCCTTTTGTCAAATACCTTGATAGTATTTAGAGTTTATCTTCTTTTTTTCAGATTTAAAGGTGTATTTTACAGATCTAACTTGTTAATTTTGCTATCTCTAAATTATAAATAAGTATCTAGGTAACACAATAACGGATTTTCAGGTAGCTCAAACATTTGTTTTTCTGATTTTTTTTATGGTTTCTGCTGTTGTAGCAACATTCTTTAACCCGATCGTATGATAAGAAAAAGAAGTGAACGATTTAAAGAAAAAAAGAAAGATTATCCAAATCAGAAATTGACCTTCCAAAAGAATTAAAAGAAAAACGATAAGAAGTGAAGCAAAGAGAATGAAAACCAATCAGAGAGAATGAATGATAGAGAGAAAACAACCACCGCAAGTCTCAATGGAGTGAAGAACACATTAAAAGCTTATCGTCACCATCCACTACAACAAGTGCACTATTTACTGACGAATATTTTTTGATAGATAAATTTCCATTGGTAATTATGTATTACCAATACATTTTTCGACTACTCATATCAAGTATATTACCGATGGATAAATTCGTCGGTAATGCCATCGTTAAATGACTATGTGTACTTTGTAAACGAATCGGGTTGGTAATTCTTGAAGGAAGCAACTGTCGGTAATTATCGAAGAAGGCATTCGTTAGTAATTATTAATGGTGGTTTTCGAAGGATCTGTCCGTCAATAATTACCGATGGATCTTAAATACCCATTGGTTAAATTTACCGATAAAGCGTTTATATAAGGATTTTTGGCTGTCGATAAAACAAAATTACTGATGGATTTTTGCCTTTAACGACGAATTATTGTCGTTGGTAATATCTATTTTTCTTGTAGTGTTGCACTTGTTGGGAGCCTTGTGCACAAAAGAACAGTGTAAAATGTGGTCATGCTTTTTTTTATAAAACAAATATTTACGTTGGATCCTGGCTCAATCCAAGTAAATTTCAAAATTTAGGTTGAACCTAGGGCTAATTAATGTAAATTATTAAATTTATGTGGGTTAAGCTAAGGTCTAACACAAATTTGGCAAAATATTCCCAAAAATGTCACCACATATTTTTTTACAAAAAATTGTTTTTTCTATGTCCAACATTGCCTAGGTGACGTGGAACACCTTTTTGTGACAGTGTGATTTTGAACTAAGAAAAAATATTGAATATTGACAACGCAATTTTTAAAAATGAAATCTATGATAATTAAACTACTAAAAATTGGTTATAGAAAAGTACGTAACAATTAATATTTCCTTTCAAGTTCTAAAAGGAATTATTATACAAAAGTTCATGAGATAAAAAGCTAAGAGTGGATCGGGTTGGCCTGTCCCGCAGTGTAATATTAGGTTTACTTTTCTAGTCCGTTTTGGCCCGTCCCGCATTTTAGTCCGCAAAGTGTGAACCGGATTGGCCCACTCCGCAGTGTAATATCAGGTTCACTTTTCTAGCCCGCGCCGTGGGCCTGCGGGCTGGCCCGCATTTGTGATGAGCAAAATATTTTTTTTTTGAGCAAAATATTTTTTTTTTATTTTTCATAATAATTGATTTTCATTTTCTATCAAAATAATTCCAATTACTTTACCTAATCAAAGACAAAAAAAAATAAGAACGAAGATTATAATTAAAGTACAGTAGCAATATGTCACCTTACAAGACATGTACCTAAAAATGCATAAAAAGATATTCTATATTCAAAAACTAAAATCATTATCTTATATACAATGGTTATACATAAAGATAATAATAATAATAATAAGAAGAAGAAGAAAAAGAAGAAGAAGAAGAAACTTATAGAAACAACGTGATGAATGATGTGAGAACTAAAAAGATGAGAACATATAATTTTGTAAGCGGGTCAGCGGACCAGTCCACTCCACCCCGTTTTTAACTCGCGCAGGCTGCGGACTTATGCGGGACGAGCCATTGCAGGCCAACGGGTTCAACATCCTAGCTCGTCCCACACTTTTTTATGCAGGCCTGCAGGCCGGCCTGCCCCGAATTGTCATCCCTACCCTACACATGTTTTGTTTCTATCGCTAAATTTGTGCATGAGTCTTTGGGTGGAGAGACATTAAGGCTATAAGTGGGAATGAACAATATGGTAGCTGGTTTGGTAAAAATATAGATGGAGAATGCGTACAAGAAAAAAAAAATTGTTACATTATATAATAAGCTTTTAAATAATTACTTTTATTAATGTTACATTACAGGAAATTATACTTAATATATGTACAAAATACATGTGTAGTATTACATAATATAAGAAAGTTGTAATTACTAACGAGTTTATTTAGGTTAATAATACTAAACATTTTAAAAATCTTATATCAAAATAGGGATTTAAATAGGGTTATAGGTGAGAACAATCTTTTAAATAGATGAGATTCTATATAAGACTTTTAAATAAATAATGTCATTTTTTTAAAAGAAAGTTAAACTTAAACCTATCAAGTGTGTTATGTGGTTTGACCTAAATTATGCATTCCCTCATAAAGGAGGCGTTGTTATAAATATTAAAAAAAAATTGTCAAGAAATTAATCTTAGGTAGATTAAGTGTAATTTATTCTTAAAAGAATAATAATTGGCCTCTTGTAAAAGGAAAAGGCTAACTTCCCTTGGCACATAAATGTAAAAGTGAAGTAAAATAATGGAAGGAGAATCAAAATGAATAAATTATTGAGTTGGTCCCAAGCATAAAATTATGATCTTTAATTTTTGGCAAATTGGGTGTCTTTATATTGTGAAGTATATGCTGTCTGAAAATTCACAGCTATGATTGGAGAGAGTAATTTTGTTTTATGAAAGAAGATTGGTATTGGATTTTGGAAGCATAAATAAATATTTGGTTGATAGAACCTCCGTTCGTCATCTCAGTGGGCCTTGTCTCATGCATTCGCCAGCTGCAATTTATTTTCACTTACTGGATAAATTTCAGAGAATTTCAAATTCTGTATGAAAAGTATATTATTGGGATAAAGAATTTTAAAAATTTCAAAATTTATAACAGTAATTTGATTATTTTTACGGATATAAATTAGCGTTATTTGACTTAGGATTATTTCTTAGAGGGTTATACGTACCTTTATTCTTCATCATGTACCTATTTAAAAAAATAGTTACTAAAAGATAAACTACCAATTATTACAATATACATAATTTAAAAGTTGGAGGGTCATGGCATCTTTCAGCTCCCAAAATCAATGGTGGATTACCTTGGGGAAAGTGTGTCATGACTCCTCAATTTTTTTTTTTAAATTATATGTATAGTTTTGAAAATTTATAATTTTTTTAAATTATGTGTAATATATATTAGAAATTGATGGAAATTAAATTATGTATCTTTTTATTTATTTTATAAAATAGCACATTTAATGTCAATAAATAATAAAATATAAAATTAAATATAATAAAGAATAAAAATATTTATTAAGATATTTTTTATTTTCTTTCATAGTATTTGTTCAGTTTTTCACAAATTGTACTCATCTCTCGCTCTCACATGTCTTTTTATTGTTTTTGAAGAAAAAAAAAATAGACACAAATTCATTATTTTTGTTCATATTTTTCATGTATTATCTTCATTCCTTGAAAAAAAAGAGGTAACTCTCTCTTATCTTATCTAATAGTGAAGTATTAGTTTATAAATAGTTAACATTATTTTTTATCTCATAAGCCTTTTGTGTATTACTTTTTATGAATATAGAAGAAGAAATAATGTATTATGTGTTTTTCATAATGTGTTTTAATGATGACTTGACTATCATATATTTTTTCCTTTTAGTAATTACCTTTATCAAATTTTTATTAGATTATGATAAATTATTTTTTAATTCTATTTTGTCTAAAAGAAAATAGGTATATTGATATAAAATAAAAGAATTGATTCATTTTATAAAAGTGATAAAAGGGAAGCTATGAAGATTGAAATAAGATAGATTTTACTTCTTCACACATCTTGAAACATTATGCTAATGATTCAATTGTTCAGTTATAGGAGTCATTTTTTAATATTTAAAGAATTACGAGCAAGAAGTTTCATATTAATTTTTTGGAACATATCCCAAGTAAAATGTCTTCAAATATGGACATATTCAAGGAGTGAAAAAAGATCAAAGATTTAATTACTCTTTTGATTCATGTTTTTGTCAAAAAAATGTCAAATTAGTCCTCTATTTTTTTTTTAAGTTTCAATTTAGTTCTGATATTTAAAAAATTGATGCAATTTAGTCATTTTCATTAAATTTCTTGAAACAGATCAATGAATTTTAATGAAAATCAAAATTAATTTCATCCTTATTAACATCTTTAATTTTTATAAAAAAAAAATCATTGATTCACTTTAAAAAATTTAATGAAAAGGACTAAATTCATCAATTTTTTAAAAATTGGGATCAAATTGAAACTTACAAAAACTGTAGGACTAATTTGACATTTTTAAACAAAAACAAGTACCAAAAGAATAATTAAACCAATATTAAATTAGAAAAACTTATCTAAAAAGGGTCTATATCAAATACAACTTTAAAAATATCATTTTTCTACGAAAAAACATTCAATAATTAAACATATAAATTTTGAGTATATTATTTTGATCCCTCTAGAATTTATTGTGAACATTTTCGGTCTCCGATATCATAATCAATTTAGAGATTTCTTGTTAAAATCGATACAAATTTAGACAAAGTAGTTCATTTGTCATTTCTATTTCAATGCCAATTACTATGAAACAAAATTGTATGAATGTAAAATAGAGTACCAATTACCAGTTGCAATTTGCATAAATGTATAATAATAATATAAAGCTAGTAAAACATTACAATAGTTGGAATTTCATGACAACTAATCTATCACTTTTGCAAATGTTAAAATTTTATGACAACTACGACATCTATCATTTGGTAATATTTTTGGATTAATTGCTTAAGATTAATTTTGACCCAAAGTTTCGTAAATAAAAAAATCATACTCGAGATTGATTGATTGGAGAAAAAAAAATATTAACTTTAGAAAATAAAATATTATTGACATTCTTCTTGTTGTTTTTAAATATTGATGAAAATAACTTTGACAATTATAAGGAAAATAGAGAGAGAGTGAAACCAATTGAGATATAATCTCGTCCACAATGATTGATAAAATTTTTAATTATTAATTTGGAAGTAATTCTAATTTAAATAAAAAAACGAAACCAAAACTCTTAATCGAAAACAAGATATAATAATATAGACTTACAGCACCTATAAAATGGTTTCATTAGCATCATAAAAAAAAAAAAATCAACTAACATTATCTAGAAAATATCCCCCAAACCAATTGTTGTTAGCATGGTAACCAAGATCATCACAATATTTCACTTGAGATGGAGGTGATGAAAGAGTTTATAGTTAAATATGAGAAAAAATAGTGTATGTATAATTTCAAATCTTTTATTTTTTATGTGGGATTTTGAATTTCATAATTTTAAATAATCAAATTATTCAAATAATTTATATAATTTCAATATTAAATTTATTTTCTATCTAAGTAATATATTTTATCATAAAAAAAATTAATAATCATTCAAACCAAATAAGAGATTTGTCATTATGTTAAGACGCTTCCGGAAGATGATGCAAAGTGGAGTAGAAAAAAATCATGGGACGGGTAATGGTTTAGTCTGAATGCAAGTTGGTGACTTGATGGGATATCTAACACGTGAAGTTGTTTGGAAGTAATCACATCACTTACAAATCAATTCAATCTCAATTATTTTAATTAGATTGAGTAACATATTTTATGAAAGAAAAATGATTTAATAGAAATGAAAAATGTGTTTCAACTAAGGGATATTATGGTACGGACAATAGTTTTCTTATTCTACTCATTGAATAAATATATATTTTGTATCTTATATTCTATTCATTCAATAAATATATATTTCGTACAAGTATTTAAATTTGTGTAGGTATCTGTTATGCAGATACTTGTATATTTTATTAATATCTACGAATATTTATGGATACTTGCAGGTATTTACAAAAGAAAAATGATTGGGAGAAAATACAATGATTTGAGAAAGTATACTATTTTGTGAGATCACCTCACACTTACTTTACATGCGTGCTTATTAAAAGAATATTTTTTTAATGAGATAATACAAAAAGAAAAAAATATAAAACATTAAATTATGTCTTAGTTATTTCAAATTTTGAAAAAAGGTATTGTAAAAGCATTTTACATTACATTAGATATTTATATTAATAATCTATAACTAAACAATTAAAATATATTTCCTAGCTAAACTTAAAATTAGAAAATAAAAATAAAAAAGTAATCATTTGATCAATTGAATGAAGTAAATATTTAACTTTCTTAAGAATTATAAATATATGATCATTATTCACCTTTATTAAAATAAAATATTCTATTAATTATATATTAAAAATTTAAATGAGTTTGTGTCTTACATTAAATAAAAAAAATTAAATAGCATTATAAATTAGTGTTGGAATGATGAAAATAACATGTCTGGAAAAGTCTCACACATCACCTAGGACAACCAAGGAAGTTGGTGTTAGTAACTATATAATGGACTCTAAGTCCATGATGTTCTTTGCTCCGAGTCAAAGACACTTCAATCTTATATTCGACTCTTCTTATTTTTTAATACTCTTGTAATAAGAGCGTTGTGTGAGGTTTGGGTTAAATTATTGCTTTGGCTTTGGAGAGTATGGGTGTACTCAAGGTCAAAGGACATGGGTGTGTTGTCTGTGACACCCCGACTATTATACTAAATAATTATTATTTGATAAAAAGATATGAAATTAATTTTTTTTTCATAAGATTATCCTTGAGAGAACATTAATAATAACATAACTTCATATTCATAAATGTAGTTTACATCTATGTAATTGTTCATGAAATATTACAAAAATATATATTTGTATAATATTAAGAGTCTTACATCAAAATAGAATATTTATCTATATTTTTAATATCTCCTAAAGATATTAATAGAAATTATCCATGAGTCAATCTTCAGAAGATCCACCAATAATATCCTGAACAACTCTCACTGAGTAGGTTCCTCTTCTGCTCATGCAACAGGTACATATGAAAGAAAAATATGAAAGGAGTGAGGTCTTTATAAGCCTTAAATATCAATCTTAATAAACTCAACAAACAATACAAACACCGGGGGCCTAAATTTGGACCTACAACCACAAAACTTGACCTTGTTTTACCAGACATATGGATCCATATTCCACTTCTGATGATCCAATTTGAACATCAAAAGTTACTTTGGGAAGTGATTAGGTAGTTAAGTATTTCTCATAAAATATTGGTACAATCATAATTATTTCTTTCTCGAGAATATTAGCCATTTATCGGCTCACAAAAGAGATATATACTCACTACCTAACCTTGGCGATGCCGAGCAGGTATCGGATAGTCCCAAGTTTGGCCTATGAATATCCTAGTCCAGTGCGCTATTCTGAACTATCCAGATATTCACCTACTTGGTAAAACTTCCTTAGACCCACCATGGTCCCTGCCTTTCATCCCGTAGTGTACCAAACTGTGACTTCCCAAATACAAACACTTTGACACTGGTTTAATCTCAACTTATTGAAACCAGACTTAACTCTTACTTAACTGACATACTCTTGGATATTTTCAAAGGTCATAAAATGTGATGACTATCAAATCATGTCATTATATAAACTATACACAAAGAATATAAAACAACGATAAAATGTACATGCAATTTTTCTTCTATCAAAGCTCACTAAAAAAAATAATATTTACTTTCACTTCACATTTTTTTTATTATAAAATAATGATAAAGTAAGAATCAAAGCAAGAACTTTAAATTAGATAAGGATTATAACGTTATAAATAAATAAAATAACAAAATATAAATTAAACGGGACCAGTGCGTAACTGGAGATATATTAATTGAAATAAATAAACAGGACCAGTGCATAACTAGAAATAAATACAATAAAATAAATAAATAGGACCAGTGGAGATAAATAAAATAAAATAAATAAATAGGACCAGTGTGTAACTGGAGATAAATAAAATAAAATAAATAAATAAACAGGAGCAGTGTATAATTTAAGATAAAATAAAATAAATATAAGAGGATAATAAATGAAAATAAGTTAATAGAATAATATATGAGTCAAAATAAATAAAAGATTAATATAAAACCCATGAGTTTATCAAGATTAATATAAAAAGAGCTTAACCTCACTCCCCCCTTACCTGATTAGTTGGAGGGACACACTAGGAATACTTCTAGAAGACAAAGATCTCTTTCAAATCTTTTGCTTCAACTTTTTCTCTCTATTTCTTTCTCTCTCTTCCCTTCTTTGCTTCTCACTTAACTCACCTTTCCTTTAATTCTTTCTACATTTTTCTCTTTCATGCCATCCTTTTATAAGAAAACCATGTGCAACTTCATTAATGCAAAGATTCTCTTCATTAATGAAGGGATAAGCTTTATGCTTTCCTTATTTCTCTTACGTAATCACCCTTCCATCATTTCTTTCATGTATTTATAGGTTAGGATAAGATTCATTTCATTAATGAAAGGTAATCCAAAACTTTCCAAGTAATCCATGTAATACATGTGGATGATGTAATCTTAGGTCATCTTTCTTTCATCATCCATTTCTTTCATCCATTTATAAGCCATGCATGTGCCAACTTGCCAAGTAATGAATGAATGCATTAAATGTAAGGTTATCACTTCTAATTATTCTTATCTTCCATGTATTTAGACAAAACTCCTTTCAATCTCCTTATCTTCTTTCTTTTTCTTTTATTTCTTTTCTTTTCTTTGTTTTTTTTTCTTTTTTTTCTTTTTCCTTTTCTAATTTTTTTTCTTTTTCCTTTTCTAATTTTTTTTCTTTTAGAAGATTCTTTATTTTTCTTTTTTTTTTACACACACCTATTTAATTAAAATATTTTTACCTAATATATATATATATATATATATATATACATATTTTATTCGTTTTGTTTTGTTCTTATAATTATTTTTAATAAGTAAAAAGTATATCATGATAAAATATATTTTTAATGTTTAAACTACATCATAATAAAATATGAAACATTAGTAAAAATAGAAGATTTTCTAATTGTTTTATTTAAAATAAATAATACAGTTTATTAAAAAAATAGGGATGTTACATTGTCTACGTGTTTCCTTGTGTTTATTTTATTTTATTTATTAATAAAGTGATTCTCGAAAGATTTTTTCCAATAATTAATCATAAAACATTAATATTTAAGATAGTATCATAACATCCTTATATAGATCAACTAATTTCATGATAAAAATTAAGGTTAAGTATGTTTTTAGTTTTGAACTTTAAATTGTGATTTCTCTTTGTCCAAATCTATGACATATTTTGATTTCTAAATTATAAAAATGAATAAATATAATTTTTTTAACTCCATTACATTAATTTTTTTAACATGTCAAACATGTGTCATGAAACATTAATATTTAAGATAGTATCATAATATCCTTACATAGATTGACTTATTTCCTGATAAAAAATAAAGATTGATTAATAACTTATTAATTATTTTTGATAAGTTTTTTTTAGAAAAAGAAGAAAAAACTCATTAGTGTCAGGGTGTTAACTCTTTGGCAAGTGTACCAATTCGTTACAAGTAGTAAAAATGGAAGTCCAAGTATCGTTTTTCCAAGGGATTTGTGTTCGTTTGTCTAAGTGTGGTTATTTACTAATTTTAGCAATGATGTCAACATAAAAGATTGGTTTAATTTAAGAACAACATGCAAAATTAATAAACACTAAGTTATAGAAGAATTTAGGAAAAACTTCACCAAGGTTGGATTTCATGAACCATACTAACGCAATATTTTCTACACAATTTCTCTATCTTGCTCAAACATCCTCATCATAAGCTTACTAGCCCCTAATTCCTTAGAAGCAAGTTCTGAGTCCAATATGTCAAAACATTAATTCCTTAACTATTTTAACACATGACTTGCATTAAGATTTGATATATAGAATGACCTAGAGATTACGTCTACTCCTAGAACCCAATCTCATGGTTGTTCTATCCAAGGTTAAGTTCCAATTCATTTCCCAATAATTAGATACAACCAAATAGCAAAGATTTCCATCATGCACATTTATAATTGAGATAAAACATATGAACAACGAAAGAGATTACATTGCATAGGAAAATTACAAAGATTATAGGTTCATTAAATCCAACCCCAATGAAAGAGGAGTTTAGTCACTCATAGGCATCTAGAGAACAAAGGATGGACGAATTTGATGGAATGGATGAATTGATGTGAAGTCTCCTTGCCCTAGAATGGCGCTTTTTCGTATCTCTCCTGGTCCTGTCACGTTCCCATACTCCAGCACAACAGTTTCGTGAAACTTTCGAAACTATAACCACTTTAGAAAATCGTCCTCTCGCTGGGCGAGACGACTTACTCGCTGGGCGACAAGGTCCTGACAGAATAATCTCACTTCTTCTCCAATCCTTCACTTTCCTATACAATAATCTTCAAAAAAAATACAAAATATATCTAACCTAAAAACAACCTAAAACTTTGCACAAAACACATGATTGAATACAATTAAGAGGTCCAATAAAATAAAAATAATAAGTATTTTTCATACTTATCACAGAAAAACCCATAGAGTAAGTAAAATGAGTACACTCTAAATTAAAACGACGAATATCAACCATATACTAAAAATATTTTTAATAATGATCAATTTTATCTACCGTGAATATAAAATTGATTCTCAATAAGATAAATTCAAATGCATAATTTATTGTATATAAAAAAATAAACTTTAAACCGAGATACAGTGTAAAATTAAAGATTAATAATGTTCCAATAACACATGATTAATAAGCACATCAAACAATAAACTTTAAGAAATATATTTTGATAAATATGCCTTATATAGATATGTAAAACCCAACTAGCATATAGTATAACAATAAGAGTACATTTTATCTCAATTTTTTTTTTCTGGATTTTAGGTATATAATTACTAATCTTCTTGGAATATTAAGTTTGTCTTTCCTTACTTGAACCCCAACATTGCAAAAGTTCCACATCTATTTACGTTTCCTTAGAGGCTCATCTTTCTTAGTTCGTTTAATTGCACTTTTAACTGTCTTTATATTCTTCCATTATCCTGTCAGTTAGAATTAATTGACAAATTAATTTTATTATGTGACTCATTTAAAATATTGTGATGGATTTAATTGTAATTCAATAAAATATAAAAATTTATTGATTATTATAAGAAGTGATAATAAAATAAAATAAAGATAGAATAAAAATCAATTTGAGGGACATTGGTTTATAAAAAGAATTGAGGTTATGTCTCTAACTATAAGACTTTTGTCCACAGTAATCCATCAAGAACGTATGAGAGAAGAAAAAAAAAAGACAAAGAGATGGATGGGGAAACTGTGGTTGGAAAACACACAAATTAAAAATTGAAAAAACATATACTAAGAGGATCTCTTATAGATCAAGGTTAGTACTCTATTATAATTTATTGTGTAAGAATCTTAAATCTTAAATATAATTAATTATTTTAAACATAGTAAATAATAATAATAATAATAATAATAATAATAAGAGAAAAATATGTTTTTGGTCTCTCAAGTCTGACATCAATTTGGAAATGGTCCCTGGTCGAAACTTGGTTATTGTTTTGTTCCTGTACTTTCAAAATCATTGTTTTTAGTTTATATTTTTGGACGACGTTAAAAATAACAAACGATGTGCCACGTGTTATTTAACTTTTTTTATAAAAAAAAACTACCGTCGGCTAGGCCGATGCTTCTTGCAAAAACTGGAAAAAAATATGTTTTTGATCCTGAAGTTTGAACTTAATTTGAAAATAATCCTTGGTTCAAACTTGGTCACTATTTGGTCCCTGCACATGCAAAATCATTGTTAAAATATAATAATACTACTACTATTAATAATGATAACATTATATAATAATAATAATAATATAATAATAATAATAATAATAATATTATTATTATTATTATATAATTGTTAATAATAATATTATCATATATTAATAATAATAATAATAATTAATAATATTAATATATCAATAATAATATTAATAATACTATTAATATCAGCACTATAATTATATTTTTAATAATATTAATAATAATAATAATATTATTATTATATAATCTTATTAATTACTAATATTAACAAAATATTAATAATAATTAATAATAATAACATTATTAATAATATGTAATAATAATAATTATTATTACATATTATTAATAATAATATTAATAAATAATAATATTATTAATTGTTATTAATATTATTAGTGATATATTAATATTATTAATTATTATTTATATTATTACTGATATATTATTATTATTATTATTATGTAATTATTATTATTAATATTAATAATATTTATAATATTATTATTTATTTTAATATTAGTAAAAATTAGATATAATAATAATAATTATTGTTATTATTATATAATAATAATAATATTAATAATTATATATTATTATTATAGTATTATTATTATTATTATATAGTTATTATTCAATATGCAGGGATTAAACAGTGATCAAGTCTCAACCAGGGACCATTTTCAAATTAAGTTTAAACTTTAGGGACCAAAAACATATTTTTTTCAGTTTTTGTGACTGGCGCTAGTTTTTTCTTTTATATAAAAAAATTAAAATAACACGTGACACACCGTTTGTTATTTGTAACGCCGTCCAAAAATAGGAACTAAAAACAATGATTTTGAAAGTACAGGGATCAAACCATGACTATGTTTCGATCATGAACCATTTCTAAATTTGGGTCAAACTTGAGATACCAAAAACATATTTTTTCCTAATAATAATAATAATAATAATAATAATAATAAAAGATGATTTTATAAGTCATACATTTGTTAAATGGTGTCTTTGCTGGTATGGACATTGTAACGATTTCATATAGAACTTTTTAAGCACCTTCATTATATAAACCTCTTGATGTACAAAAACACTTGTATTTAAATACTCAATTTGTAATCTTAAACAAAACTTTGTACTTCCAAAATCTTTCATCTCAATTGCCTTTGTGAACTCATTAGGAGTTCCAACGATGTTTATGTTATATGCATAAACAACAATTATGACAAATTCATTTTTCGATATTTTCACATAAATACAATGATAAATACCTTTCTTTTAACAAGTACTTACAAGGACAAATATACATCTTGATTGCTTTAATCCATAAAAGGGACTTGTTCAATTTTATTGAATAATCCATTTTAGAATTTGCATTGTTGGGTAAATTAAATCCTGCAGGGATTTTCTTATAATTATCATTCTTTATAATATTGTTTTGCACAAAAATCCATTTGTACTCAATGAGTTCTACACCTTCAAGTGTGCGGACTATAGGTCCAAAAACCTTTTATTTAACAAGCAAATCTAATTTTGCTTCTATTTCATCTTTCCATTTGGCCAATCATTTATTTGTCGACAATCTTGATCCTCATTTTTACTCATAACATTCATCGTTATATTATATGCTAAAACATCGTCAACATTGACTTTGGTTCCATATTATCTTATTCATGACATAATTTATTGAGATCTCATCATTTTCAACAATTTCGTGTACATGTGGTTCTTCTGGAACCAAGGTTCTTCTGGAACCAAATTATTAATTATGTCAAATGAATCTTTTGTGATTTACACCTCCTCGATTAGGTCATCTTGTCTTTTTAGCTCCTTTTCTCATTCAAGAATGTTTATCTTTGGAACCAATAGGCTTACCACGCTTCAATCGTGTTATGAATAAATATCAATTATATTTGGAGCATTTAGCAGTTGGTATATGAGATTTAATTACCCTATTTATGTCAGTAAAAAACATATGATAATTGATTGACTAATTTGTGAATGAATTATCATTTGAATTTCAAGTTCACATTCTTTTGTATGAGGATCAAGAGAGATAATGATAATTCATTCCAACCAATATCCTTATCCAAATGTTTTCTTTCTCCCCCTAATGTTGGAAAAACTTATTCATCAAAAATAACAGTTGATAAATCAAACTGTAAATATGTCTCCTATCCAACATATATTCCCAATCGTTTCTAAAGACTCATCATAGTCCCTTTTGGGGAAATTCGATCATATACAAAAAATTTTAAATGAGACAATTATGTTACTGACCAAAAACCAACTGCATAATAGAATAATTATGATAACTTGTTGGCTTGATGCGAATCAATCCTGTAGCATGTAAAATTACATATCTCCAAGTAGTGATTGGAAGATTAGCTCTCATAAGTAATGGTCTTGCAACCAACTTTAGACGTTTTATTCATAATTCTACAAGTCCATTTTGAGCATGAACATATGTTCTACTGGATGTTCAACAACAATTCCCATTGACATACAATACTCATGAAAAACATAAGATGTAAATTCACCAGCATTATCAAGACAAATTTTCTTAAACGAATAATCTGGGAAGTGATCTCTTAACTTAACTAATTGTGCTAATACTTTGCAAATGCTTGATTGCAAGTTGATAATAAACAAACATGTGACCATTTAGTTGATGCATCAATTAAACCATGAAATATCTAAATGATCCACATGATGGGCGCATTGGACCATAAAATCACCATGTATTCATTCCAAAAGATGATATTGACTCATTTCTAAAGTTTTCTGGTGATGGTCTTATTATCAACTTTCCTTGTAAACATGTATTACATGAGAAATCATTGGATTGAAGAAATTTTTTGACTCTTAAGTGGGTGTCCACAAGAGTTTTCAACTATTTTTTCGTATCATGATAAATCTAGGATGACCCAATTGATCATGCCAAACAAGGAATTCCTTTTTGATTAGTAAACTTCTGGTTTACAATGATATGCATTTCAATTGTACTGATACATGTGTAGTGCAAGCCATAAGAGAAGATTGATAATTTCTTCAATACACATTTTTTTTATTCAACCCAAGTCCATTGATATAAAGATATTTCATATCTTCTTCATTGTTTGTCTCAATATGATATCTATTTAGACAAATATCTTTAGAACTTAATAAGTTTCTATTAGACTTCTTTGTAGAAGTGTAGTAGCTCTTCTGGAGCCTTTAAAATATTATTTGTGATATAAAAATAATGCTAATATTGACTTCTCAAATAACCAAACATGAGAAAAATAAATTAATAATCTTGAGAGTTTAATTCTTGCACTATCAGCAAATACAATATATTTAGTCTATCCAATATTACTGCATATTAAAATGATCATATATATATATATATATAAATTAAATTTTAAATTTTAAATTTTAATGAACTTAATAACCTCAATTTGTTGCAGGTATCATCCAAAATTAATCAACTTCGCAAGTCATATATTATCAAATAATATCAAATAAAACTAAAAGTATAAAATATCATATCCAAAATCTTTGAACCTTTATATATGTATAGTATAATAAAATTAGAACCACAAATCCATATCAAAACTCTTCACATTCTTACAAAAAAATGTATTTTATTTTAATATATCATTTAATGCAATCTTAATTTACCCATTATATTTTAATACTACTCAGTTCAAATTTATTACCTTCCAAAACCTAAATTTTCTACAGCCAAAAATGCATGGTCCTTTTTATTTACTTTTATTTAAAAGTTACTTCATTGTCCCTTGTTACGTCAATTTACTGTACAAATTCAGTTACATCCACTAATTCAATTTCAATCAATTAATGTACCATAAATATATTTTTTTCATTTAACTTGTGCATGTAAAGGCACAAATGATGACTTTTTGTATTCAACATTTAAAAATATGCAATTAATAAAATTCAACATTTCTATTTCTATCATGGGACATTATATATATATATATATATATATATATATATATATATATATATATATATATATATATATATATATATATATATATATATATATATATATATATATATATATATATATTGTTTCTAGGAAAGACATTTTAATTATCATGCATATTCCCTACATAATACCAATTCAAGTTTAATAATGTTATTCATCTGTCATCCAATATTAAAAAGTATTTATATTATACATTCACACTTTTATAACAATTACTGTATATAATAAGAAATGTTCATTATACACTCATTTCACATATACATTTCGTAATATAAAAGAAAATATTGATTCTTACTTATAGATAACCAACACCAAACATATAGTAATAATGCCATAGAGAATTCACCTTCAATTAAATTATAATAAAAATAATTTAATATATAAAACTATATTTTGTACTGTCACATAAAAACTTCTTCTACAATTTTATAAAATAAAGTTCTTAATACTTCCATTTAGTTTAGCTAAGAAAAACAACATCAAGATGAGTGACATCCATATTTTTATAAACACAAAGTGTGTTTCTATGTTCTTATCCCTGTTTTTATTAGGATGTTTTTATGTAAGACAAGTATGACCCAAATAGTCTTTACCACCGTAGTAATAAATTATATTTTCATATTATCTATCATTGTTTTCATCTTCTTCTTTTCTCATTTTTATACCATTGTTCCACTTCTGATGACAAAATTTCTCTTTGAAATTTCTTTTATGATCACAAAAATATGGATCAGATGTTGCTGCATTCACTTTTGAGAATGAAGCATAACCAATTTAGTCTCATGGATGTTGTTCTATTCACTTCTGGGAATGAAGCATAACCAATTTGATCTCATGATTTTTCATCAAAAACTCATTGTTTTGTTTAGTCATAAGAAGGTATACATAATTTGAGAATATTTGTGAAATAATGTTTTCACGATATTGCTGTTATAAGATCTTTCTTCCTTTTTTTAGAGCATCATCAAGACTCATCGCATCTAGATGTATTTCAGTTTCTAATACTCAAGAATATGAATAATTTTTTCTTATAATATCAAAAGTCATAAATTCAAATTTTGTAAGGTTTGACTTTTTTTTAAACTAGCTCATAAAATATTGATAATAATCAAATTTTATTTATGAGACTATAAAATTAATATAGACAATAATTAAAATAATCAACATCACAATAAAATAATAATAATAATGATAATAATAAGACAGATGAAACTTGATAAAGTCAAATAATTTTTTATCACAAAAAAATAAGAATATAAGACAAAATTGTCAATAAGGAAAGAGTTAGAAAGAACCTGGATTTGGGTATGCAGAACATTATCCTTAAAGAGAAAACATCTCCACTAACTTAGTTGGATAGTCTTCGTGTTGATAACGTGTTATAAAATAAAGGAGAGAAGAGAATAGAGAGTAGGAATTGATTTTTTGTGTGTCATTATCAACAGGAGAAGTCCCTTTTAATGATACAAAAGGCAACCCAAGAGATACAACTCAATGGTTACAACACTAATGCTAATATCAATAACAATCAATCATAGGTAACTACTAGCAACTCAATGGACATCTATACATTTCATAATAATCACAGATTAATATCTAATTTTATATGTTTAAACATAAAAATAAATGTTAAAAGTTTCGTATATAATATAAATAGAAACAAATCTCAAATATATTCCAAATCTATCAAACCCGGAGAAATTCAAGATACAGGAGAATGTGTCACACGTGTATTACTAATAACCTATCTTATATATATATATATATATATATATATATATATATATATATATATATATATATATATATATATATATATATATATATATATTTATTTATTTGAAAAAGTTGAAACCTTTTAGAGAAAAAGCAATTGTGAGTGGCTGGCATGGTTCAGAAGATCTAGACATGCTAAAGGGTAGGATAAACAATAAACCAATTAAATATAAATATTTCTAATTTACGAAGAAATACTCATATTGTTAGACAAATATATTCGGATTAGCAATTATATTCGGATTAGCAATTAGCACCGTCCAAGGGAATATGGGATTTTGAATAATATTGGAGAACGTCACATCTTGATTTTCCGTTTTATTTTTCATTTTTTAGGGTTGAAGAGAAGATTATGGCAGCATCTAATAATATTTTAATATTAAATATTAAAATAATTTAGATATGATATTTGTAAATAAGTTACATGTCATTTCTTTCGTTTATTTTAAAAATTTTAATTTAACAAAATTTTCTTCTCTTTACATTTCTTTAATTGAACATATATCTTTTTCTTTAATATATCTATTTGATTGAGGTCTGACGTTTATAGATTAAATTTTTTTATTAGCAAAATATATAAAAAAAAACCCAATATTTAAGAAATATTTTTCCTGAATCCATACGTGATTTGTCCACCTCGGCAAACATTTATCGATTGTCTCGCTTTTATTTGTCTTAATGTTATCCAAGTTGGGTCAACTGAAAACATATCTTCCAAAGCAAATATGTTATCTTGATATTTTCTTCATTCTTCCTCTATATTGTTTATTGTATGAATTTGAGAATGCATGAAATGAGTAAACCTTGTGGTATGGTGATAATGATACTTATATTATATTTTATGTTAAAATGTTGTTTAGTTTGGGTTTAGTTTGCTTCTGGATCGAGTGTCACGGGAGCAAATGTAGTTTTTATTAATGTATTTTTGACATTTTAAATCGATTTATATATTTCGATTTCTGTAAGAATCGAAAAATATAAAAATGAATTAATATTTTTATAAATATCGCAAACTTATAACTTATAATTTATAATTCTGTAACTATGAAATTATATTATTTTATAATTTGTAGTTTGTTAATCTATAATTTTATTTTCTAAGTGTGTAGTTATATATTTTATATTTTTTTAATATTTTTTTTTACTTTTATAATTTTAATTAAATTTAAATATAATTTTTATTAAATACAATAAATATTTAAAAAATAACTCGTTATTTATAGAAATTGACAACGCACAATAACTGTTATCTGACCGTCACATCTAATTATATCTAATTATAGGAACACACTTGAGAAGTTTTAAAATCTTAAAGACCACGACCAAAATTTAATAGAAACTGAATTATATTAGAATCTCAAAACATAAATAAGCTTTTATTGTTTGCAACATTAAGGGTTGTTTTTATGAATTAATTTTAAGAGATTAAGTGAATAAAATACTCTTTGTACTATAAAAAAAAATACTGAATTAATTTATTTTAAAAATATTCCATCAAATCTTCAAAATAATAAACAAAACCGAAATAAAAAATCATATATATAGCGATCGGAACAATTTAGTTTAGTCCTTTAACTTACATAACAAAAAAATTGGCAATGTAATATACCGAAACATATTATTATATTAACTTAGTTCACCAAAAGCTTGAATTGCATATGCTTTTTAAAACATATATATTATATCAGTAAACGGTCAAATTGTTTGGAAACAGAAAATCAAATAAATATTCTGCCATCTACATGGTGTTTCCTTGTTGTCGTATTGTCCCGACCAACTCAAAACTCAAGGTTTGTTTTATGTTTACAAAAGAATAAAGTCTTATTTTTTTTCTAGCATTAATTGCTTTAGTTTTCAAAAGAAAATTTCTCAAATTTTTTTAAGTACTAATTGTTTTAGGTTTAAAAGGAAAAATTCAAAAAACAAAATAGTTATTTAATAGCACATGTTCAACAATTTTTTAATAGTTATTTGATTTCTCTAGGTGATTGTTGTTGGGTAATGTTTTATATGGTTTGGTATGGGTTATACGGTTTATAGTGCTCTGATATCATTGTTGCGTTATGTTTCATATGGTTTGGGATGGGTTATAGGGTTATAGTTATTGAGAAATTATAATTCTATATATATGACATTTGTTTTACACATATAAGATATTTGATACCACTATTATCCTGAACTTTTAAAGTAATGAGTTCATGAGTCTTACATTTTATATAATGTTTAACTTTGTCTATTATATCCAATATGAGGCTTTGATTCACACTTGAACTATTTTCAATAAATGTAAAGTGTAAACAGAAAAAACAAAAACAGTTAGGGCTTGACCCTAGAGAAAGAAGAGTGATATAATGGTTGGTATGTGGGAAAGAGATAGCCAAGGTTTCTCTTTAAAGAGATGTGTTGCTGGTTAGATTGAATCTTTTGGCAGAATATATCTTCCAAATGGGCAGAAGATCTTGTGAGACAACATAAGCAAGTGGAAGATGAGAATAAAAACAGTGGACTTCCCTTTAATTGTTTTTAACCAAAGATACTCCTTCATTACAACAAGTTGTACTCTCCATTGTTACTACTTGCCAAATTAATTACAATCCAAATATTGTTCTCAACAACACCAGATACAGGAAGTGCGTTGTAAGAGAGGAATGAAAGTTAGAAATTATTTTTTTAGTACACTGTTTTTCATATTCTTTATTGTTCAATAAACTTATTAAATACAAAATGAAGAGTGGTGCAACACTTGTTGACGACTAGGAAGCTATAAAGTAAGAAAAATATGCTTCAAGTTAATTTAATTTGAGCTAATTCTCACACACTATGAATATTGTGTAATATTTTATTTTGTCCTTGTAGGACTTTTGTGATTGTTTTTTAGGTTTGTGTAATTAGTACTTCTTACCAAACTTTACATGTTGTTATTTGGCTTATTAAATTACTTGTTGTATTATGACCTAATAATATAAATAATCAATTATTTAATTGTGAAAGAAAATTTGTCTTATTTATAAATGCTTTAAGATAATTCTTCTTTAATTAGAGAATAATTGGTATTCTTTGATAGTCAATGAAGGGTTAAAACTATTCCATCAACGTTTTATATATTTAGCATGGTTATTATGATAAATGATGTACCTACCAAGATCAATTTTAGGTGAAGAAGAGTTCTATTGAATAGTCATGTATGTATGTACTCTGAGTGGAGAGTAAGACGAAAGTACAAGTCATCTCTTTTTTTTTTTATGTAAAGTCGTCACCAAAGTGTGGAACATGTACGATAAATGGGTAGGAGTTTTAAATGTACACATCATAATCAATCTTACAAAAATTTTCAACAATTTCATATATTGCAACTCTTTGTAAAGGAAATATATCTATGTCCAAAACAAGTGTCTTAAATTAGATAAGTAGAAATATATCTATGTCCAAAACAAGTGATTTAGAAATTACATAAAATAGATATTGTCGTCAATTTTATTAGAATACACTAATGTGGTACGATGAATACTAAACTTAAGTTTTATACAAGGTTTTTAGTATTAACAAAAAAATAATAATAATAACACACGAAGTTGGAGGCACTATTTCAATTAGTGTCATCCTTCATTTAAGTCTGTATTACTGTATTACTGCCTTATAAACTTATTTATACCGTAAAATAATGTGAAGTCTCGTTAAGTATGTTAACTTCTCTGCCTTTTTCGTAAAGAAATTTGTTGAACGTAAGTTTGTATGATACTAGCAAAACTAAACTAGCCACCGTATTTCAAAAAAAGTTTGCAAAATTGAAGAAGAGATGCTTAATACAAGGTGTATGAAGTAGGAAATCGCAACCTCAATCTAATCTATCCCTACCCTATCACTTCAATTTTCAACTCTTTGCTTTGTTTGTTCCCTTCTGAGACCATTGACCTACATTCCTTTCTTCTGATACTGTGCTCCACTTTTTCCCACCACAGTACCACCCCATCGCTTCCAAATTCCCATCTCAGTTACCGAATCACCATATTCTTTTCTTCTACACTACGAGTTTATTTGGTTGTGTTGAAAAATTGATTTTAACTTAATCAATTCAACAAATTTTTTATCTTTTAATTGATTTTGAAAATAAAACATATACCTGTTAGGATTTTAAGGAGAAGGTATCACCGGGAAGATAGAACCCCAATGAAACCTGAACTCAATCATATAAGACATTGACACTACTCTCAATCTAAAATCTTAAGACAATGAGTTGATGGGTCTTTATTCTTATATAATACTCTACTTTTTCATTTCTAGTTAATGTGAGACTTAGACTCAAACTTGCACCGAATCTGAACCAAACATGCACTACCTCTCTCATTGTCCCATCAATCCTACTCTCCATTGTTTTTTCTTTCTCTCTTTCTTTATTTCCTTCTTATTTTAACGAAAAGTAAGCATGATAGTCCAGGAATACCATTCTACATAAGCTTCAGTTCTCGTTCACATCTATTCTTGTTTTGTTTTACACCTTGCATGGACAGAGTCACAAGAACCCTAAGTCCAGGCCAAACTTCTAGCAGGTACGGGATTGTTTATCGTGTACAATTCTTTTAGAGAAAAAAATTAAATCGTACGATAAGCATGCTTATCCATTAGCTTTATTATTCAGAGCATTCTGCTGTTCTTGAAACTTGCTTTCTTTAGCTTTTGTAACCACACGTGCATAGGAGTAGGTAGACAAATTATATACTTATTAATAATCAGTAGTACCGGTTTACAAACGTGATTAATTCGTAAATGCATCTACTCCATACTTTTTTTTTTCTTTTACGTTCGACACTAGTGCTAAAAAACTATAGCAATCACACACGGTTGCTTACAGTTAGATTTCTACAGTTCACTGCTGATAATACTTTCATTTATTTAGATACGATTATAATCGTCGCCGGTCTTCAATTTTGTTGGACCCTGGATCATGATCTGCCAATAGTAGAGGAAGGGATATTATACACAAAAATGTTTCAATGTTAAGAATTTGATTAGACTAAGGGCTGAAAACAGCTTCAGTTGGAGCAAAATGTAAGGAAATGAAGAAGTAGGTTAATGAGGATAGAAGATAGTAGCATAAAAGAAAGAAGTGTTGAAAGCAAAATGAAGAAAAAGGTGGTGCAGTACCTGTGTTTTTTGACAGCAATGGCTTAATTAGTGTTAGAATTGTTTGTTCTGTAGGGGAATGGCACTTGACCACGCTCAATGCGTCTGACATCTTCTTTGAGGATCTCAAATTGCCTTTTAACCTCCTCCACTGATTTTCCCACCTCGTTGGCAATATTCTGCCACCTATCTGGGGTTTCTATATCATACTTAGCCAGGGCTTTTTCAAATTCTTTGTTTTGCCTTTGGGTCCAAGATGATTCCATCTCAATATGTATGGAATGAAGTTTTTAACTTTAAGGCAATGGAAGAAAGAAAAGGAAACTATTGCTTGAGGCGAGTAATGGTATGGGAAAACAACAACCAAGCTGGCCCCTTTATAAGTTGGAGGGAAGGGTTACTGGTTAGGCATGTTGGATGAGTATATTTTGTAAAATGACAGAAGATAAAGAGACTTGTTCTTCGTTCCCTTGAAACCACTTTGTGAATCGCGATGGTGGAGAACAAGTGGAAGAGAAGAATCAAGATCAAAGGACATTCGTTTACTCTTTTATTCTTTCAACCATAGATACTCTTTTGTTTTGTCATTCGCAAGTTGGACCTCTCTTTATAGATTCCAGTCAGTGCCTTTCAGTGTCAAAATTCACCATGGACATGCTCATAATTTTTGGTTATCTTTTATGTTCAAAGAGTGGAAATATGTATACTACTGCTTATTTCACGTTTATAGCTTTGCAGCACTATGGCTGGTTCTTTTGCGTAAATGAAGATAGTTCATCTTTCAAAAGAATTTCACAAATCAAGTTGAAAAAAACTTCGATACAGATTACAGTATATTTAAAAGTATGTGTTTAAAATGATTGTGTGTCCCGACTCAAATAAAAGATCCAACTGTATGATGAAAGTGCATTTCAGGATATCATTCTCTTTCATTATTCTAGAACCTAACTAACAAATATGATTTTACGTTACTAACCGGTTACTAATATGATATTAGTTTTATATCTTACGACCAGAGATTAGGAATGTCGTAATAATTTACTAAATATTCAAGTCCACTAGAGACAGTTCACTAAACAATTTAACACATCACAGACATTTTATTAGAAACTCAAAATTATGTATTATTCATCAAATTAGTAACCATTTGCAATATAATTGATACTAACAAATAATATAATTTATTGATTAATATTAATCCATACTAATAACAATATAATAATAAAATATAAAATAAAAACAAAACATAATAAATATGTGATCTCAAAATAGTTCATACATCTTTATATGCTAAAAGAGATGTAATGAAAATGATGTCATTGATAAATTTAAATATCATGAAAATCATAATAATATAAATTGTAAATCTCATACTTTCACTAAACTCGTAATCAAAAGACTTAACCACATTCATATGAATTACGTGATTCTGAAAAACTCAAATAACTAAGCTTTTAGTCAATGTATCTGTTAACATATTTTCTATCGCAGTATGCTCAATCCAAATTTGAAAATCCAAAACTTTATCTCCAAAAAACAAAAATTTTATATGAAAATGCTATAAGCATGTAGAACTTCTGTTATTTTGAGACATTACTGAGACATTACCGCAACACTATTGTCACACTATATAAAAAAATATTTTCAACAATTTGAAAGCCAAAAAATCAAGTAATCAAGTTTTTAAGTCACTTTGACAAATAGCTTCATAACAAACAACATAACAAGCTTCGTAACTAAATAAATGCAAAACGGTTTTGCATCAAAGTAACTTTGACTCCATACTCTTAGTGTTGAACACACTTATTCAGTACATCCAAGATTAAGTAGACACCTTGATGCATGGTTGTTGCGTTGCGAACGACTTATGCTTTGGAGTCAAAGGAATATTTAGTTAAGAGTAAACAGAGTATATGAGTACAATTGTAGTGAAAAACGAGTTGTCATTTATGTTGTTTATGCCGTTTTATAGTTAATCGGAAAGATCAAATAAGGACTCCAACAATAACCAAAAGAATGAAAACAACTACTATAAAGTCTTCGATAGCATCTGAAAACAAGATCAGCAGAGCTGTGTATAATTTTAATCTGAACTGAAGTTCTAAACTATTTGTGTGACATGCATCTATTATGGTAAATCCAATTTCAACCTCCAAACGTAGCAACATTGCCAATATAAATTTTATAATGTAAATCAGGCATTAGTGGGAATTTATTATGAACATATTTAAGGGTATCTGTGTACTATTTTTGGAGATTATGATGATCACTAAGCCACCCCTTAAAATTGCAGGATCTTGGCATTAATAAATTTGTGGTATTGCGGCATATATGTGTGGGATATTCCCTTGGATTTGATGATACAGGAATATATATATGATTATAATTTGGGTTTGATTCCTCCACTACTATATGATACTTCTTCAACGTAAAAATATACTCACTTTTCTTCAAAAAGTACTTATTATTGGACGACAAAGTTCATGTCGGTGATATTATGATGATAAATACCACACGCAGTTGGGCTCATGCAACTTGGTTGCGTTATTTTGCATAACGAATATTTATGTTCTGTCAATAGGAATTTATTGGCGATAAACAAACACACTTGCTTCCATGGACTAATTATTAATTTTTCTTTTTAAATTATAATTTTAAAATACAGTTGCCAATTCACTTATTTATATGGTTAAAATACCTTTTTGTCCCAATTTTCGTTAAGTTTTTTCAAATAAGTCCTAATTTTGGTTTTGTATTCAAATAGGTCCCAATTTTTGTCAATTTTGTTCAATTGGGTCCTTTTTTGCTAACACCGTTTAAATCATTAACGACCATGAACAGTGATGGTCACGTGTCATTTCGTGGTTTTTTTGAATTTTTTTGAATTTTTTTTGAATTTTTTTGAATTTTTTTAAATTTTTTTAAATTTTTTTTTAAATGTACACGTGTCAACCCAGGAGCGTGCCACGTGTCACTTCGTGATTTTTTTGAATTTTTTTTGAATTTTTTTTAAATTCTTTTTAAATTTTTTTTAAATGTTCACGTGTCAACCCAATAGCATGTCACGTGTTAAAGTCAATGTTCTAAATTCAATTTGGTCCCTATATTTGTTATTTTTGTTCAATTAGGTCCTAATTTTTGTTAACATTAACCAATTTGGTCCCTCTCCAAATTAAAACCAAATTTAATTTTTAAATTAAAATTCACATTTTTTATTAAATATTTTTATATAATATATTAAAATTCACATCATTATAACTTTGATATAAAAATTAAATTTGTTCACATCTTCAATAGGGACCAAATTGGTTAATGTTAATAAAAATTAGGACCTAATTGAACAAAAATAACAAATATAGGGACCAAATTGAATATAGAATATTGACTTTGACATGTGGCACACTACTGGGTTGACACGTGGACATTTAAAAAAAATTCAAAAAAATTCAAAAGAAATTAAAATAAAATAAAATAAAAAATTCAAAAAAACCACGAAGTGACACGTGGCACGCTCCTAGGTTGACACGTGTATATTTAAAAAAAATTTAAAAAAAATTTAAAAATTTTTAAAAAAATTCAAAAAAAATTCAAAAAATTTAAAAAAAATTCAAAAAAATTCAAAAAAACCACGAAGTGACACGTGGCCGTCACTGTTCATGGCCATTAATTATTTAAACAGTGTTAGCAAAAAAAGACCCAATTGAACAAAATTGACGAAAATTGGGACCTATTTGAATACAAAACCAAAATTAAGACTTATTTGAAAAAATTTGACAAAAATTGGGACAAAAAAGGTATTTTAACCTATTTATATCTGAATAATTCACAAACATTTAATCAACTCTGATAAATAAATAGTAAATGAATATAATTATTTACGGGAACCAATACTTAATTAGTAAAAATAGTCAAAGTGATTATATTTTTTTAGTTATCAAGTATTTATTGTAAGTCATTAATTATAAAAAAAAAAATTGTAGTATTTTGATTGAGATATTTTTAATAAAAATCTTAATGTTGAAATCAATACATTTGATCAGCGGTAGAGTGCGAATTACTGGTGTGTCACGGGACATGGATATTCTGTTGTCATATATTATTATGTGTATTTATGATCTTATGACATTTGAAGACTCAGTGTTTGGTCTCACTTTAGTGTGCTATATGATATATAAATTTGTGAAATCTCAATAGAGACCCGAATTCAATTTGGTGCTATAATTGCTTTGTTGAGAAATGTAATTTGATTATTTTATTTTGGCCTTTCTCAGAGAGAAATATGTTATGGGTGCCACTAAAATTCCTAAAATGTTATATATATTAAAAGAATTTATATTATTTTCGTCATTCTAAAAATTCGACTTATTTTTAAAAAAGTTAAACATATATTTTAGTCGTTAACACTAGCAATACATGAAAAACTTACCCGAGATGATCTGAACATAACGGTAGTTAGATATATGTATAATTATTGATTTGTTCTTTCAATTTTTTAGTTGATTCAATTTGGGCTCTGAATTTTTTGAAAGTTTTATTTGGTATCTTTATGCTGTAGAGTGGATCAGTTGAGTACTTTTCGTTATGTTTCAATTAATGTCGTTTGTACGATCATGAATTGTTACGGTCCAACAAATTAATCTAAGTACTATACTGACTACACTTATTAAGAAAACATCAATAGAGAGATTAAAATGATGTTAACTAAAACTACACTAGGGATGTCAACGGGGTGGGTAGGGTACGGGTAGTAGCTCCCTCATACCCTACCTGCTAGATAAATATCCGTCCCATACCCTTATCCATATCCGTCGGGTATCCGTCTATTTTTTTCATACCCGCGGATATCCACGAGTACCCGCAGGTATTTACAAAATTATTTAAAAAATAAATATTTAATCATAAATTCAAATAAAATAAAATAAAATACATCATTGTCATAAATTTTAAATAAATTTCAAACTAACTCAAGTTCATACAAGTCCAAATAATTATAAAAATAAATATAAAATAACGTTCAACAGAATGAAAATTCTTTAATTAGTGTTTTGATCAATAAGTCCACTTTTTCCGATTGATTCCTGAAAAATAATCAAATAATAAGCCTCAACTGTCACATGCCAATTATTCTTATTTTGATTCCATCATTAGACAAGAAGCATACCATAAACGTCACTATCTATATATGGTTTGATGTATATGCCCAATTTCAAAGAAGGAAAAGGGAAAAATGTCAAGGGATGTACTTGGAAGAAGACAACGTACCAATACTTGAAGTTGGAAGAATGAAGACTGTGCAGCTTATATATAAGGGTATTTTTGTGAATTAAAGTTTAGTGGGTACAGGTATCCACGGGTACAGATACTATGATACTCGTACTTGCCCGTTAACATGCGGGTATCAAAAATACTCGTACCCACGGGTAGCGGGTATCCATTTTTAATATTCATTTCCTACCCATTGTGGGTTTTATCCGCGGATACCCACGGTACGAATATTTTTGACATCACTAACTATACCCAACAAACAAACCAACCCAATTAACAACTTCACCCACCATAGTGACATGACAACTCACCATGGTAGAAACGATGTTATGCGTAATATAACGAGAGGTATTAAATTGAACCACTTTAAAAAAATAAAATACCAAATTGAACCTTCCAACAATCTAGTGACCAAATTGAACCTTCCAAAAATTTAGAGACCAAATTAAACTTACTCAAAATATTGGGAGACCAAATTAATAATTATACCTTAAATATATAACCAAATTATTTTTAATTACAAAATTCACTTATTAAAATCGCGATTCGCGCTCTACCCCGTTATTAAGAGCAGATTCAAAAGAAATATTTAATTTTAAAGAAATAAGAAAACACGTATTTAATATTTTATACGATTTACCCTAAAAATATTGGACCAGTCGATTTAAGTTTAAAAATAAAATATTTTTAAAAGTATTGATTAAAAAATAAGTGATCCTTTCAAAAAACAGAAACTATATATATTTCGGGTATTTTAAAACATATTTCGCGCACATTTATATTAAATGATAATAAGCTACATTTATAAAAAAATAAAAAAATGTTTGTAACTTCTATTTTTACTATTTTTTAGGAAAAGATTTAACAAGCATCTAAAAAATATTCGATGAAAAGATTTAAAGGAAAAAAAAAAAAAAACTCACCCATTAATTATATCTTGACCAACCTCCTTTAATGAGCAGGTCGTGTATGATATCAATAATTTTAACAGGAACGACCTTTTTTTATACTTTCCTAAAAACAAGTATTATTTTGTATAGGGTTAAATATGTTTTTTTATCTCTTAAATTTTAATGAATTTTGGAATTAGTCTCTTCTTAAAATTTTATACTAATTTGGTTCTTCATATTTAAAAATGCGTGAATTTAGTCCTTCTTACCAAATTTTGTTAAGTTTATTTAACATTTTAAACACATTTTATGATAATATTTGAGTTAACATTGAAACAAAAATGTGTCAAACGGTATAAATAATTCAAATATTATCATGAAATAAGTTTGAAATGTCATATAAACTTAACAAAATTTGATTAAAATAACTAAATTTACGCATTTTAAAAAATGAAGGACTAAATTGGTCAAAAGTTTTAAAAAGAAATTAATTCCAAATTTAACTAAAACTTGAGGGATCAAATACATATTTAACCCTCTTTTATATCATTGCTGTGTGTTGTAATTTCTAGTCAATTATCATAAGATTTGTCCATTGATATTTTGAGCCAAAATTAATCTAGAGTATTTATTTTGTGGTTAAAAACATAATTAGAAGTTTATACTAGACATGTGTAATTAAAATAGGTTAAGAGAGATGAATCTTCAAATATTTATATTTTACGTAATTAGTGTTTAGTTTTTTTGTTAAAGAAATACCTAGATTTTCCCAATCCAAAGTGATTTTTGAAATATATATTTAATTGAAAATAATTATTATCTTTACATATTAAATTATTTAGTTATAGTTAATAATTGAAAAATAATTGATAAATATTAATGATTTTGAATTAAAATATTATCACAGATTTATATTATTTAAATAATATTATATAAAAAAATTATTATTATTCATTTAAAAAAGAAAAACACAAGTTGGTTTGTGAGTCCGTCCTACTCCATTTATAACTCGTGAAATTTTCTAAGTTAGACAGAATAAAAACAAGTTAAAAACACCAACTTATAATTATTGCTATGAATAGACAAATTTTTTAATATTGACCTCTCCAGCACTAGAAGGACGGCAAAAATTGGATTCCACTCTGGTACTTTGTTCAAAGTTAAATGAAAGAAGAAAAGATTAAAAAGAAAATGAAGCTGATCCCGTCAAATTTCTTTTATTTGACAGAGATTGTTAATTGTTGTTATTTTGCAGAGTGGGGTAGGAGAAGCCGGCAGAAAGAAAGGTGATTAGACAAGAGGGTGGGAAAATGTTTTGGAAAATTTGCAGCATATGAACCATTTTAATGCTTAATGTTTTAATATTTTGGTTTTGATTTAGAGAGCCAATAAAACAATGTCCACGCTTTGTTCTGTGTTTGCATATTTTATGTAGTGACAGATATTCCACGTATTCCGTAGGAAGGAAAGGACATGGACGTTGACTCCTGTGAAACATTATAAAACTTTATCTTCTACGTCGTTCTTGCCTCCTTATTCCTCTTCTTACCACTAAACGCACAGAATATAAATATATATAAATCTTTGTGTTGGACCCAAAACCCAGACACTTCTTCATAAGGTGCTCTCTGCTTGGTCCACACACGGTTCCTCTCATAACATCATTGGGATCAATCTTTCTACACAACACAACTAAATATTCCGTTCTGCATATTTGCTTCTTCAACTAAGCGCAATAGTCACTCTCCTAACAATTAAAGATCCAAAATAATTTATAAATATCTTTCTTCTTCTTTCCATTCACTCTTTTAAGTCGTTTTTATTCTTTAGTCTCGACTACGAAATTCATTTAAGTATTTTCAAAAGTTTGATGTTGGTTGGGAGTTGAAATTTATAAATATCCTCTTTTCTTAAGTCATCGAAAACTCTTTCTCAATAACCATTAAATTAGAAAAGAACAAAATCTTGAATGTGATGACTTTAATATTAAATATGTTTTTATTCGTAAAAATTAAAATTTTACATAAAATTAGAATTAATCACTCTTTAAAATTTTAAATTTTAGACAAATTTAGTTTCATATCTTTAAAAAATACATAAATTTAGTTATTTTAATTAAATTTTATTAAATTTATTTAACATTTTAAATTCTTATTTATTAAATTTAATTTAAAAGAACTAAATTCACTGTAAGTTATACAAGTTAAAGGAAAAAAAATCATATTTAATCCATTAAATGAAACTTTGCCACTTTACCTACAAATCTCACGACAAAGTGGACATTAAAACTAATTTATTAATACTGTCATCCGTTAATCTACAAAAGGATATTGAGTTAAATTTTATCAAGTGGGATAAATATTTTCGGCTAAGGAAAACTTCGCAATATTGACATACATATATGTATGTAGAGGTGTCAATTTGGCCCCTAACTCATGGGTCAGTCCTGACCCACTCTTCATAAAGTCTCTTTTTGGGGGTTCCTAAAATGAGGGGGCCAAAAAAAAGCCCCAACCCCCAAAGCCCCCTCTCTAGTGGGTTAGGACTAGGGCTAAGGAGGGTTAGCCCCCCAAATAATACTACATTAAGCCAGAGTGAAAGATCAAGTCGAGCAACCTGAACAGGTCTGATGACCCAGACGGGTTCGATGACCCGGACGGGCCCAATGACCAGGACGGGCCCAATGACAAGGATGGGCCCAACGACCAAGACGAGCCTGATAACCCAGACAGGCCCGACAACCCGGACGAACCCGACAATCGAAATGGGCCCGACGACCTGGACGAGCCTTACGACGCAGACGACTCGGACGGACCCAACAACCCGGACGGGCTGGATGATCCAGAAAGGCCTAATGACCCGAACGAGCCCAATGACCTGGACGGGTGCGATGATCAGGACGAGCTCGATGACAAGGACAGACCCGACGAGCCTAACGGGCCCAACAACCCGAATGGGCCCAACGACCTGAACGAAATTCGACAATCCAGACGGGCCCAACGACTAGGACGGGCCCGACAAGCTGGATGAGCCCGACGACCCGAAAGGGCACGACGACCCGGACGGTCCCTACGACCCAGACGGTCCCTACGACCCAGACATGCTCAATGACCAGAACGGACCTGACGACTAGGATAGGCCTTACGACCCAGACGACCCGAACGTGCCCGATGACCCAAACGGGCCCAACGACCCGGATGGGCTCGGTAACCCGGACAGCCTCAACGACACGGATGATTTTGTTCCGGTCGTTGGCATGTATGGATCATCATGCCCGTCCAGGTCGTCGGTCCCGTTCGAGTCATTGAGCCTGCCTGGATCATCGGGTTCGTCCTGGTCATTGGGCCCGTCTGGGTCATCGGAGCTGTTTGCATCGTAGGGCCAATCCAGGTTATCGGGCCCGCCCGGGTTTTTGGGAATGTCCGTGTCGTCGGGTCTGTATGGGTCATCGAGCCCTTCTGGGTCGTAGGGCTTGTCAGGGTCGTCAAGTCCATACGGGTCGTAGGTGTTGTTCGGGTCGTTGGGCGTGTCTGGATCATCCGACCTATCCGGGTCGTCGGGCCCATTCGGGTTGTCGGGTTCATCCGGGTTGTCGGGCCCGTCCGTGTCATCGAGCTTGTCTCGTTCTTCGGGCCCGTTTGGGTCGTAGGGATCGTCCGGGTCATCGAGTCCATATGGGTCGTCGGGCCTGTCCGAGTCGTCGGGCTTGTCCGGGTCGTCAGGCTTTTTTGGTGTGTAGGGCCCGTCCTGGTCGTCGGGCCTGTTGGGTCGTAGGGCCCGTCCATGTCATCGGGCCCGTCTGTGTTGTCGGGTTGTCCTGGTTGTCGGGCCTGTTCGGGTCGTCTGGGTCGTCGGTCCCTTTCGGGTCATCCGGGTAGTTGGGTCTGTTTGGATCATCGAGCCCGTTCAAGTCGTCGTTCTTGTCGAGGTCGTCGAGCAGGTCCGGGTCGTTCGACCTATTCAGGTTGTTATGCTTGTCCGGTTCGTTGGGCCTGTCTCACAAATAGTAATATATTTTAAAAAATAATATATTTTTAATGTGGAAGGTGAAAGCCCATGGGTTGGCCCTGGCCCACAGGGCTTTTGTAGGGTTTTTGACCCTGTGGGCTTCTTTGTTGGAGGCTTTTTTTCAATGTGAGCTTTTTTGACCCTAGTCCACATGGACCAGGGTCAAGTCCTGTGGGCTGGGCCAAATTGACACCTCTATATGTATGTTAAATTATTTATATATTTAAATTAAATTTAAACATGTTTTTCGTCTTAAAATTGACATAAAAAATTATGTTTCATCTTTGAATTAAAATATAAAGTATTTCGTTCAAACACTTACAAAATTGATGTAAAACATCTTTTTTTAACAAACGACATGTAAAAATTACATTATAGTTTATTATGAAACTTTTTTTGTCTCATAGAAAAACACTTCATATATTGTTTGTTGAAGAAAATATTTTACATGATTTTCTATGAACTAAATTCTTTACAATTTATGTTAGAGATAAAAAGCAATTGTTTATAAAAGCTTGGAGAAAAAATATTTAATTCTTTAAATTTTATTACAACTCAAAAATCAAAGTTGTAGAAATACAAGTAGCTTGACACATCACCTTCTTAAAACTCCATTTATAATCTTCAATGTTAGTCATGCCAAATTGGCAAGTTCAGTCTTTAATAGTGTCTCATACTTTACTATAAGAATGTTACTGTGTAACTTTCAAAAATGAAAATGGTGTTAGCCGTTGTGAGAATGCAAAGGGCGTCGATTAAACCAACATACAACCCACTCTACGAATATTAATTATAATAGAAAAATAAGTCAACGTGATGAATCAACAGGTGACGTCGAATGGCTGACTCATAATGCCTCAATTGGTAGCGCCGGATGGCCCATGCATACTTCACTTAATTAACAAAAATTAGGTTAAGATTTGCAATAAATTTCACGTTTCCCCCTCTCCCAATCTCACTATTGCCTTCCACTAATTATGAGTTTTTTTATATTTATTTTTTATGAATATATAAAAAGAAAAGTTATGTACTATATATTTTTTCATAACCATTTCTTAAATGTGACTTGATTATCATTTTTTTAGTAATTACGTTTCTCAATTTTTAATTAGATTTTGATAAATTATTAGTCTTAATTTTTTTTAAATAGGTACATTGATGAAAAATAAAATAATAAATTCATTTTTTAAAAGTGATAAAAGGGAAGATACCCTTGAAGATGAAAACATTACAAATTTACTTTTTCACCTATTTTCAAGCATGACACTAGGAATTCAATTGTTTAATTAGAGAACCATTTCTTAAGATTCAAAGAATTATAAGTGAAAAGTTTCATATTAATTTTTTTGAATTATAGGCGAAATGTTTCATATTAATTCTTTGGAACTTATTATAATATGGGAATATCCGGGGAAAGAGATGAAATTGAAAAAACTTATTTAAAATGAGTTTTATATCAAATACAATTTGAAAACTATAATTTTTTTAAGGAAAAACATATAAGGATTTCAATACTAAATTATATATGTTTTTGTTATATTAGTAATAATAATTAAATATATAAAATTTAAGTATATTATTTTGGCCCCTTCAAACTTTTTGATCAAGATCCGCCACTAATAGTAACACATTACGGGAACCGAATCACAGCCAATCAGAGTATAATATCAATCATCATCAATAATATTGATTCTACATTAGAAGAGACATTGCTTCTAATAATTAAAATCATATCACTATTTTATTATGAACAAAGGATATAAAAGTAAAAAGTGAGAACGAAAATATGTTGGACTGTTGGATTAATAAGAAGGGATGTGATAGTTAAAAACAAATGAGTTTTTCCTTGTTCTTTTTATTCCTTTTTATCTTTTATTCATCTCTCATGTTTTTTTTGCTAAAATTAAAGTTTGAAAAATCGTTAAAAAAAATTTATTTCATCTTTTTTTATTTATCATTAACGAAAAAATATTTTTTATTTTTTCTTTATTTTATTCAAAAATAAATTTATTCATATTAACGAAATTGAGTGTTCACAATTTTAAAATCTTGAAAATGAAGAATCGATGTAACTTAAGTCAATAAAAAATAATATTTACACACAAAAAAAATTATAACTAAAACAAAGAACAAATACAAAATTAAAACAAATATACATATTAAATCTAATTTATTACCACTAAAAGTAAATTAGTTAAAATTAAAAAATACAACACAAATGGAAAGTGCTTTCGGTGTAAATTACTGAAGAGACTTTCTAGTTTCACAACTTGTTCAATAGCACACATCTTTCGAGTAAGAACATCACAGGAAAATTGCTTATAATAACAAGATTTATCCTCGATATTACAAAAGCGAAGAGAGCGCGTGAGGGTGTTGACGAAGAAAGAGAGGATGGGACACTCTAATCCCTGCATTTCATCCGGTAAAATATATTTTTTCAATTAATTTTATGTTTTTTATATGCTTAGTGAATAGTGAAAATAACTTTATTAGAACATGATTTTCTTACTTTATCAGGTTTTGTCCTTGACATTGGATGCAATATGATTGAAGTTGGAGGAACATTTTCCTAATTTAATTTATGAGGCTTGTATTACAAAAGGATGAACAAAGCCTGGACCAGATGCAATGAAATTATTTTCATCAGTCGTTTTCTTCGATGTGTAATCCATATATATGTTATCTTCACGCTGGGCCAATAAGTTGGTTGTTCTCAATTCTCATTTTCACATACTATTGCCAAACTTTTCCTCTTTATCTTTTATTTTTAATTAGAGGTCGATGATGATAATTTTTTATTGGTGGAATTTGTAGTAAAATATTATGCAGTATAAAATTTAGAATAAAATAATAATTCTTTAGCAGGTTAAATATATTAATATTGTTGGAAAGATCTCAAAAATAACAAATAACCAAGTACGGAAGCAAAACCCAGATTAAATCTTCTCTAAATAAATAATATGCAAATAATAAAATGTATAAAATAGATAAAAGAGAAACCAAGACACACCAAAACTTTTAACGTAGAAAAATCTTAATATGGAGGAAAAATCTACGGGACCTTGTCGTCCAATACAAACTTCCACTAATAAAAATTAATGGATACACCATAAGTTTTCTTGAAAATTCCAAGTATTAACAGAGCATTATTTTTGTCAAGGTGGATAACAAACTCTATGGTTACTCTAAATAAACAATAGAGAGAACCTCAATATATATGAGATGAGGAATAAAACATTTTCTTGTTTCTTCTTCAATATCTCTGGTAGCTTCTCACCAGATATACTCACAATTTCTTTCTATCTCATTCTATTTTTTCTTTTTCTCTAAACAAATCTGATGCAAGGGTTGCATATTTAAATTGCAGAAAAAACTGAGAGTCCATAAAAAACTTATTTTTATTTTTTTCAAATAAATCAGTATAAATCCAATAAATTGATATCCCATAGCACAAATATTATCGTGTTCTGGGTTTGCAGCATTGTGCATGTGTCTTCATGCATGCATATTTGGACTCAAAGATCACACACTACCATGGCCACGTCTTACCATGGCCACGTCTTTTGCTCATCCAACATAACGGTCAAGCTACTATACTATCAAAGTTTCAGGCTTCTTCACCTTATTTCAGACTTTCATATCTTCTCAATTTCAATCTCTATCGCATCGTGAATTCAGCAACCAACAACGTCGTTTTCATTACGTAAGTCATTTTTCTTTTTTACATATTTTAATTAATCAAGGATCCATGAAACACTCATACTAAAATAACCTACAAAAATTTAATATTCTCACAAAATCAAGGATCCGTTGAAACCTTTAAACGTACGTTTAATTCACGCTACAAATAGTAGCTTCCCTTTTAACCAAGCCAGACACGGGTCGCATGTCTACATTCTATCAAAATTAGAGCGGTTCAAAAGGGAACCATGAGAACCCATCCCAATAAATAATAATTCAAAAAATAAAAGTAACTTCAACTTTTTTAGGTCTAGTTTTCATTTGAATTTTTAGAATAAACTCAAATCAAATCAAATCAAATGGAACTGTAATATACTTTTAATATATTTATTATTATTATTATTATTATTAATTATATTTTTTAAATTATTTTTTATAGAATTATTTAGTCCATCTTACTTATTTGATTTATGTATTTTGTTAATTCTCTTTATCAAGTATTTTCATAATTTACTTTAAATTTTTTTATTATTAATGTCTATTTCATCAATTATATATATTATATTATATTGATTGTTATATTTTATATAGTTTAAAACTTGGTACAATTCCACTACTCTTCTTACAAGGTCTAGATGTTCTCACCGAACACACATGTTAACTTAGCTTCTACTATGTCTTCATTCTTCGTAGCTAATACTTTTTAGATGAGTTTGTGCGAATATGTCTTCTTCGTTCAGTCTCGTTATTCCTCAACCGATGAGTTTATAAGGTCACTTTATAATGAGTGGATCAGATATTGTATCTCATGAATGTTTATAATACATGTATGAATTTTTTTTCTTGCATGGATCTAGGTGTCATAAGTGTGACCTGATATAGATTTTCTAAACAACAATTAATTATCTTAATCTTCTTTTAATGTCATAGATTATGTAGAACACCAAGATCAACTCGTCTTTGCCCTTCACGGTACAACTTACTAATAAATGATTATTGCATTTGAAATTGATATTCTATATGATAAATTTTTTTTTATAAGTTATGTTGTTTTTTTCTTAATATATATATATATATATACATACATATATATATACATACATATATATATATATATATATATATATATATATATAATTTGAATTGGGTTGAAATGGAAACAGAAAAGAAACATAAAAAGAAATCATGAAAAGTATTTTAGTTTGAAACAATGATTCTATGACTTTATTTTTTGACTCTCATAATTTATTCTTTGATATAATTTAATGTGAACCAATGATTAATATACTTTTATTTTTTTCTTTGAAAAAATCAATGATCCGTATTAAATTATTAAAATAATTAATGATCCATATTAAATCACATCAGAAAATAAAGAATAAAAATTAAAATATAATTTTTCTAGTTTATAGAAAACAAGTACATTAAAAGTTAAAAGTAATAAATAATTAGATTACTACTGTATTTATTATAGTGATAGATTTTTCTCATGTTTACCGTCAGACCAATCTTTTAAACATACGTGAAACGATTTTCTTAAGTTGCTTAAAAAACTGAAAGTTAAATTAAATAACATTAAAAAAAAACTACGTGCTCAAGATTGTAGAAGAGTCAAAAGAAGAATTTATTGTAGTACATCTACGGTCAACATATGAGTGATATTAATAAAATTCGTTAGAAATGATTTCTAAGTCTAATTCAATCTCAAAAACTGATTCATAAGGTGAGATTTGCACTTCCATATTGTCTCATCTCTAATCGTTGTGGGACTTCTAACACACTTCCTCACAATGAGGTATATACATATCGTGCATAGGTATAAAAACGGGTGGTCTGTTAGTGGCCCGATAGCGGGTGAAATAGGATGTCCAATAATTTCACTAGGATAGGCTTTTTAAATAATGGCTTGATCAGTAGCGGATCTTGACCAAAAAATTTGAAATGACCAAAATATTATATTTAAAATTTATATATTTAATCATTGTCACTAATATAACAAAATTATATATAATTTAGTATTGAATCTTTTGTATGTTTCTCTTTATAAAACTGATAGTTTTGACGTTGTATTTGATATAAAATTCATTTAAATAAACTTTTATAATTTCATCCCTTTCGGTCATTGGATACTCTTACATTTGAAAACGTTTTTCAGATATAAGTTCCAAAGAATTAATATGAGTCTCCCACCTATAATTCTTTGAATATTAAGAAATGGATAAAGAAGTATTCTTAATTAGTATCATGCTTGAATAAGTAAAAAAGTAAATTTGTCTTGTTTTCATCTTCACCAATATCTTTCCTTCTATCACTTTAACAAAAATTAATTTATTATTTTATTTCTCATCAATATACCTATTTAAAAAATAAAAGTTTAAGACTAAAAATAATTTATAAAATTTTAATCCGGAATTGAAAGACATAATTACTATAAGAAAAAATACATTATAATCGAATCAGAATTAAAAAAAGTTATGAAAAAACATATAATACATAATTTTTTTTCTATATTCATAAATAATAAATATACAAAAGACTTATAAGATGAAAAAAATATTAACTATTAAACTAATATTTCACTATCAAGAGATAAAAGAAAGTGACCTTTTTTATCTTTAGAAAAGGAAGAGAACAAAAAGAAAGAATTTGTGTTTAACTTTTTTTCTTTAAAAAAAACAAAAGAAAATATGTAAGTGTGAAAAATAAATGAAAAAAATGTGAGAAACTTAGAAGGAGAGAGAACATAAAAAATATCTCAATAATTGATTTTATTCTTTATTATATTTAATTTATATTTTATTATTTATTAACATTAAATATTATACTTTATAAAAGAAATTATCTAATTTAATTTCCATCAATATAATATATTTAAAAAATAAAAACTTTAAAAAAAATTCTTTTTAAATTTAAAAACTTTAGAAATATATTTTTTAAAAAATTAAATTTTTGGAGGGTCATAGCTACAAAGATCCATTTTTAGATATGATACCATGTTAATAAGTGGACTTTAAGTCTAACACAATCTTAAAAAAATAACTTGTAAAATAAAATTTACACCTTACATTACTTATATATGGGGAATTTCCAACAAAATAAAAGTATATAAATAGTAACAGTTGATTAATAGATTGTGTGAACTGGTTTTTGGTCAATCCATTGGTTTGTAGCAGACTTTGTTTGCACCTAGCCTTGGCATTTTTAGGGTTCTTGTTTTTTAACCAGAAAAGTTCTGAGAATTAAAGACTTTGAGTACAAAGATGATTCTAGCAGCTAGCCGCGTACCCCACTTCTGTATAAACAAAGGAGAAAACGCGGAAACTTACAGCATACTACATCAGAGAGGTTTCATTGATGGTGTCGTGTTCCGTAAAACAGTTTGAAATCGAATATCGTGAGATGAAAAAAAGACCACAAAAGTTATGGTACAAGACGTTAATGTTGAAAGGGTCAGAAGATATTCATTCATGTTCTGAAGAGACGTGGTAGGAATGTAGTGATTATTATTTAATTAACAATAATCATGGGACATTACAAAGAAACATATATAGGATGATAACATGTTTCGCTATTTCATGTTTGCTTTTATAAAAAAAATTCATATTTATTTTTACAGTAAAACTCAACGGATATTAAATTTTTGTTTTATCTACATTTTTATTAGACAACGAGTATATTTTTGTACGCATACGTACCCATTTTTTTATTATTTTAATATTAATTAATTTTTTTTTATAAAATAATATAAAAAGAAAACAAATATTCAAATTAAAATATATTTTAAAAGTTCAATGTTTTAAATTCTAATGAATATTTTTTTTATACATTAATAAGAGATAATACATGATCAAAATTCCGCAAAGAACAAATATTAAAGTAACAATAATAAATTTTTAACATAAATTTTGTATCTTTTGAAGTTCAATATATATTTGATGGTGATAAAAAAAATCATAGCAGTTACATTAAATTTTTATTATAGTAAATAAAATTTATTTATATAATATAGTGATACAATTACATTATGATTGATAATGATGAGTTAGAAAATAAAAAATAATTATATAAAATATATCAAAATAGTATTCTACATGATCAAAATAAACAACAAATAAAAATATTAAAAATTTATCAAATGTGTGTCTTATAAATAATTTCAGAGATTATTAAATGAAATCACAAAAAAAAAAACAAATGTATAATTAAGAAATATATGTCATAAAACAATTTCAAAAATTATTGAATGAAATCACAAAAAAGAAAATAAATGTATAATTAAAGATATGATAAGATGAAAAATACCTAAGAGATTTAAAAAAACTTTTTAAATATCAACATAGTCAATGATTAAGAAATAAAGAAAAAAATTTTAGCAAAACGAAAGAGTTTTTCAAATGAAACAAAAATTAATAATAATAGAGTAAAGAAGATGAATTTTTTATATTACCTTGTAAATATGAAACGTTTGAGCTATTAAACACTTAAGTTGAGAGTGTTAAATGTGAAAGAAAACTATACAATAAATAAAAAATAATAGAAATAGAAATATTCAAATGTGAGACATAAAAAATATTTAATTGACATACATCATTTGAACATAATTACATAAATGTTATAATAAGATAAAAAATATATTGAAGATGCAAATGAATTTCATGACAAACCAAATAATTAGAAGAAACAAAAAGTAGTAATATATATATATATATATATATATATATATATATATATAAGGTTTTTTAACTAAATGTGTTGAAAATTTAATAATTTAAACGAGGACGGGTATTATGAGGATGAGGACGGAGACGGAGCGAATATGTATATCCCCATACTCATCTCTGTACTCAATTGAAAAAGTTGAGAATTCTCCATATCCATACCTATACCTAGGGGTGGCAAAACAGGTGAGTTTAGCCCATTTTGACCCGACCCATCTGTTGCCCATAAAAACTGGGTTGAGCCGGACTGGCCCGTAAAAATGAAACGGTTCAATAATCACAACCCGTCCCATATTGGACCGGCTAACAGGCCAGACCGGGCTGGTCCGTCCACTTTTTTTTCTTTTTTTTAAACTTTTTTAATTTGTTTTTTGTTTTTTAATTTTAAAAACTGTTTATATTTACATAAAAAATATTATTAAAGGCATATTTAATGAAATAAAATATTTTTAAAATTTTTAATTGATTAGTTAATGTTTTTAATTAGATAAATTAAAATAATTATTAAATTTACATATTAAATTATTCAATTATAACTAATAATTGAAACTTAATTTGTAGGTGTTAATGATTTAAATTATAATGCTATTATATATTTACATATTTAAAAAATATAATATAAAAAAAATAATCTTTTTAATTACTTTTATTTTTTTTATTTTTTTTAAATGGAACAACGGATCAGGACGGACTGACCTTTATTTTGGCCCATCAAGTTGACGGAAGGGACGAGTCAAAACGGGCTGACAGGTTGAAATCCTTAACCTAACCCGTCCCTTTTAACACATGCTAACGGGCTGGCCCATTAGGCTTAACCTATTTTATCACTCCTACCTATACTCAATCAATACGAAGATTCTCTATCAAAAAAGGTATGAATTTGGACAACACCCTTGAAGATGGGTTTATTTGTCATCTCAAATAATGGCATATGATGTCTTTGTGACCATGTTATATAGATACATCTGTGAAACCAAAGTTTAATATTTCTCAATCTTTCACAGCAACAACAAATCAGAGTGGCGCAGCGGAAGCGTGGTGGGCCCATAACCCACAGGTCCCAGGATCGAAACCTGGCTCTGATATGAGTAGCTTCCCTTGATTTTTAAACTTTTTATATTTTAAAATAGTTAGTTAAAGACTTGTTTAATATGTAATTATTTAACAGATTTACTTTATAAGTTATCAATTTATTGTTCATGGATAACATTAAAAATAAAAAGTAATAATTTTATAAATGAATATAATTTTAATGTTAATATACATTGCAACTATTTTTTTTTCTTAAAATTGAGTTTACTTTTTAAAATATACTTCAGAATAAATTACTACAGAGTGGTTTCCATTATTTTTTAAACTTTTTAAATTTTAAAATAATTATTAAAAACTTGTTTAATGTGTAATTATTTAACAGATTTACTTTATAAGTTATCAATTTATTGTTCATGGATAACATTAATAATAAAAAGTAATAATTTTATATATAAATATAATTTTAATGTTAATATACATTGCAACTATTTTTTTTTCTTAAAATTGAGTTTACTTTTTGAAATATACTTCAGAATAAATTACTACACATAAATATTGATACATAATAAAATATTAATAATTTTGAAATGTAAACTGAAAAAGATTTCAATCATTTGACCATTTTTATGGTCACTTCATACATTAAGAAAAAACCAAATGCGTAATTATTTTTCATACATTTTTTTATTTCATAATACATTTAAAAATTAATTTTATCATATTTTTGTTAATTTGATTTCCATTTTTTATAAAATAATTTATTTAGTAAATGTTTGAATGATTAGGAATAAATATATTTCTTACTTATCAATTTTTACTCAGTGGATAACAATAAATATAATCTAAGTCATACTTGTCTTAGAATGTTATTATTCCTTTTATAATCAGAATGAAATATTTTATATAGTGATTAAATAAATTTTCAAAAATGAAAGTTAGAGATATATTTTAAAAATGGTTTCTTATAATATAAGTTTATAGATACAATTTTGATATAAAAAATAAACAAATATATTTAAAAATTAATAAAATATAAAAAATGTATACTATAAGATCTGATTTTTTAAAAATAATTTGAAATAAATAAAAAATAAGTTAAAAAATACAAATTTTATATAAAGAATAAACAGATATTACCTGGACAAATACCATGAATATACATAAAAAAATCCTCAAAATATGTTTGACTTTAAAGATCTTAGGAAACCGCGGTGCTTAAAATCCTTTTTTTTCTACTGTATCCTTGATAAATTGACTAGTGTTTGCTATGAAATAAAATATCCTATAAAGTATTGAAGATATTTAAAAATTAAACAAAAACAAAGAAGATGTAGACAAGCACTTTGGAATGTATCAAGACATAAAACGTTCATCTTATAACCAACTTTTAAAAATGAGATAAATATGGGGAATTCAAGAGTTAACATTTGGAGTTTAAGTTCAAGTAAAAAAAATATTTAGGAAGATGAAGAAAGATGAAAAATGATAGTAAATTAAGTTTTGAATGTGAGCGTTGGTGAGTGAGAAAAAAAATATATTCGAATAAGTGTACACAAGTGAGTGAGAAAAAAAATTCGAATGATTTTGAAAAAAAAAATGGATTGAAAAGTAAATGTACAAAAATGTGAGGTTTAGGGCAACCGATGGAAGAAGAAAGCATGAAACGTAAAACTATCACAAAGAGTTTATTGCATAAGACTTTATATATATATATATATATATATATATATATATATATATATATATATATATATATATATATATATATATCCCTAACACACTTTTCTTGAACTTAGGAGGAGATTTTAAAGTAGAAACACGAAGTTTATCATGAAAAGGAATAAAAGAGGACTCAGATAGGGCTTTAATGAAAACATCGACGATTTGATAACGAACGAGTATATGATAATTATGTAGTTGTTTTTAGACGAATCACGAATATAGTGGACATTTAGAGCGAAGTATTTGGTTTTGGAGTGCATAGCATGATTTATGGTGAGTAGAACTGCACCAAGATTCTCGAAGTAAATTGTAGGAGTGGTTCGTTGAAGAGTGAGTTTAAGGAGAAGGTTACAAAGCCAGGAAACATCAGTAGCAACAACGACAATTAGGGATGACAAAAATACTCGTATCCATGGGTATCCACGGATAAAGTTTGTGACAGATGGTTGGTACCCGTGGGTATTTGCTACCCGCGAAAAACGGGTAAATGGGTTGGGTGCGGGTATCATACTACCTGTACCCGTGGCTATCCGTTACGCGTAAAAAATTAAAATTAAAATTAAAATTATATTTTATTAAGTTAAATTTAATTAAAATAAAAATAAAAATAATATTTTATTAGATTAAATTAAAATTAAAATTAAAATTATATTTTATTTTACATTTTTTTGTAACTTTATTTAAATTTAATTTCAAATATTTATAAAATATATTTTTTAAATATTTACGGATATCCACGGGTATCCGCGGGTATTTTTTTAAACGGGTACCCGCGTGGGTAGCAGGGCGGGTAGCAGACTTTTTTGTTGCGGGTAGGCACTATCCGTACCCGACCTGTTGCCATTCCTAACGGCAATGCTTCGTGACTTAGACTCTGTGTTGGTACGAGAGACAACATGTTGTTTCTTGGTTGACCAGGTGACAAGGTTAGAACCTAAGTATATACATAACTCGGTGGTTGACTTGCAATCATCAATTTTTGACCCCAATCAACATTGGAAAAGGCATGGATAGAGAAATTTTTGTACGATGTGAAATGAAGACCATGGGAATGAGTGTCAATAACGTAACGTAAGCTTTCTAATGATGAAGTTGTGGCTTGTGCATGTAGTGGGAGACCTTATTAACTACAAACGTGATATCAGGCAAGTGAACATCAAGTATTGAAGAGCACTAACAACCTGCCAAAAGAGAGTTTAATCTTGAAAAGTTGTAGTGTCATCTACTATAAGTTTAGGTGACGAGACCATGGGTGAAGGTTGTGAATTAGCATCGACCATGTTGACTTTTTGCAGAAGTTAGCGAACACATTTGGTTTGATTAAGTAGTAATGAGCCATCAGGTGTCCAGTGAGCCTTAATACCAAGAAATTAGTGGAGGCTTCTGAGAACTTTGAGTGAGAACGAATTACTTAAAGTAGTGATGAGATTCTTAATAGCGTAAGATGAGGAACCTATAATAAGAATACCATCAACGTAAATTAATATATGCATAAATGGCTTTGTTTAGGCTCAAGTGTGTTGCTTAAACAAAGCCATTTATGCATATACATGGATCATCGTTTATGCACTAGTGTGTTGCTTAAATTTTTTATACTAGGCTCAAGGAGCCTGTTTCAATCCATAAATGGCTTTGTTTAGGCAACAAACTTGGTATAAATTGGAGGAAAAACCAAAAGGTTGATCCATATATACGATTTTATTAAGGTCACTATTTAGGAAAGCGTTGTTTACGTCTAGTTGGTGAACATGCCAAGCATTAGATATGGCAAGTGAGAGAACGACCCTAATTGTCACAAGTTTAACCACGGGACTAAAGGTATCAAAGTAATCAATTCCTTTTACCTGATTGAAATCACAAGCTACCAATCGAGCTTTTCGTCGTTGTAAGGACACATTTGGATTGTATTTATTTTTAAAAATCCACTAACAATTGATAATGTGCACTCTTAGGGGTGGATAAACTAGAGTCCATGTATTGTTTTTTATGAGAGCATTATATTCAAGATTCATACATGTTTCCATTCTGGATCGTTAATGACAACCTGAGGAGAATGAGGCACAACGTCTGTAGTAGTGAAAGTCCAGACTTTGGGCTTTCATATACCAGACTTAGCTCTTCTCGTCATGGGATGCACATTGAGAGTGGAAGCATGATTTGTAGAAGAAGCAATAACATATATAAAAGAATTTTCATGTGAGTCATCATTATTAGAGAAGGAAGAATGATTATTAGTTGTAGTGATGATATCATGAGAATAAGTGATTGATGGAGGAGTTTAAGATATAATGGATGTGTGGTGATCATTAGGTTCATTAGTGTGAGATGGAGGCATGGGAAGCAATAAAAGGAATGGATGTGAGTGAAGAGAAATATGAGATGACAACAAAGATTGTTAAAAAAATATTGGGTGTACTTTATAAGAAAAGTTATCTTCGTCAAACAACACATCACGAGAAATATATATCTTACCACTAGGATGCAAACAAATAAAACCTTTCTTATTAACAGAGTAACCAAAAAACAGACAAACATGTAATTTGAAGTCTGATTTATTCCTATTATATGGTCTAAGTAAGAGGTAGCATATGTAGTAAAAAATATGAAACATGTTATAATTTGATTTACGCTTATAAAGAATAATATAATATGTTTGATAGTTCAAGATAAGTATAGGAAGATTGTTAATAATGAAGACAACAATTTTGAAAGTGTAATTCCAACATTTTAAAAGTAAGTTTGCATGCACAAGAATACTTAAATTCCACAATACCATTTTGTTGGTGTGTGTGCAAAAATATAACAATGATAAATGACAAGGGAAGCAATAAAATTGTCAAAGAGTAATTTGAAAAAAAAAAAAATCACAATTGAATCCTATGAATTTTTATCCTTCGACTCAAACAAAATTTGGCTTGGTTTATTATCGGTTAAATTTGAATTTTATAAAATTAAAAACCAAATTACATATTTTTAGGCGTTGAATTTCAACATGAGAACCTGAAACAATCCAAACAAGCCGCCACATTACTCTAGAAAATTTTAAATTTTTATGTTGTTTAATTTTATAACTTGTGCTGTCAAAAAAAATGTATAATATTTGTTCTCTAAATTTTTTTTGTCATAACTTTATTTTATATATTTCCATGGTTTTAAATTTTTTATATTATTCATTAGCTTTGGTTCATTTCGTCACCATATTTTTCTTGTTATTTTTTTATTATTTAATTAGGTTATCCAACGACCCGATTCTAATCGACGAATGTGAAAAATATTTTTGACAAAAGCAGGTCCAACCTTAACCAACTTGAAATATGGCCGGAAAAAGAAATCAGAAAGAAAAAGGAAGTAAATATTATGCCTGCCCTCATAAATATTTCAACAATAAATATTTTCTGTTCTTTCACTGTAATAGCCAATAATTAATTGTACTGTAGTACTTTTTTTTCCACAGTAACATACGAAAACGCACCACTGGAATGCCCACAGATATTATGCTACTCAGCTATTTCTCTAAGACATGTCCGAGAATGACACTTTACAACATCAAATTTATGACTGTGACTGGTGGAGGCGAAAATCAAATATGAAAACAAAACAGTTTGGAAAACAAGGTTATGTTTCTATTAAATAAAAAACAAATAAAATTGTATAACTTGCTACGCAGCTTTCTTTTTCATCATTTTTATTATTATTTTAATAAATGTATTATATTACTATAAAACATTTTGATTATAATTATAATATTGTCGATTAAGATATTATAATTCATTATTGTTTTTATTGAAGTCGACGGAGTCTCTTTTTGTTATTTGGTATTGCTGGAACCTCTTCCACTTCCATGCAAGGGTCTGAATTAGGAGGGGATACCTCGGACGTTTAAGTTAATACAATCATTATTAACTAATAAATGTTTTTAATGTGTTATATATATATATATATATATATATATATATATATATATATATATATATATATATCAGTTTATTTTAAGAGTTTTATGTACTAGCAAGGTTCAGATATTTTAATAACCAATTATCTCTTAATTAATTGAGTTATGTATGCAATCAGATTTACTTTTTATTGTTGTACATTCATTTTTACTTGCACTTATAAATTTCCTTTTGATGCTCTGCATATATAAGAAAAATTAATATTAGTATGAGTAAATGATAATCAAACTTATTTCGATTAATTTACAGTATCTTTGAAATATATTTCATGTAAATTGATTTTACTTTTTTATAATATTTTGTTTAATCCTATAAAAGATGGTTAAGCAAATTCTTTACGAGGTTGATAGTGTAAAATCCTAAAAATTAATATTGATAATGATTTAAAAATAATGAGACTCGATTATTTCACTATAAATAGAATTGTTATAATCATGTTTTACTACTTGAAAACATATCAATTCTCTAGAAACTACATTTTTAGAGCTCTTTGACTTTTTTCTAGAAGTTCTTGTCCTCTATTCCCCTGACTGAATATCTAAGGCCGTAGGAGTGATCATCGTAGCGAGCATATCAATTTGGACCGATCATTTTTTCTGTTCAAGTAAGTTAATTTTCAGTCCTTTTTCATGGTCTTTTGTTTTTTTGTTGCATGTGCAGTGGCGAAACTTGGATAAAAAATGTAGGGGTGCCAAATTAGATTTATTATATATAATTTGTTTTTAGTTAGAAAAAAAAAAGACTCTTCATCTTTTCTCTTTATTTCCTTTGCTTAAAACAAGGACACATAATAGTAGAATTTAAAAAAATATTACTATCATTCGCTATTATATCATAATACCAAACCATGAATATCATTTTAGATAAGTCCTTCGTACCTCATCAATTTGATTTGGTGGTATTGTCAAATTTGAGGTCGTTTTTCTCAGATCGTGTTCTAATGAATTTTTAAATTCATTATATGTAACTCTAAGAACTTTAGAGATTTTTTTTTATTGTCTTGAATTCTTGGTTTTCATGAAATTTCTCAAGTTCAGTTAATGTAAATGCATTTTTTTCATTTTTATCATAAACCTTCCTCTTTAAAAAAAAAAGAATTAATTTTTTTACTTTTTATCATAATCTTTCTAATGTAAATTTATCACCTATCGCATATCTAGAAAAACTAAAATTTATATTCACAAATTACAATTATCACAGTGCAAAACATAACAAAACTCATACCACTTTAATTGAATAAGCAACATTGTATAAATTCAAAATTTTAAAAAAAATACCATAGGCACCGAAGAACACAAAATCCCTAAATTTCATAATTAAGGCTTATAATAATTTGGGAAGAATTATAATTAGGGTTCATACCAATTTCATAAAAGAATCTTTAAAATCATAATTAGGATTTATATTAATTTGAGATAAACTTAATTTGGGAGAAACATCCTAAAAAGAATAATAAATTTAATATACATAAATCATAATAAGATACTAATCTTGATCTGTGAGAGATCATGCAAGAATGTATACTTCAATCTCAATCTATGTGTTTCTCAACCTTTATTTTCCAATCTATCTCTTTGTATTTATTTCTTTTCACACGATAATTTACATAATAGAAAGATCTTATAGTCAGAAAAAAAAAGAAAAAATCTAATCTCTTTTATAAATCAATGTCTCTATTAAATTTTTTTATTTTATTTTGTATTATAATATTTTATAATATAAATTTAATATAAATAATATATAAATATAATTTAAAAAAATATGTAAATATATATAAAAAAAATTCAAAAAAAAAAAATGGGGGAGTCGTGGCTCCCCTCTGTCACCATATAGTTCCGCCACTGTGCATGTGAGTCTTTTTTGTTTGTTTGCATATGTCATTTTAATCTTTTATATGAGTATCTACTGATAAGTGATCATAACAGTAGATGTTGATCGTTCTTGTGATGTTTTTATGTGTAGATAGAACATCCTATAGTTTGAGGTAGTTGGTCAAGTAAGAGTAGTTTTTGGTGTGCATGAGGTTGATAAATTTGTAGCTTTGCATGATAATGAAATTTGGATTGTTTGATGAATCTGAGTTGATGTGTATGTTTTGATGTGAATTTGTATGATATATATATATATATGTGAATTGATGCTTAAATGGTTTGGTGGGATTTTGTGTTGATTGAGATATTTGGAATTTGAGCAATAGAACAAGTTGGTACACTCTATCATGTGGTAAAACTATTTTGAATCATTGTAATGAGGAAAGGATATCAATTTGAACAACTGATCAAGTCCAAGTTCACTCAACATCATAAAATGGAGTTGTTATTTGGTGCATCATTGCGTGGCGCTAGGGTGGCGTTGAGCACCAACTCTACTACATTTTGGGATAATTTTGGCTTTAGAGCGCTGCTGAGTGCAAAACTCTACCACTGAGCGTTAGTTTTCTGAATGGTTTGGAGTTGAACAATGGCATGATGCCACTAATCGCCAGTTTTTACGAGGCAAATGGCGGTGAGCACTAGATGCCTTGTTTTGCCTGTTTCTACTGTTTGGTTGTTTTTAATATTAGTAATTGATGTGAAAATGTTGTGATGGACTTATTTATGTCATGACTATGAATTGTTATGAGTTTAAGGTAAAATTGTTGTGTGAGCATGTATGATGATAATGATGTTTAAGGAATTTCAAGGAGAAAGTCCTTGTGATGGTATTGTTAGTGTATTCCTTGACGTGAGGAGGTCCGAGAAGGAAGTATCCTAAACTCTAATAACTATTCATACTCAAGTAGAGCATAATAGGTTATGTTGTGAGAGTCATAAGGGGTCCTAGTTATTGGACTTGTTTGGTCCTAGGTGCGAAGGGAATTTACCTTGTGTGTCATTGGGTGATAACTTCTTGAGGCCAAACTCTGCAGAGCCTGGGAACCATCACAGGTGTACACCTACAATGGTTAAGTATATTTTTAATCCATGAACCCACATGCAAAATTAGAGTTTGTCTTTATCTCAATTTGGTCCTCAAAATTTAAAAAAGAGTAGATATAATCATTTTAATCTAATAATGTTAATTTTGTTTGAACTTGTTAAACGAGTTCCAGGATGACATTTGAGTTAAAACATGTCAAAATAGTAAAACAACTCAAATACTATTATAAAATGTGTTTGACATGTAAAAAAAATTAATACAATTGGATTAGGAGGACTATATCCATTATTTTTTAAATTTGGAGACAAAAATATATCAAGATTTAAAATAGAGACAAATTTTAATATCAAATCCAAATTTCATATTTAGTCCTAAGAAAATAAAAAAAATTGCATTTAAATTTTTCTATAAATATTGAGACTCAGAGTGCTATAGATATTGTGGATTATTTTTTATTTATAAATGAGATGGAATATGTATTTATTAAACAAATGTAATATATTTTTTAAGATTAACTATTGAATAGTGTATGAGTTATTCATTATATTTTGTATATACACGTCTACTTTCTATAAAATTAAATAAATTTTTGATCTTAAATTATTTCAAAAATTATTTTTATTTTCAAACTAAATCATATAATATTTATCATGCATTATATAGAAGTGATGTAAAAAAAATTTTAACACAGGAGTAGGGATGGCAACGGGGCGGGGCGGGTACGGGTATCATGATCCCATCCCCATCCCCATAATAAAAATTCATCCCCATCCCCATCCCCAAACCCAACGGGTATACAACTTTTGACCCATCCCCATCCCCACCGGGTAACGGGTATTTTCTTATACCCATACCCATACCCATTTTTTTATTGTTCCATATATCAATTAAATATTTTTTATAAAAAAAATTTAAAAATCACACCAACGGAATCATGATACTATCAAAATATTCAATATTAAAATAACATACTCTTTTTGATTTTCATGATGTCAAATATTAAGAAAAATATTATAATAGTATAAATCTCAAATTAAAGTATCAAATAACAACTAAATAAAATTCAAATAATTATATAAAAGCTAAAAAATTACACATTACTAAAATTTTATAATAACCAAAATATTTATTAATTTTACAAATGATCAGTGGTTTCATTTGCATTCGATCCACCTACACATAGAAAAAAAATGAAAAATTAGATATGATATAATAATTGAAATTGAAAATTTTAATTACTAGAATATAATGTACCTTCTTCATCAGATTCATTTTCACTCATGAGAACATCTTTTCCTTTTAATTTTTTAACACCTACAAACACCAAATGTAGAATATTAGATGAGAATTCACAAAAAATACTAACAAAAAATATTAATAAATTTGAGTAACTTACCTAGATGGTTTGAGTTCCATATCCAACTTCTTGTACACATCAAAGCCTCTATAGTAATATGATGAAGTCGACTACGGTGAGAAGTTAATATCTGACCACCAGTACTAAAAGCAGATTCAGAAGCTACAGTTGTTATTGGAATAGCTAAAACATCCCTTGCAATTGCTTGAAGGGTTGAAAACTTTAATCCATTTGTTTTCCACCATGATAGGATATCAAATTCTTGTGTAACCGGCAAATTATCTTCTTCCAAGTAATAATCCAACTCTGTTTTCATAACTGTAGTTCTAGATTTTTTCTTTTTTGCCATAAACTCTAAAAATTCATTCGCATCATTATCAACATCCTTTCCCAACTCCAATGATGTAGCTCTATAAGAAGAAGTTTCATTCTTTTTTGATTGATATTCCAAAACCAAATCATAGCACATTTGACGAATCCTACTAAGTTTCAGATCAAAATCATTACCATACAATTTATAAAAATAATATTCTAACATGTCCATCTTGTACCTTGGATCTAAAACTGAAGCAATTGCCAATATATCATGAATAACACTCCAGTAACTTTCAAATTTCTTTAACATTTGTATTGCCATATTTTGAATGGTTATCTCAGGAGATTTAACCCAATCATTTATTGCAATCTTGATCTCACAAATCTTTGGGAAAAAGATGTTGGCAGTTGGGTATTTGGAGCCAGAAATGATTTCTGTGATGTCATTAAATAATTTTAGCCTTCGACAAACATCCTTTGCAAATTCCCACTGCATATCAGTTGGCAAAGAAGTGTATTGAGCTTCACGTTGCTTTAACCTAAAAAACACATCCTTATAACATATGGCAATATCAAGCATCTTGTAAGTAGAATTCCATCTAGTTGGGCAATCCAAACTTAACTTTTTAGTGAAAGAAATTCGCAATTGTCTAGCTGTTTCCTCAAATTTTTCCATTCTTTTAGGAGTTGCTGTCCAATATGCTACACTTTCTCGAATTTTTTCCACCCCTTCTTTTAGGACGGCTAACCCTTCTTTCACAATCAAATTAAGGATATGTGCTGAACAACGCATATGAAGCAAAGACCCTTTCTTAATGAGTGTGTCCAACTTCAACTTATCCTTAATTTTTTCAATCATGCTATCATTTGTGCTGCAGTTGTCTAAAGTGATAGTAGACAATTTTGTATCAATATTCCAATCGAACAAACAATCAACTAATACATTGCAAAGTCGATCAGCTGTGTGAGGTGCGGGAACATAAATGAACCTATAAATTAAGCAATATTTTGTAAGACATATAATCTTTCTAGAGGTGCATAAAAAAAATTACTGGAAAATTTATAAATTAAAAAAGGTGTACCTCAAAATTATATTTTGCAATGTCCAATTGTCATCAATATAGTGAGCTGTGATAGACATATACCCTTTCTTTTGATTGCTTGCAGTCCACATATCCGATGTAATTGCTATTCTTCCTTTATTTGTATCTATCAACTTCATAACAACTTGTTTTTCATGTTCATAGATGCCGAGTATCTCTTTCTTTATCGTATTTCGTGAAGGAAGTTGAAATAATGGTTGAATTGTTGTCACGAATCTAATAAAACCAATATGGTCCACTATTGACAATGGATATTCATGCAATATAATCATTGTTGCAAGTTCCCTCTTGGCATTTTCTTCATTATAAGCTCCACAAGCCAATTCCTTTTTGCCACTTGAAATCTTAGAAAAAAGTGTTTTTTGTCCCCCTTTTCCTTTTGCTAAAGCCTTCTTTTGAATACATATGTTTGTATGATGGTGCAAGTGCTTTGTTTCATTCTTTGTTTCTCCACCAAGCAGTTTCTTGCAATAGTTACATTTAGCTTTGTATTTTCCATCAACTTTTATCTTTTCAAAGTGTTCCCACACAACACTTTTCAATTTCCCTTTCTCAGGCTCTACTTGTGTTGTTGAATGTATTTCATCATGAACTTCTGAAGGTGTTTGCGTAGATGGATTCAATGGAGATTGACTGTCATTATTGGAACTTTGAAAGGGAGTTGGTTGTTGTGAACACTGTGGTGGACTTGGTACCTGCAAATCTTGATCTCCTGTGCTCATTTTCTCTAGAAACTAACATACGTAACAAAAAAAAATCAAACAAAGTAAAAAGGTTAATTTCTTTTTTAACAAAATATAAAAGGAAAACCAATAATCAAGTTTAAAAATATTTCAAATATTTTTTATACTATTAAAAATTTATATTATACCACTTAAACGAAATAGCACAAATAACAAAATTAAATTAATAATAATTCAAATTTAAACATAGATTCTTCATCTTTTGATCTTGAATTAAATTAAGGATTTATGCAATTGAGCACTTAAAATTGAAAATTAAACATTATCATGAAACAAAAAATAAATAATAAATAAAATTATCATAAAGGAGTAAAGATAATTAAATGTGTGACCCAAATTTGAGAATATCCATTTGAACATAACATAACGGAAAAAAAAATGTATAATTAAGATTATGATAAAAGGAAAAGTACCTTGAAGATCTGCTTAAACCTTAAAGAACAAGCCAAACAATTAAAAGAGAGTAAAAAAGTGTATAACCAAAGTAACAAAAAGAAGAGCTACAAAATAAGAGTCAAACATTTTCATGAAAATAAATAAATAAATAAAGATAATCAAATGTGTAACCTAAAAATTATTTCATAGAATGAAATTGAGGAACACCTATTTGAACATAACCATGTACAGAGAGTAAAAATTATGTAATAAGAAGAAGAAAAATTACCTTCAAAATTAAATCTTGAAAAACAAACCAGACAATTGAGAGAGTAAACAAAGTGTATAACAAAAAACAAAGAGAATGAGAAATATGTTATATATATATATATATATATATATTATATTATATTATATTATATTATATATTATATTACTATGTTTATATATATTATATGTGTGGATATCTTATGTTTATATATATATATATATATATAATTATTTATATATATTATATTATATTATATATTATATTATTATTACTATGTATATATATTATATGTGTGGATATCTTATGTTTATATATATATATATATATATATATATTTTTTATAGATATATATTTATTTTAAGTATATATTATATTATATTATATAATAATATAAATATAATAATATATATTATATTATTATGTATATATATTATATATATATATATGCGTAGATATTTTATGCTTTTATATATATATATATATATATATATATATATATATATATATATATATATATATATTTCTTTTAAATTTTTATAAATTTGTAATGTTATAAATTTGTTTATAAAAGATCTCACTAGTTAAATGATTAATTTGTTTTATACGTATATATTATATATATTATATTATATTATTATGTATATATATTATATGTATATGTATATTATATTATATTATATTATATTACATGTATATGTGTAAATATATATATATATATATATATATATATATATATATATATATATATATATATATAAGTATATTTTATTTATATGTATATATACTATATTATATTATATTATATTATATTATATTATATTTTATGTGTAAATATATTATTTATTTATATATATTTTTTAGATTATTTAATAAATTATAAATAGTTTAGTAATTTAAGCGGGGACGGGTATTTGGGCGGGTATATATATATCCCCATCCCCATCCCCAGTTGAAAATTTCGGGTATTACCCATACCCATACCCATACCTAGTCAAAGCGGGGATTCTCCGTCAAAACGGGGACGGGTTCGGGTGATACCCACGGGCACGGGTTTATTTGTCATCTCTACACAGGAGGCATAAAGATTATATTTCAATTCATTGTAAAAATTTATTTGTTGGTTGATAAATACTCGACGTATTAAAATAAATATTATATTTATTATAAACTGTAAAAGTAATATGTGTATATATATATATATATATATTTAATTTAAAAACGAATCAGACTTTTCGGATTAATTTAAGAAAGAAAAATATATTGAATTTAATTTTATAAAAAAATTGAAATGAGTAAGACTTTATTGACCGCTTGTGAGTAGTGCCAAGTGCTCATTTGAGATAGAGAATAGTACGCGGGATAAAGCGCTACTCGTCACAGCCACACCATGGGACCCACAGAGACGGAGCACATCCATCACAGCCCTCACAGGCAGGTTATCCAATAATAGTCACTGTTAGTTGCACTTTGTTGAGGGCACTGTACTGTCTTCTTCGCAGGTCAAACTGCCACTGCCACTCAGATTGCCACGTTCTTTCCTTCTTCTTTCCTCGACTTGGTCCCTTTTCTCCACACATTTCAATTTCCTCACTCATACTATTTATTTTACTTCTTATTATTTATTTATCTTCCCTCCCACTTTCTCTCCTCTTTCCTTCAAACTCTGAATCTTCAACCTGGTAAATATGCTTCTTCTTTCTATTTTCAGCGCCATGCTTCGCTTTCACTCCAGATACAATCTCTTCCTTTCTTGATATTTTTCCTTTCGTGGGTTGTATCCTAATTGAATGCTCCCTCCCCTTAGGCCTTAATCATAATCAATTCTGCGTTATTATCAGTTTTGCTTTATTAGTGGGTTTTTTTTTTTTTTTGAAGTCTTCTGTCTCTCTCTCTCTCTCTGATCTTTTTGATGGGTGGGGCACTTATGGAGGACATCGTCAACTGAGCAAAAGTGGGACTTTTTTGTTTTTTGGAGATTATAAGAAAAGATAATTATGAACTCCGACACGTGCTACACTTTACTTTTAATAAAGTTTCTTAGGAACCGTTGCGTTTTGATGTTCGTCGTGCTTCTTGTCAATGGTAGAGCTGTACGAAAGCACTCCGAGCTCTCTGAATTCTCCTTCACACGATCAACTTAGTGGCGATTTCGCTGTTTTATCAAGTGCTCATTTAACGCCTCGTGGCTTTACTGTTTCAAAGATTATTTAATTATTGATGGTGGGTAGTGGCATGTTTGGAGTGTGTGATGATGATGGTTTGGAATTAATCAACTTGGCTCTGTTGGAAGGCTTCTTCTTATCGTCCTCACTATAGAGGGTAATTCATTTCCCCCTCTTTCTGTGCCATTGTGTAATCCAAATTACTTTCAATCCTCGCATCCTATTTTCATCTTATGTTCAAATTGTTTCCAATATACTAACTCGTTTCATCTCATGTAGCGGATTATTTGTTGCTCTCTTTTTCGTATTCCAAACTGGCTTCATTTATTTTTTCAGCAGTTTAATTTCAGTATAAATTAACTGAATGATGAATCGTTTAGCTAATGATGATGCCATAAATTCACTTTATTGCCTGGAATATCCCAACTTCAATCCCTAAATCTTCTCTTTCTCTTCTTATGCTTACTTTCAAATGGGTTTTTTACTGAGTTTTGAGATAACACTACCCGGGACACTTTTTTGTGGTAACTTCTTAGCTGTTGGCAAATAGTTTTGAATATTTCAGGAAAGGTATTACCCTAACTGCTGAAAACCATAAATTAATAGGAGTTAGATATCCACACGCTGTAATTTCTCTTTAAAGCTCTGTGCATGATTTTGTATAAGAAGTGAACTAACTTGCTTAATGTTCTTCCCTTTGTAGCTTCGGATACTCTCTGAATGGGATATGATGGCAGTGAACTGGTAGAGACATTACCAAGTCCTTGCTCCTTTAAGGTTCTGGAAAGAATTTAATTTAATTGTGTTATATTGAGGATGTTTATTGACAGTTTACATTCAATTCTTATTAAATTGATACTGTTTGAATGGAATCCATTTTGATGAAGAGAATATAAGCCTTTTACTCAGTCAATCGCTAAGATATACTTTTCAAAATAATTGCCGTTGTTTCCTTTTTTCTTCTTGTTTGATTTAGAAGAAAAAAGCGCTGACTTTATAGCTTACCCTTTACTTTTAAGATATGTGGGTGTTTTCTAAAAGAAGAATGTTTGGTGGACACCCCAATGGAAGTCTATGCCCAGTCAGAGATAGAAATAGTGAAGAGAGAAGTGATAAATGTCATAGGTGATATTATATGATAAAAAAAGACTGATAGAGAAAAAAAAAGGGTTATTAATTGAGTATTTGCACCATCGGGGTGTTAAAATTAAAAATAATACTTCTTTTCAACTACTTTGCATACTGAAGCCATGAATTTTATTGATTGTAATTTGTCTATGAAGGTGCATCGTGCGATGTGCACAGAACTCAGGAAATTAGTTGCTAGAATCCTGCGGATAATTCCACGTATAGAAGAAGCACGCCCTTGCGGAATGCAGGCTCTATGTTTGCTCAACAGTGCAATTTATAAAGCTGCACAACTGCTGATATACTGCTCTGAATCTAGCAAACTCTACCTGGTGTGTAGTTCTTATTATTTCAGCTACATAAAGCTATATAGCATTCTGTAATATGCATAAACAACTTGGGAAGGGGGATACCATTTCTTCTTTGCAGGAGTTAAAATTTTTCAAATAAATCATCGTATGTAGTAGCTGTACTATCATATCAAATTGAGCAAAGATATGGAGAAACAAGTTTATTGTGATGCATAGAAAATTATTGAGCAACTGCAGTTACATATTATATAATCATTGATTATGTTAGTGGCAAGCTAATTCAGTTGGTTCTAATATCACTTCCAGGCAATGACAGGGGATTCCATACTCTCAAAATTTCAAAAGGCAAGACAATCGATGGTAAAAAACTTGGTCCAGATTCTGAATATGGTTCCGGTGATGTTGGCCGCAGAGGTTAGTCCGTTTTTATTCCCGTATGCTAAATGCCTACATGTGAATCAGACACTCCTTCTCATAATTAGTAAAATCCATTCGGTGATTAAATTAAATATATCCACACAGTGCTGAAAATTTTGTTTTCTAGTTGAATATTACATACGGTCGCATTATTGTTGATCTGACATATCTGATATTTTGTTTTATTTTATTCACTACATTGGCTTATGCTGTTTGTTACATCGTATATTTATTTCGAACTTCATTTTAATCCTTTGGTTTGGCATTGCAATGTCTCTTGCAGATTTCTCGACTAATTGGTGATCTTGAGTGTGTTACATTTGTCCTCGACTCAGCTGAAGTAGCAGCTGGGAAGGTTTTGAAACAATTGCTCCAGCAAGATTCTTCAACATCAGATAAAGATTCAGTGGAAGAATCTGAAATAAAACATTTTCAGTTTGTAGCAGCAAGACTTAATATTACATCCTCATCGGCCATCTTAATAGAGAGACGATCTATTCAGAAGTTGCTAAATAAAGTCAAACCAGCTGATCAGCCGAAAGAGATTGTCTTGAAAAATCTTTTGTATCTCCTGCTAAAGAACAAAAAATCCATCACCGGAGAACAAATTGAGGTCTATATGCAAAGTGAAGGACCAATCACAACTGAAAACTCAGTTGACGAGTCTCAAAGCATCCTTCACGTCGAGTCAGAACCATACTTGAACCATGATCAGCATAGAACTCATGCCAATGAGTTGGACAGACCTACACCTCCTGAGGAATATACATGCCCAATATCTTTAAGGTTGATGTATGACCCTGTTGTCATTGCTTCAGGAGAAACATATGAAAGGATGTGGATACAAAAGTGGTTTGATGAGGGTAATACTATATGCCCAAAAACCAAAAAGAAACTGGATCATATGGCATTGACTCCAAATGTGGTCTTCAAGGACCTAATATCAAAGTGGTGTGAAACTAATGGAGTCTCCATTCCTGACCCGAGCAGACAAGTGCAACATTTTCACTCATGGGAAGCTTCCTCCAATTCCATTAAGAGTTTTGGAAGTTCTTTGTATGATTTAAACTTCCAAATGGATCTTAGTAACGTGTCACTTGGATCTTTAGATACCAGTTATAATTCAGATTCCTCTCATTCTAATGCCAATCATGGCTTAGATTTGATATTGAACAAGACCAGCGCCAATTCTCGTAGGCACCAATCTCGTGCACGGATTCATGACGTTGATCTGATGCGTTTGTCTAAACTCCATGAACGTCGATGGGAATCTCAATGCCAACTCATTGAAGATATGAGAATAGATTTCAAATGCAATAACCATATCTTTTGCTCTGTCCCATCTGAAGATTTCATTGACCCACTCACGAGATTTCTGAGCACTGCCTGTGAGAGGCATGATGTTAAAGCTCTGAGATCTGGAACTAAATTGCTATTGGAATTTGTGAAGTGCTGCCGGTACAATTTCTTTTTCCCTTGCAATTTGGTTCTTGGTTCATTGTTGGTTATTTCGTTTAGCTTGCATTTGTTTGCTTTAATTTGTTATTTTGTGAGTTTTATGGATTTTTTAACAATTAACCGTTGAAAAGCAAGATTTACGGGGCGTAGAGTAAGAATGAAAGATACTGGAGCTTTCCTTCGATGCTAAAACTCATTCCAAATCCTTGGCCAATACCTTGAGATTATTGTTTCATTTAATCTTGAATATTTATACTCGTAACGCATATTTGATGGATTTACTTCCTAAAAGCAGGAAAAAAAGTGTTTTCAATTTAAAAATGCCGTCCTGCTTTATCTTTGTTCCTGTTTTGTTATTGGAATGACTTCTTTGTGGTTTTCATGTAGCAATGGTATGACCATTTTAACTGAAGATGCATGCATTATGTTGGCAAGTCTTCTTGACACAGAAGTGATTGGTGAAGCTCTTACCATAATGGAAGAGCTGAAAGGAAATTGGTGTGAGAAAGCTAACATTGCAGCTTCCACTTTACTCACTTCTGTTTCAAAGATCCTTGATGTTGGTAGCAAACAGTTCCAAGGAAAAGCTATTAAAATTATGTTTAATTTTTCATCCAATAGTCAAATGTGTGCCTACATGGTATCTCTGGGGTGCATCCCAAAATTACTGCAATTTTTTGGAGATAAAACCCTTTCGAGAGACTGTATACATATTTTGAAAAACCTTTGTGAGACTGAAGAGGGTAAGGTTACTGTGGTTGAAACAAAGGGATGCATGTATTCTATTGTTGAAATACTTGGGACTGGCAGTGACGAGGAAAAGGAACCGGCACTGCGTATTCTACTCTCTTTATGCTCTCAACGAGTGGAATACTGTGAGATGGTTATGGAAGAGGGGATTATTCCTTCTCTTGTCGACATCTCCAATTCAGGAAGTGACATGGCAAAGGCTTATGCACTTGAACTACTCCGTCTTTTAAAGGAAGATAGAGAGTTTGAGAATGAAGACTATTATGAGCCAAATTTTAATGCCTCTCAAGAATCTACCCATCGCTATGAAGAAAAGAAATCATCAAAGAAACCTTCCATTTTGAAGAGACTGTCGATCTTCTCAAAATCCAGTTCAGTTGCACCAAATAACAGGAGATGCAAATGAGGTTCCATGCATTTCGACCTTTTCCTGCATACCCTCCAGAACCTTTTTGTGGGTATTATGTGTCTGATAAGAGACATTTTGGATGGCAGAGAGGATTTTTAGATAGGCTCTTTGAATATTTGTGGTGAGACTAGACCAAGTCATTTTGCTCTTAATGCCAAATCTCGTCTTGAAGCATTTGAAGCCTGCTGCATAATTTTGTTCAGTAACTGCCAACTGTATAAAGTAGTGTTTTTTCTTCTGGTGTTAGTTATAGGGATGTTTTTGGCTTGTAACTTGTTGGTCAGAATAGTTATAGGAACAGCCTTCTTTGGTAGAGCATTGAGCTGTCTTTCCATTTTATATTGTATATCTTAAACAGTAAATATTTTGAGAACTGATTTTAGAGTATATATTTTGAATGGTTTATATTGTTCAAATATCACTCACTTAATATCTTATCCTACTTTATGTTCAGAACACCGTTTAATTGAAACCGTCCTTGAGAGTTTGAAAAATAAAGAATTAGTTCTCTAAAAAACCATTAACAAACTGTCTTTAGTATCAAACTGGTTTACTTGTTTTATATTTAGTTAGGTAGATTGCACTGCTTTTTTTATGGTAATACACAGTCTGACATTGAATCGTGATGACTGTGAATAGTTAAATATATAGATTAATAGATGTCACTTATTAAAGTACACATTACATGACAAAAAGAGAGGAACAAACCATTTCAGTATTTCACTCTAGAATTCTAATTGATACACTGAATACATTGCTCATGCAAAACAACAAAAGTTGCTATAATGGTGGTTCAGATGAAGTCTTCCTTTACAGTGGTTGAACTAATTTAAAAGTTCACATGTTATTAGAATTTATTCTGAGTTTTTATGATATGAGTATATAATATTTTTATAGGCATAAATACCTTTTTGGTCCTCATTTTTGTAGTATATGTTGCGGATAGTCCTCATTTTGACATAATGTTTAAAATGGTCCTCATTTTTATCGAATGTTTAAAATGATTCTCATTTTCGCAATTCGTGTTTTATTTGGTCCTTTTCTGTAACACCGTTTAAATCATTAACGGAGCATTGTATAGGTGGTACGGTTTGTATTAGAGTGTGTTACGTGTACGGTACATATGGCTAATTAACGTTAATTTATCAATTTAGGGGAAATTTTGCAAATAGGGAAATTTCTTCGTCTTTCTTGAGCTCGGATTTGCAGAGGAAGCAGCTAATACTTGTCATTTCATCATTGAATTGCAGTTGCGCTCTTCATTTCAATTTTCCAGTTAATCATCATTAACGAGGTAAGTGGGTTTAGGATTTTCTGGGTTGTGTTTGCTCGTGGGTTAGGGTTTTCGTAATTCTATTTTTGGGTTTGTTTGTCTTTCGATTGTTGTGATGTTCTGCATGATTTCTAAATTACTTCCATGATTTTGTGTAGTTTGTGTCTGTAGGTGGGGTTCAGTATGGTATTATTTTAGTTGGTTTGTTTGTCGGTTGTCGGTGTTGGTGTAATGGTTGATAATGTTAATTTTTACCATTATCCAAGCTATATTTCCTTAGCAAAATCATCTCTTCCAAAGCTTTTAACCTACTTAATCCTCAATTTTACCTTACTTTTGTAAATAAATACATTTTGGGTTACATTTATCTAAATATACCACTAATCCCCATTTTTTTGTGTCCTTTTTGTAGATGGGAAGCTTTGTCCAAAAATCCAGATTAATGAGTGACCCGGAATAGCAAGGAGAAGAAAAAAAATGTCAACAGGAAGTGCCTGGCGACACAACGCAAGCGCCAGGCGGAACAGACCGCCAGTCAAGTGCCAGCCAGGCGCCCCTGTTACGAACCGCCGGGCGGTAGCTGCCAGTTTTGCCCCTGTTTGCTCGATACCGCCTGGCGGTGAGACCCTTCCGCCAGGCGCCAGTGTTTGCTGATGTGGCAAGTTGGCTCTTTTTCTTCTGTTTTCGCGAGAAGAAACGGATCTTTGGCATTTTGGAGGCACGAAGAACACATTTGGAGAGCTTGGAGGAGTGTTAGGGCTTGTGGGAACAACTCCATCTTCCTCTTTGTATCTCTTTCTCTTCCATCTCTTCCATTTTTAAGCTTGAGCTCTCCATGGCAATGGAGAGCTAAACCCATTTTTGTTGGGGTTAGATGTAGCCACGAAACTCTTGTGTAAATGCAAATGTTTTGATTATATATATGACTCTTTCATTAATTGCTAGTCTTCTTATTTCTTCACTTAAAGCTTGCATTGATTTAGTCATCTCTTGCATGATTTTTGGTTCATTGGGTGTGGAAATATCTTTTGAAACCTAGATTCGGAATAAGAAAACTCAATGGAGCTTGTACCTAGGAATGGGGCTTGACCCATTGGTTGTCTTAAACCTTTGTGCATAAAGCAAATTTACTTATTAAGAGTTCAAGGAATTGGTTTTTAATAAGGAAATTTAGGCTCAATCTATTAAGGAATTAGGGTTTGAGTAATATTGTGGGTTGGCATTAGCATATTAATGAAGAGGATGTTAAATTGTAGTTGCATGAGAGCATAGTTGGTGAATTCTAACCCCGGCAATATCAAGTCATATCATTTCTAATCTTTTCCATTCACTAAGTGTCTTTAACTTCCAAAGTTCAATTTTAATTATTTATGCAAAGTTTAATTTCATACATTAAAACTCAAAATATGGATTTATTTATTAGTTTAAATTAGTCACTAATTACGCATTTAATTAGTATACACGAGTCTCTTGGAAAACGATATCCCGGTCTTACCGGTTACTACTTGCGCGACTTGGTACACTTGCCAAAGTCTTAACAATGGTCCTCATTATTTTATTTTTAATTGATTGTAGCAGTGGTCCCCCATTGCGTTAAAGTAGGCTTAATAATACATTTTTTTTATCTGTTTAATTTACTTTAGGGCAATAAATGATGATAGGTTCGATGTTGTTGTCCACCACGGTGGTGAAGTAGAGGCCCATGAAGAGGCTGCTGAAGTAGAGATTGGGGATGCCAGTGGTATGAATAGTGATGTTGAAGTGGAAGGTGAGATTGAAGTGGAAGGTGATATTGAAGTGGAAACTGTCTGAAAGTGATGATTCTAACAGAGGTAAATTTGAAAATAGAGCACGTCATTTAATCGAGTTATCTGATGATGAATGACATTAAGAAGAATTACTTAGTGGGCCAGATAGCGAGAGTGAAACAACTGGGGATGAAGAAAACAATGATGAAAGGACAGGATGTGGTCCATTCCAGACATTTGTAATGCCAAAAAGTATGGTGGATTACAAATGGGAAGTAGGAACTGTTTTTCTAAACAACAACCACTTCAAGGATGTCATTAGGACTTACGCTATTCATGCAGAGAGAAATATGAAATTCTTGAAAAATGATAGTAAGCGAGTTAGGATTGGTTGTTTGGGTGCACAAAATAAATGTTAATGGTCTGCATATTGTTCCTATGTTCGTAGCCGTAAGATTTGGCAATTAAGGAAACTACTTGATGTTCATTCTTGTAGCAGTGAATTCAAGATTAATATCATTAAAGCAAAGTGGCTTAGTGAAACCTTGGACCAAACTCTAATAGAGAATCCAAAGCTAAAAATAAATGACGTAAGACAAAGGGCTTTAAGAAAATGGAATACACATGTGTCAATATCAACAGCTCGTAAAGCAAGGGCAATGACTGCAGATATAGTAGACGGGTCATTTAAAGAGCAATATAAAAGAATCTACGACTATGCACATGAATTACTAAAATATAATTCTGGATCAACTATAAAAATCAAAGTGGAAAATGATAATGATGAAGCAATTTTTCAGATATTTTACTCCTGTTTAAAAGCATGTAAAGATTCCTTTATCTTCTGTAGACCCATCATAGGTTTGGATGGTTGTTTTTTAAAAGGAAAATACGGAGGTGAGTTGATGAGTGATGTGGGTAGAGATGGTAATGATCAGTTACTGCCCTTAGCATATGCTGTTGTGGAAGTTCAAAACAAAGAAACTTGGACATGGTTCTTGGAATTGCTTATTGGTGATCTTGGAGGTATTGATGTGTGTGGGATAATGACCTTTATGTCTGACCAACAAAAGGTATGTTTAATATATGTTCAATTTATTAATTTTTGTTTAATGTTGTAAGTACTAATAATCTTATCATTGCACATTCAGAATCTATTACCCACTAAGGAGCACAAGTTTTGCATGAGGCATATGTATGCAAATTTCAGAAAAAGATTCTTTGTCCAAAAATTAAAGATACTCATGTGGAAGGCTGCTAGGAGCACACACCCATCAGTTTGGAAAAGAGTGATGTTAACAATTAAAGAGTTAAATATTGATGCTTATAGATACCTTATTGTTATACCTCCAAGGTATCTCTATTGTACAAATACCTTATTTCTGTACAAATACCTAGTTTTTGTACAAATACATGATTTCTTTACAAATACCTGATATCAATACTGACACTATTATTCATGCAGGTTCTGGTCCAAGTCTAGATTTAGTGATCGAGCCATATGCGACACAATTGTCAACAATATGAGTGAAGCTTTTAATAGTGTCATAGTGGATGCAAGAGGCAAACCCATAATCACCATGCTTGAGGAAATCAAAGTTTATTTAATGGAAAGGTGGGCCACCAGGAGAAAAAAGGTTACAACTTTTGAAGGAAACATCTGTCCCAAGGTCCTTGACAGACTACATAAGGAAAAAGAGTTAACCAAATATTGGATCCCAAGGTTAGGTTTTTGTCTTTTTCTAACACAATCAACTTATTCGTGTACTGATATGTGTAATGATATTTGTAGCTGGTCAGGAGAAAAACTATTTGAAGTGAGGCACATATCCATGGTTAGAGATAAGTACATAGTGAATGTGGATGCTCAACATTACAATTGTAGGAAATGACTTTTGACTGTTATCTCTTGCTGCCATGCTATTACAACAATGAATTTCGGGTTAAATATGTTTTTGGTCCCTCAAGTTTCAGCGAAATTTGGAATTAGTCCCTCATCAAAACTTTTGACCAATTTAGTCCTTCATCTTTTAAAATGCGTGAATTTAGTCCTTTTAACCAAATTTTGTTAAGTTTATCTGACGTTTCAAGCGCATTTCATGATAGTATTTAAATTATTGACATTGTTTGACACATTTTTGCTTCAATGTTAACTTAAATACTATCATGAAATGTGCTTGAAACGTAAGATAAACTTAACAAAATTTTGTTAAAAGGACTATATTCACACATTTTGAAAGATGAATGATTAAATTGATATAAAGTTTTGATGAGGGACTAATTCCAAAATTCACTGAAACTTGAGGGACCAAAGACATATTTAACCCATGAATTTCATCAATGTCAATGTTGAGGACTTCATACCAATATGCTTCAGGAGATCCATCTACGAAGAAATATATCAATCCATCATCTTTCCAGTCAATGGTGAAGTCTTATGGAAAAGAACTCACTACCCTGATGTCCATCCACCACATAAGATGATCTTAATTGAGGACTTCATACCAATATGCTTCAGGAGATCCATCTACGAAGAAATATATCAATCCATCATCTTTCCAGTCAATGGTGAAGTCTTATGGAAAAGAACTCACTACCCTGATGTCCATCCACCACATAAGATGATCTTACCAAGAAGACCCAAGAAAAAAAGAAGGTTGAAAGAGTGAGAGTTGAGAAAGGATAACATACAAATCAGCAAAGGAGGTCATAGAAAAAAATGTAGCATATGTCGTCAGATTGGACATAACAGGAACAATTGCCCAGATAAGCTTGTGGATGGACAACCTGCAACACCTGTTGAGACTTAGTTATTGATATGAGGAGGCCATGATAGCAGCTACAAACATCTTAGTTTTTTTTTTGGAATTTCTGATGCAGAATTCATTATTGATGTACTACATTTTGATTTTCCTTAAACTTCGTTGAATTTCACTTTTGCCAAACACTGATGTAGTGCATTTTGATGAGGATGAATTAATGTTATGAATTTAACTTCTTCCAGACTTAGATCAATTTAATTTTTCCCAAGCTTAGATCAATATCACTTACTTCAATGCTTAGATTAAGATGTCATTTTGAACATGTTGGGACTAATGTCAACATAATCAAACTAATTCATTTCTTCATTTAACAATAATATAAAATAGATTGGACTTTAAAAGATTACACACAATAACAGTACGAATAATACAATAACAACACAAGTGAACCCTATTACTAATTGCAGCCTCTTCTCAGCAACCTTCAATGACTTCTCCAAATCATTAATTTGCCTCATTTGTGTCATGATGATGACATCATCCTTTTCATCAACACCACCATTTGAAAAAAGTTGCAGCTCAAATTATTGGAACCACCACTCTGTAAATCAATAAATCAAAAATTAAAACCAATTTATTATTAACACAAAAATAAAAACAGATTGTACCCAAAATTTTCTACCAATATTCTTTAGAGTTCTTGTCATCCTCAAAGCTGACATCTCTCCGCAGCTACAATTCGGGGTTAATCCATTTCTCGTTGAACCACCAACAGTGCACGAAGTGATACAACATGGTTGCTTCCAACGATTACAACCAAAGGTAAAGGAAGAAGATTGAGATCGTAACATACCTATATAATGGGATTGTAGGAAGAGGAAGATTTCAGCAACACCAATTGGGAATGGAGGAACAAGATTGCCAAAACTCACCAACTGCCCAAACATTCCTTACCAAAACCCTAGCTCACTTATTTATCTCCAAATATCTAATTACCACACTTGTACAATACACGTAACACACCCTAATACAAATTGTGTCACCTATACAATGCTCCGTTAATTATTTAAACGGTGTTACATAAAAGGACCAAATAAAACACGAATTGCGAAAATGGGACCATTTCAAACATTTGGTAAAAATTAGAATCATTTTAAACATTCTGTCAAAATGAGGACCATCCGCAACAAACACGTGTCACTTATACAATTTATACAATGCTCCGTTAATTATTTAAACGGTGTTACATAAAAGGACCAAATAAAACACAAATTGCGAAAATGAGGATCATTTCAAACATTCGGTAAAAATTATAATCATTTTAAACATTTTGTCAAAATGAGGACCATCCGCAACAAACACTACGAAAATGAGAACCAAAAAGGTATTTAAGCCTATTTTTATATTTAAAATGTATCATTTTAGATATAAGAAAAAATAGTTGAATATAATGTCAATCTTTAATCTTTAAACTTGAGGTAAAATTAGAAGAAGTTTAATTATAACTTATATATACATGTTACAATAATTTTTTTTATGTATATATTAAAAAAATATTATAACATGTATATATAAGTTGTAATTAAACTTATTTAATAATTTGGTCTCAAATTGGAGAAGACTAAATTGAAAACAACTATTACCACTACCACGTGTTAAGACGGTAACTTGACACGTGGACACGTGGTAATTTATAAATTTTTAGAATTTTTTTCAAAAGAACTAGAAAATTAAAAAAAAAAATTCATGGCTTGACATGTGTCTTGTATGGATATGGTGTTAACTCCAACTTATTGAGACCAAATTGAATACTTTCAAATGATTTAGAGACTAAATTGAACCAACGAATAATAAATGACCAGATTGAACCAAACCAAAAATTAGGGAACGAAATTAGTAATTATACCTTTAAAAATTAAGTTGAAATAAGGTTAAATCATCACAGACGTTCCCATTTTTGTAGCGAAATCTCAAGTAGATCCCCTCATTTTTATTTGACTTAATTGAGTCTTTATTTTGAAATTTCCGTTTCAATTAAGTCATTTTCATTAGTAGTACACTAATGGTATTAACTATGTGCCACGTGTTAGCATGTAATTTTTTTTTATTTTTTTATAATTTTTCTTAAAAAATAAAAATTGTGACATGTCAATCTGATATTGTGCCACGTGGCTGAGACGATGTGATGTAGCCACGTGTCACTATTGGATGTGAAAACAAATATTTAAATAAAATTCAATGCAAAATATACATTTAAATAAACATAATTTTATTAAAAAGATCACTTATAATAAAAATACCATTATAAAATTTATATAAAAAATAAATATAGGGATGAAATTGATTCAATTTTTAAAGAATTAGGATCAAATTGAGAAATAAAAAGACTACATCACACCTTTCACATCCAATAGTGACATGTGACACTGCTACTGCCACATGACACAATATAAGAGGGACATATGACAATTTATTTATTTAAAAAAAATTAAAAAATAAAATAAAATCATGTGATGACATGTGACACATAGTTAACACCGTTAATTTACTACTAACGGAAAGAAATTAATTAATTGAAAAAAATTTTCAAAATAAAGACTTAACTGAATCAAATAAGAATAAGGGGACATATTTGAGATTTCGTTACAAGATTAGAGATATTTGGAATAATTTAACCTTAAATTTAAAAACTATTCTAATCATTTTGATATTCAAATATTTTATTTTTATTTTTAAATATTTTCTTAAAAAACAAACGTTGAACCTTTTTACCATATAGGACACATATAATCCAAAATTAAATTTTCACAAGCACACCCTAATTTCAGTTTTTAAAAATTTAAAAACATTAACTAAAAGGTCTTCCTTTTTGAACACCGTTGTTGTTCAATTCATCACTTGCTTTCTCTTGTAGTAGTTGAAGAATCTTGAAAAATAAGAGAGAGAGATAGGGTTGTCTGAGGTTTCGGGGAATGGCAGCAGAATCATCAGAGGGCGAAGAAGAAACAAAGTTGAGCGGAGGAAACCAATTGTTGACGGTAGACGATGACTTAACGGAGATGGGGAAAAAAGCTGCTTGGAGCGTCAGTTCTTGCAAGCCCGGTAACGGTGTTTCCTCTCTCCGTGACGATAACCTCGAAACCTATTGGCAGTAACTCCTTCACTTGCTCACACTCTCTTTCTCTTATCTTCACTCGCATTCTCAATCACGCTTTTCGTGGTTTCAGATCCGACGGAGCGCAACCCCATTTGGTTAACGTTCAGTTTCAGAAGAAAGTTAGACTTCAAGTACGTACACGGCACACCCCTCTTGCAAACAAAATATAATTTTACTTTCTAAGTGCTAAATTTTTAATTTTTTTTTTATTGTTGCAGCTAATTGTGCTGTACGTGGATTTCAAGTTGGACGAGAGTTACACGCCGAGTAAAGTTTCCATCCGTGCCGGTGATGGGTTTCACAACTTGAAGGTAATTTTATTGGTTTGGGTTTGATTTGGTTGTTACGATTGTTGATGAATGATGGGTTTGGGAACATTTGTAGGAGATTAAGACCGTGGAACTAGTGAAGCCAACTGGGTGGGTCTATCTGTCGTTGTCTGGAGTTGATCCTAGGTAAGTGTTCTTTGGTCATTGTGTTTGTGTGTGTGTGTGTGTGTTTTTTTTTTTAAATGGGGGACATGATAGTTTATAGTAGGGAATTTAAGGGAACCTCGTGAAAGTGAAGAAACTAATAAACCATATCTGTAATTTTGTGTCTGAATAAATTTCTCTATAAACACTTACAGAAAAAAAAAAATGAAATAGATTTTTACAAGAGGTAAAACTAGCTAAGTATAAAAAGTATTGTGTAGAAACTCTCTTATATTTGTTTCTCTTAACATTATATTTAACTTCATATATTTGGGGTTTTGACAAACCTTGTGTCGAGGGATTAATAGTCTCCTCCTTTAGTCAGACTTGGGACTGGCAATGATTCCACTTATAGAGTTAAGGTGCCATGTCATCCTTGTAATTGACTTAATCTAATAGGATACAGCTACTGTTGTATTGTTGGAGTGATAAGATCAACATGGACCGTGCGTTTTGATTAAATTGTGTTTGAGGCAATACGATGTGCTTACGCCTAGTGGTCTTCTGAAGAAGTGACTAAATTCTGGGCTTTTGTTGCTCAAATCTTACTGATTTTTCTTTGAATTCTTACTCCTTATATATCTGGATTTATGTTCAAGGTTTGAGGATGTTTTATTCAAATTGTGAACTGAGAAATTAGATAGGATAGGAACGTTGTCATGCTACTTGAAGATGTGTTTGTTGGTATTTATGAATGCAATAATCAGTTCTTGTTTCATTTCATCTGTTGAACCACTGGATTGTCCTTAATTGTTACTCTGAAATTGATAGTGAATGAAGCCTCAATGGTTGTAATGTAACCAAAGTAATGTAATGTAACTTAAGGATTGCTTCTTCTTGATACCAGCATACTTTTTAATAGAATCTTGTAATTGCCTTTCACCAATCACAGGGATACCTTTGTGAACACTTTCATGTTGCAAATTGCTGTGTTGTCAAACCATCTAAATGGAAGGGATACTCATGTGCGGCAAATCAAAGTTTATGGGCCTCGACCGTGAGTCTCCTTTTACTTTTGAAACAATTACTTGGATACAGTTATAAATTTATTAATTAACGTTTTTCTATGTAACCATGCTGCAGGAATCCTATTCCACACCAGCCATTTCAATTTACTTCAAGGGAGTTCATCACCTACTCTTCTATAAGATGAGAATTTACGGAAAGAGTTAATGAAGAAACCTGGTCTTAAATCAAAGGATGCTGCTCATTAAGTGATTATATTATCTGGAATGTCTGAAACCAAATCACTACTGGCCGAAATTTCAAGTATATTTCACTTCAATATTCTTAAAAATTGTCATCAGTAAATGAGGCCATCAGTAATTCAGGACCCTGTGTCTCGCAAATATTTATATTTCGTTTTACTTGTGCTAGTGCTCTATAGTAGAAGCTGTAGATTCAGCTATTACTAGATATTTTCCTTGTGGTTTGTATCAGTTAGTTGTATTAGTTTTTCTGTTTCACAGTCAGTTAGTTTCTGTCAGTTTTCAGCTTTACATAGTCTTATATAAACTTTGTTCTGTGTACACTTTATTCAGTTGTTAATACAACGAGAAATTATACACAATCTATAAACTAAGATGGCATCAAATATTCTGCATCCTCTTTCTCATTCTTGATTCTTTCTCCAGTTGATATGGCTTCTGAAACCCATACCGATTTTCACACAAATCCTTCCAATCCTTTCTTCCTCCATTCAAATGAAAATCTAGCTCTTGCTCTTGTCTCTCCTATGTTAGATGGCAAGAATTATCATGCTTGGGCTCAGGCTATGAAGCTTGCCCTAAAATCTAAGAACAAGTTAAGATTCAATGACGACACTTTGCCTTAACCTTTGCCAAACATTCAGTTCTCTTATGACCTCAAGGATCAGTGCATGGATCGATTCTCAAATCCATTATCTGGATGGACACTGCCTCTAACGTATGGCAAGACCTTTATCATCATTTTCATTAGGGAGACATTTTTTGCGTTGCTGACTTACAAGAATTGTATAAATTTGAACCACGGTAAAATTGCTTCTCAGTGGCTTTTGGATACAGGTGCCACTACTACATTACTTTCAATTTCCAAAGTTTTGTTTCTCACAAATCTATTTCTCCCATTTTTATTACTTTACCCAATGATATTCAAGTGTACCCAATTATATTCAAGTGTCTACTTCCATTTATGGTACTGTTGTTTTATTCTTTAATCCTTGATGATGTTCTTTATGTACGGGAACTTCATGTCAACATTATTTCCACCCATAAGTTAGTTCACACACTGCACTGTAAATTGTCTTTTGACTTTGATTCTTGTGTCATTGTGCAGAATACTTCCAGGAGGATGATTGGTTCAGCTAAGCTTGCACCAGGGACTGTATGTGATAAATCTGCAACCTCATCACCGCATTGTGTCTCTTTGGCATCTTAGATTAGGTCATGTTTCTGATTCCATATCATGTTATTCCTCATTATACGCATAATACTCCTTGTGACATTTGCCACTTTTCTAAACAAAGAAAGTTGCCACATCACAGTAGTGAAACACATTCCACTAAAGTTTTTACATTCTTCATGGAGATATTTGGCATATTTAGTACCTTCTATATCCGGACATAAATATTTTTAGTTTAGCTGATAACTATATCGTTTTACATGGACCAAACTCATGAGACATAAGTTTGAAACCAGGACACATTTGACTCACTTTATTTCCTTGATTGAAACACAACTCAATACTAAATTGAAATGTTTTCGAAGTTACAACGGAGTAGAGTTTTTATTATCTGATTTTTTTATATTTTTATTCAAGAGGAAAAATTTATCAGAGAACAGGTGTTGAGACACCTCAACAGAACGACATTGTTGAACACAAGCACCAACATATTTTAAATATAGCTAGAGCCTTTTCGTACTAGACCCATTTGCCTTAAATGTTTTGGCATTTTGATGTACAACAAGCTATTGACATTATTAATAGACCGCCTACTCCATTGTTGAATTTCAAATGACCTTATGAATTGTTCTATGCCCAACCACCTTGCATGATTCATCTAAAGGTTTTTGGTTGCTTAGCTTGTGCTAGTACGCTTCCATCTCTGAACAAAATTTTAGCCTAGCGCACGTAAAATTGTTTTTTTAGGATATAGGAAAGGTACTAAAGAATATGTCTTGTATGATCTCCAATCTCATGAAATCCTTCTTTCAAGAAATGCCATTGTTTATGAAAATGTGTTTCCATTGACTGTGTCTATTCCCCCACAAATTGGTACTTCTCCAAATCAGCTTCCTTTACTTTTCAATATATCCACCCCAACTGCATCACAACATATTCTCGTTGTCACCATTCCTGCATAAACTTCTTCCACGGTAGCCAATGACCACATTTCAAATCCATCCACATTCCCAAATCAATCTCTACAAAGTCAACCTCTTGGATAATCCACTAGACTTCGGCGCGAGCCTTTCTATCTAGCAGATTTTCACTGTCATTTTGTGGTTGCTTCTAGGTGTTTCAGGAATCCTGCGGAACTTGTGTATATCCTTTGTCTTATCTTCTCGATTATAATTGTTGTAATACTTGTAATTTTTTTTTTCTATCAATACTATTTCTGAACCCACATCTTTTTCGCAAGCCTCAAAAATGGATTTTTGGCAAAAGGCTATGAATGTTAAGTTACATGCTTTGCAGCAAAATCAAACATGGTCTCTTGTTGATCTTCCCAAAGGTAAGAGTCCTATTGATTGCAAGGGGATCTGCAAGGTTAAATATCATGTCCATGTCACTGTTGAGAGGTAAAGCTCAGTTAGTAGCCAAGGGTTACACATAATTAGAGGGTGTAGATTACTTTGACACCTTTTCTATTGCTAAAATCACTACATTCATAATTATTCTTGCCATATTAAGGGTTGGTTTTTGGAGCAACTAGATGTAAATAACGTTTTTCTTCATGGAGAACTTCATGAGGAGGTTTATATGCTTCCTCCTCTCAGTTTACGATCCTTGGTACTTCTAAAGTCTGTCGGTTGCTTAAGTCTCTTTATAGCCTCAAGCAAATTAGTAGACAATGGCATAGCATGTTATCCAACATTCTTTTGTCTCTCAATTACAAACAATCTTTTGTTGATCAGGCCTTGTTTGTAAAATCTTAGTTTGTTAACTGCTTACTAATTTACATGGATGATATTGTTTTAGCTGGAAATGATTTGGTTGAAATCACCTATGTTAAGCATGTCTTAGACACCAAATTTAAAATCAAAGACCTTGATTCCTTAAGATACGTTCTCGATCTTGAAAATGCAAGATCCAAATCTGGAATTCGCATGAATCAACGCAAGTAAACTCTAGAAATCCTTAATGACAGTGGGTTGCTTGGTTCTAAATATGCGCATACACCTTATAATCCTTCTATCAAACTTCAAGCTACTCAAGGACAACCTTTTTCTGATGCAGCTAGAGATACAAACCGTTAGATGGCAAACATTTTGTATCTTTCTATCACTCGACCAAACATTGCTTATTTTGTCCAGGGGCTTAGTCAACTCATGTCCAATCTTCTTGATCCTCATTACGAGGTTGCACTTAGTGTTCTTTGCTACTTAAAAGGATCCCTTTCCTTCCTTAGAGCTCAGACTTTCAACTTTTGGCGATTTTGATTGGGCTTGTTGCTTAGATAATTGACGCTCTATCACTGGTTTTTGTGTGTTTCTTGGCTTGTCACTTATCTCTTGGAAATTCAAGAAACAATCTACTATTTGACATCTCTACTCTGAAGTTGAGTATCGGGCTTTAGCCAGTCTTGTTGGCTCGTCATTGATCTTGGAAACCAAGAAGCAATATACTGTTTCACATTCCTCCTTTGAAGCTGAGTATCGGGCTGTAGCCAATTTTGTGATATTCAATGGTTACGTTATCTCTTTCACGATCTTTATGTTTGTAGAATCCCGCTGTATAATTGTGATAATCAATCTGCCATTCACCTAACTCATAACCCTGTGTGTCATGAGCACAATAAACATATTGAGATTGATTGTAATGTTAATTGTGAGAAGATTTAACAAGGTTTAATTCATTTTCTTCCTGTTTCTTCTTCAACTTAACTCGCTAACGCCTTCTCCAAGGCACTTCATCACACGTCCGCTGGGACTTTGTGACATTCATCGCCCAACTTGATGGGGAGATATTACTAGATATTTTCCTTGTGGTTTGTATCGGTTAGTTGTAGTTTGTCTGTTTCACAATCAATTAATTTCTATTAGTTATCAATTTTACGTAGTATTGTATAAACTATGTATTGTGTACACCTTTTTTAGTTTCTAATACAGTGAGAAATTATGCACAATCTGAAACTAAGATCAGCTTCAAGAGTTCTATATTTATTAACAAAATGATGTGCATTGTGTGAAAAATTTTCCCGCTCATAATCATTTTTACTTACTTTTCATCGGGAAACTATGATGAAATTGGCACTATTATCTAGTATTGGTTCATGTTCCACTGTCATAGAATATAATCTACAGACAACTTGTCTTATTCTTTCCAGGATTCTAATGACTTTTACTAAATCAAAATCTCATGACAATGTGCTTGTCTCTTCTATCTTGACCTTTTCTGTTTGGATTATTTTTCCTTGAGGCGTGGTCAATGGATTTATGATTGATTTTAAAACTAATTATTTTGATGCATGACATACACCTTTTGTAGGCAGGGAAAGAGAAATGTGTTTAGGCCCAAATAATAAAATTGAATGTTGACTTGTAGTTGTGGGGTTTATAACTTGATGGCTTTTCTTTGCAGGTTATTTGAAGTATTGCTAGTTAACTGAGACGTGTGTTTTAAATCATAAAATAGGACAATCTTTTTCTTCTCTTAAGCTTTATTTGTACCACAATGGACCACTTTGATGAGGCATAAGGGTCAAACTAAAATAGCTTAGACTTGTCAAACAATGATCTTTATGGCCAAATTCCAAAGATTCCAATGCAATATATTCTACAATTTATATTGGACTTGAAAGACTCATGAAAACTTTAGTGAACATTTAGTAAATTGAAGGATTTATGTTGAACTAGGTAAACACGCTTAAAAGGGGGAAAGAAGAAAATAGGTTGTTGGTAGCCTAATAAAGACGTGCTAAGCTCAATGTTTAAACTAAAATTGAAGAAAATATTGAAGATTGGTCATTTTTGGCAGCCTAGTCAATATGCTCAAGCGTAAGGAAAAAGTAGAGAAAAATAAAATATGGAGAAAAGATTAGAGACGTGCAAAACTAAAAGTGTGGAGGAATTCTAGATCGTTCGAAAACAATGTGAAGAATAATTGATTATTCATTTGAAATCTTTTGGAAATCTTAATTATAAATATTTAATATCATTATTATTCATATTTTAATTATTAACATTTTACAATAAACTGAAAACATTTCAAAATTTTACCTCACCTCAATCAATAAATCGTGTATAGTAAAATTATTAACATTTAAAATATTATCTTTAAAGCCATATCTAATGATTTCAAAGTAATTAAGGGTGTACTATGATACTAATGTTCCAATCAAACGTCTATTACTAAGTAAAAAGTTGTTGGAATATGATTTTTTATAATTAAGAACATAGTAATCTAAACATGATTATTTGACAGTGACTTATTATTTATTTTCTGAAACTGTACAAGTAATGTCACTTACAACATCAACTAATAATTCTAAGTGAAATATTAATGTGTTTTGCATGCAACTCTACTTCAAGTTCATAAATACTAGATCTTAGAACATTTATGAAATGATAAATAAAGAAAATGTTCTTTAATTTCTCAATAACTAATTCTATTTTTGTATATACACTCTATTGAAAGTTTGTATCTTAGACAACTTGAATTTAGAATTAGACAACTCTTTTGTTGTATTTAGAAGTGGCAATTACAAGATACTTGGAAAGACTGGAAATGACTTATAGAAAAAAGAATAATTGCCTTCTTTATCTCAAGGAGAAATAAAGGGGTTACAAGTGATTTTATGTACTTGTGGCAAATGAGAAGTAACAATAGTTTATTTTATTAATAGGACCATTTAAAAGATAGTAAAAGAAACAAGATGTAGGCTAGTATTTGGCTGGATAAAAAACGTTTTTCGACCATCAGAATTAAACCTGTATATTTTTCAATATTTAATTTTTCTTTAAGTTAATAAATCATAGAAAAGTTAAAATAATCATTATGCCATGATCACATGGATTCTTTTGGGGGTGAGTTTCAGACCCTTATTGGCCAGGTTTAGTGTGGTAACAAGTTGACCCAAACCCGTATTTTTTATCATGAATCTGAATCACAATGCCAAGTTGAACTCAAACAGAACTGAATTCGAGTCTACTAATGGTTCAATTGTTATTCACCTGAACGAGAGCACTTAGAGAAAGATGTTTAGCTCTCGCTAAACGAAGATATGAAGTACACGCAACTCACCTCTGAGAGTGTTAATAAGTAATGATATTCAGCTCTTGCTAAAGAGTTGTTCAACGTTATAAACACCTGCAAAGAATGTTAACAACTGAAAATTTCAGTATTTACACAAGAAAATAAGTTGTACACTCATCAAAAAAAGATTTACATGGTTATCTAATCTTAAATAACCAAATAGGACAGATTTATTGATATTTTATAATAACTACCTCAAAATTCATTCTCGTGCAAATTTCGGATCGATTGATTGATAGTGTAATGTTGTTTATATTAATAAGGCATGGCCATTAAGCTCTTTAAACAAATCAAAACATTTGTGAGGGAGGAATACCCCGACCATATATTACACAAATCGTTAAACTTCATACAATTTCATTTTAGGCGACCAGGAGATAACAAATTGAACAAATTCCAGAATCAACAACCGATCCAAGGGAAGGTTACCACAGGCTGAACAGCTAAATTTCAGCTGCATGCCACCATGATTGACAATCAACAACTCAGCAGATGATGATCAAGTTGAAGTGATGAATCTCATTCACAGGCTGGTTTAGTGTCAAAGCTACTCAAGCAGATGGCAAAGGCTTGGAAGGTAGAGAGCGGATAACGGTAATCCATGGTGAATATGTCTTTTCCAATCTTTCCAAATTGCAGGATTACCTTGTCTTGCTCCTCAGCAGAAACGTTATGAGATGGATCAACAGCAGCTACAAGCTGAAAGTTTTTAACAGAAGCCACAGACACACGGCCCTTGAAATTTAGGCACCAGCACTGTAGCTGCTCATGCCATCGTGGAGCCTTGTTTTTCAGTTCTAATTGCTCAGTTGAAACTTGGGTCGATATTAGTGGCTCTGATAAGCTTGCAGAGTTTAAATCGGGGACTGGAACTTTTTCTTTCGCTGCTGGTGATGGAGAAAAAGGTTCATCAAATATTTGAGGGAAAGAAGTCGGAGTTGGGGCGTTGCCCCCTTCCTGAATTGCTGAGACGGGAATAGAGTTCATGACACAATGCATTCTTCTCGGCCCTCTAGTGCAAAGGACGTTCAGCTCGTAGGAAACTGTGCTAACAAGATAGCTACAAGCTGGAACTCTTGGTGACACCTGCTTAGAATGAAATCTTCTACTAGATTGACAATTTTGTTGAATTGCAGCATCATGGGGAGGTTGGCTGTCATATATGGTGAACTTGGTACCCAAAAAATTGGACCTGCCAAAAGTACAACATCAAATATTAGAGAAGATCATAAGAAGCAAGGAGAAAATTGAAAAGAAGGTAAGGTTTCTATCGACCAAAAGCTTGCCTCAGTTTACCAACATATTTATTGCTGGCTCGAGAAAAATCATCTGTGGCCAAGGATATGATAAAATCAGTGCCTGTTGCCCTTCTTATCCTTTTGGCCGCTAATAACAACTTGTTATTGTCATTCTCTGCTGTACAATTAAAGCCAAAACAAGCTTCTCAAATAGAATACCAATAACTCGTTCTCCATCAAACTTCAGTGAGACGGATCAACAAACAGATCATGAAAGGATGAAAACAAAGCAAAATTTTGGCTTTGACTGCATCAAAAGGTTTAAAGTTCATTTCTATCTTAATCAAGCACCATTTAAGTTATATATATAGGTAAGATTTTATATCCGAGCAAGGTGCATTCTGCCACACACTATATTAATGTTAACAATTATGCTGATACCAAGTGGCTAATTTCACAAAGGAAATATAAAGACACAAAATGATGCGGACACCTACAAAGTAAATGACAATAAAATATTTATAAAATAACTCTTGAAGTTTAACATCCATAGACACTAATGCCAATCTTTTAAAGATCAATTTAAAGTTGAGAAATATGATATCCGTTCATTTTAGAAAAGGATGGAAGGTTTCAGCAATGAAATAACTTACATGGTACCAGACCAAAGTACAAGAGATATGTAGAACTTTCTTTGTTCCTCCTTATAAAGCATTGTATTGGAGAATCACGTGGACCAGGCTATCCATACACACAAAAGGAAAAGAACATAAGAAACGTAAGAGAGTAGGGAAGAATTAGGGTGACGGATTTATTACCTGCTTCAATGAAATAGGAAATGTGATCCTTCCACATTGTTCAGGAGTCTTGACAATCTCTTTTGTAATCGACCTCCAAGATTTACATACAGAAGCACAGAAGACAACAACAGCTCGGTCAGGCCAAGATGTTTCACTCTCTTCAACCCTCTGGATTATGTCAAAAAGCAATTCTTGTGGAAGATTTGCCCATTGTCCCTGTTGAATAAATTCAAATGTAGTTGCAAGAACATCTGGAGCAATATGTGACTTTGTTCGACTGAGCCGAAGCTTGCTTTCTGCACTTCGCTTAGATGTGCTTCCTATTCCATCTCTCATCTCCTTGAGTTCACGGACTATGCTTCTCAACAACATGTTCTCACGGCTTACCAATCCTCTTCACAGCACAAAACCACAACAATCCAAACAAAATTAAAATGCTTCTACATTCCATTCTAACATGCTTTAATATATTCCACTGAAGTGTTCTTATACCAACAAGAATAGGAAAGCCAAAGACTGATAAAGAAACTGATGTGAAACAAGCCAGTTCTAAGGGAATGCTCACAAATAAAGAAAGCCCAGATCGTAACAATGAAGAAACCAAGAATTTCTACGAACAAGAATAGAACCAGGAAATAGAGCACACACAAGATATAACATGGTTCGATTAAAGTGTTAACAAACTCCATTCTACATCCACAAAAAAACCAAACTATCAACAAGAACAAATTATCTCTCATAAGAGTTAAGGAGACTTCCCAATGAGTTACAGAAAATATCAGGTACGTAATTTCACAAACACACTTGCATGCACTGTTATGTAACCATAGCAAGGATAAAAGACTATATACAAGCCTTAACAACATAGCATACTAACTGATTTGTAAATGAAATCAGTTACATAACAGCTGGAGAACAAACAGACACTGAGCAACTCAAACACCAAGTATAGATGAGGATACTGAAACACAATACAGACTAAAGCTTTGGTCCTAAAGAAAAACTCTGCAGTTGATAGAATAGATAGGTGATATGACAATGCTAGAGATAGTCAATACATCTTGTTGACCGAGCCAAAAACAACAAATCTCCACCTTGGTTCATGAACAAGCTTCTCTAACACTAGACAGGGAACATGTACAAGCCCAGAACAATACTTAATCCCCAACCATACCCAACTAATGGTAGAACTTAAAGTTTGGAAGCATTTCTGTAATCGTATCAAAGGGACTATAGTTTGTTGAAATATTATTCACCTTCACAAATTCTTTGGCAATCTCCTCTCTTACAAAATGCAACTTAGTGCCAGTCATGACAAACTTGGTTCTTTGATAACTGTCATCACAATGCACTATGACAATTTGGTCGTGCATTCTCAGCTCTTCAACAAAACCCTTGAGCCACAAGCTTCCTTCACAACTTTGATATGGCCATATTCTCAACTTCAGTAGTAGACAAAACCACACCTTCTATAACTTGTCTTCCAACTAATAGCCATAAGTAATGAAAACATAACCTGCGAGAGATATCCTAGTATCTAGACATCCAACATAATTTGAGTCTAAAATGTGTACCAAAGCAATTGATCTAACAGTAACTCTAGCTCCACCACAAACTGAACTCTGCCATGAGACCCCCTTCAAGTGCCTCATAACTTAATCAACTTAAGAGTCTGTCAGTTTTCCTACCCAAGATTTGAAATAAATTTGCTCATAATACTCATAACATAAGCAGTATCAAGTCAAGTGCAATAATTGCATACACCATAGATTGCATATGAATTGTATCTAAATAACCACACTCTTCATCTGTCTTAGGATATTGTTTACAACTTAGCTTCAAATGCTAAGTTAAAGGTGAAGAAACAGTTTTCAAGTTTGTCATTCCAAACTTATCAAAGACAATCTTAAGGTGGATCTCCAAGCCAGGTATAATAGCTTCTTTTTGTCTCCCATGATCTCAATCCCAAAGACCTACTTTATTATTTACTATTCAACTCAATCTTCACCTTCTCAACTTCAGACTTACTACTGCTTTCTATTAAAAAATATCATCAACATAGAGCAACAATATTACAGTGAGTGATTGTCAGGTAAGAGTTTGAAATAAACACACTTATCAAACTTGTTTCACATGAAACCATCTGAGTAATAAACACACTTACCATTCACCTCAAACCCTTATGGTTGCTTCATAAAAATGGTTTCCTAAAGATTTCCGTACAAGAAGGCAGTCTTGACACCCTTTTGCTCCAATTCAAAATCAAACTCGGCAAATATGAGTATCTACTTGGATTTATGCTTTACTATGGGGGAGAACACGTCATTATAATGAATCCCCTTCCTTTGAGTAAAATCTCTAGCAATCAATCTTCCCTTAAACCTTCCCTGGTCAATTCCTAAAATTTCATCATTTATTTTTAAAAATCCATTTACAACTGATCAATCTTTGCACCAACAAGTCTCCTTATCAACCTACAAGTATGATTATCATGATGTGTCTTCATCTCTTCATTCATGTTGTTCAATATTCCTTCTTCTCCTGGCTTGCTAAAGCAAATTTAAAGCAATCGGGTTCATCTTACAAAATACCTCACTGGCTACCACAAGAGAAAATACAATTAAATTTGCATATTCATACTTTTCTGGTGGTTTGATGACTCTCCTTGTCCTTCCTTGTGCTACACTTTAACCATCATCAACTTGGTGCTCTTTAGTAAGATCTTCTCCAAACTCATCATGGTCTGTCAAAAGAAAATCAGAGAAAGCTCTTGGCACTACCTCAATCAAAGATAGATTTCTTTTTCTCAGCATCTCGACTGTCAACAAACTCAAAAACCTTTGATTTATAAGCGATCACAATCTCATTGAAAATAACATGATAGTTGATCATACACTTCTTGAATCTCAGTTCAAGACACCATGCTTTGTATGCCCTCACCCCTTCATGATATTCTAAAAACATGCATTTACCAGCTCCTACTATCAGCTTATCTTACCTAAGATTCTCAAATTTTTAAGGTTAGGAGAATGAACTAACCAGATTTCCACAGTAGTCTTTCTCTCCAGAGTAGTTGATTGATCAAATAGGCAACAATCGCAATTGCTTCAACCCAAAAGATACTCTGCACTATGCAACATACATCTCACTCTTCAAAATGGTCCTATCAAATCTGTCTATTAGGGCATTTTGTTGAGCAATTCCAACCATAGTTCTATGTCATGTTATACCATTCTATTTACAGAAGTTATTGAATACCTCTAAACAAAACTCAAGACTATAATTATTGTTCTAAATCTCTTTACTCTTCTCCCCGTCTCATTCTCCATTAGTCGCATCTAGATCTTGAAATGCTCAAAAGCTATATCCTTGGTCTTCTAAAAATAGATTCATAATTTCCTTTAGTAATCATTACTCTTTATAGGAAATACCTTGTCCAAGACTGTGACAGAGTTCTTTATGGTACTCAGAGATCATCGTGAACATAATCCAAAGTCTCTTTTGTTCTTTGTTGTGTTGTATTGAATTTGACCTTATAGGCTTTAGCACAAACGTGGTATTGACAACACTTCAACTTCTCAAGTGTTTTATCAGCAAATAACACCTGCTTTTGTAATTCAACCAAACCTCTTTCACCATATGAACTAACCTTTTGTGCTATAATTCAATTCTTAACAATTTTTCTCACCAACAAACACTAAACCAGTGAATATAGTACCCTCCAAGGAATACAAGTCATTTTTCCTCATACCCTTCATGACAATCACAAACTTTGCATCACCTCTATGTTGTAAATAATAGATTATTAGGATAAAAAATTATTTTAATATCTCCATAGTAATTATGGAAAAATATCTTCAAAACCTTTCTATTTATTTCAACATATTTGTATTACCTTTTTCAAAGATTTTGGTTATTACAAATAGAGATGATGAGAGTGTAATTTGTGTGATTGATATCAATAAAATAATTCTTTATTTTCGTACCATATTTCAAGTTTGTATCAAAGCTCTTGTTGCTATTGCCTTGTTAACCATCGTTGTTCACCATCATCATTGAGGTTAGTGGTTGGCCAAAGAGGTGGTATATGTTTACAAATTTTATGGTGACACTTTTTTTTCAGTTGCAAAGATGGTCTGTGTTAACTTATTCATAACAATGGTTGCTCTTCCACCTTGGCCTCTTTATCTACCAGATGTCAAAAATGTTTTTTTAATGGTGATTTGTGAGAAGAAATCTATATAGAGCAACCTCCTGGTTTTGTTGCTTAGGAGGAGTCTTTTGGATTGGTATATTGTCTTCACAAAACTTTATATGGCCTCAGGCAGTCTCCTAGGGCTTGGTTTGACAAATTTAGCATTGTTGTTCAACAATTTGCTATCGGAATGAGGCAGATCATTCAATATTTTACCATCACACAAGTGTTGAGTATATCTATCTAGTAGTATATGTTGATATTGTACTTAAAAGCAATGATCAACATGGCATCTCACAGGTAAGGCAACACCTTTGTCACCACTTTTCAACAAATTTGATGTGAAACAAGTCAATACAATGGTAAAGCTCACCAATCAAGAACTTCAAGAAACAAAGAAACAAAGCACGCACAAGATAGAACATGGTTCAATAAGAGTGTTAACCAACACCAATCTACATCCACAACAAAGCCACACTATCAACAAGAACAAGTTCTCTCTCAGAGTTACAAAATACTCTCTCAATTTCTCTCAAAGTGTTACAAAATACTCTCTCGATGAGTTACAACAAACTTCAAATATGTAATCTCACAAATATACTCTCATAAACTGTTATGCAACCATAGCAAGGATATATGACTATATACAAGGCTTAACAACATAACATATTAATTGATCTTAACAGAAATCAGTCACGAAACAGCTAGAGAACAAAATAGACAGTGAGTAGACTCAAACACCAAGTACAGATGATGATACTAAAACATGGTAAAGACAAAATTTTGGTCATATGGATAAACTCTCCGAAAGATAGAACAAACAGACGATACAGCAATACTTGAGACAAAACATACAATTGTTGACTGGGCTGAAAAGAACAATTGAAACAATGACACACCGGCACATACTAACAATTCCACTATAGTTGTTACTAACAAGAAGTAAAAAGCCAAAAGCTGATAAAGAAACAATCACAATTTGTACATACTTATGCTTTGGTGTAAGTACATTTTAGATTCACAAAGTTTGCCAGAGAAACTTATCAAAGTCAAGATAAGTTTTTTATTTTAATTTACTACAGTCGATCTTACAGTATCAACGAGTGCTAAATAAAGGTCCTGTTTAGATAAACTTCTTCATAAGCATGTAAAAAAAGCTAAGATCAACTTATGCGTTTAACTTTCTCCAGAAGCTAAGGTACACTAGTTAATTTTAACTTGAAGAGAAACTAAATGCGCTCTTAAGTTCATATTCCCTTCTCCTAAAAGTATTTATACAGAAGGTTATACAAATAAGGACCGAGTAGTTTACCTAAATAAATAATCATCTCACTCCTACATAACATACATACACAGCACGTAGACATGGCTATATATTCAATGCTTGCAACTTCAAGACAACAACTAGAAACAAGCCATCCCCAAAATTAACTAATATTGGGTCATAATCAAAATAATTTAATAATATCATAACGATTTGTGCTTTTACTACTGACAAGGTAATACAAACAAAACAAAAAATGTTGCAGTGTCAAAAAAAAAACCTCATCAACTCTGCAGTCCTTACAAAATGTAACACGTTCTGTCGTTGAAATCAACTTAATAGACGAGAATCTATTTTCATACCAAAAATAATAATAAAAACGAAGAGAGAGCATTGATCCAAAAAGAAAAGCATGAAAATTCCTATCAATGGTAGAGAGAGTTCAGAAGGTCGCGAGCAAAAGTGTGAGAGAAAAGAAGAAAGCTTCTAGAATACGGATCCAGAAACAGTAAAAACAGAGAAACACGATTAACCGATATGAAGAAGGAAAGAACAGTGTTCTCTGATTTTGTAGAGAAAGTAAAAGGAGAAAGGAGTATTACCCATGTTATACTCCAACGCCACTATCAATCACCGGCCACCGCTACCGCCACCGGGGGTCCAAAATAAGATCGCAAAAACGTGTGGTTTGAAACGGATGCACATTATCTTTCCACCATTTTTTTAAAATTATTTTTAGTAGAAAAAGTGAAGCATGATTTATTTATTGGATGAAATCTAGTGCAGGAATCTCCACTGTTCATAAAGTGTGACTCCCTACACGTGGCCTTTTTCTGACTATTGCTAGAGAATAATAATAAACTCATGTGCTATACAAAGTAAATATTTATATAACTAAAATTTACAATAAATAACATATAATAATAATAATAAATAAATAAATAGAAACTAGTTGTAAATTTTATAGAATGTATAAACTAAAATCACATAAAAATAGAAATTGTGTACCAATCAATCTTGCAACTTATATTCCTTAACCAAATTATCTAAGGTTCAAATCGTGATAATATCATTTTAAATATAAAATAAATCATGTTGTGAATTTTGATATGTGTAATAAAAATTTTAAATTAGTAGAATTATAATTATAATTTGTAACATTCTAATAATAATAATAATAATAATAATAACTTATTATTATAATAGTAAGATATATGCCAATATATTATTATGTACAATTATTAGATTATTAGATGTAAGACTCAACATATTTTTTTTTCTCCTATATTTATGATTTAATGTTTTTTTTATTTATTCTTTATTTAATGTGAACCTATTTTTTTTTAAATCTTTTAGATGGATGTTAATTCTGATTTGTTGGTGTTAAAGTTGATTTAAAGAAAGATTGATTCAAAATAAATATAAAAAAAAAATTATTCTTACAAATATATGGACTAAAAATACTAATTAACATATATATAACTATTAAAAGTATTGATATTATAGTTCCGTTTAATTTTTGTATAACTATTAATTATTGAGTTGGGTTTCATTTATTATTAAGTCAATTGTATCTAACTCATTTTTATATATGTATCTAACTCACTCTTATATAGGTCGGGTGACAAGTTTAGTATTAATAACTTGAGAAGAAATAGTAGGTTTTTCATTTTCGTGTCTTTTAGACAAAATTGTGACTTATTAGATTACTTGAAATATTAAATTAATTTTCTTAATGATGGTGTTATATTTTAATCATACTGATAATTAAAAATTATAACTTTTAACAAAATCTTAACCCAATTAATCAAATTTAAAAGTGGAAAATAGTGGATTGGGCTTAACACAAAGAATTTGTAGAAACCCAACTTGATATTTTTAATGGGTTGGGTACTAGATTTGTACAAACCCTATCGAACCCAACCTACATATCCCTAGATATTCTATTAAAGATATATCTAAATCCAACATAAAAATTACTTGTGATTTTGTTTGGATTAGGATTACATTTTTGTTATATTTTTTTCTTAGTATTGGTATTTCATCTCATTTCTCTATGTGATGAACTAATATTATCATAAATAGTTTCGTTCTCATTCTCTAGTCCACTATAATTAAACATGTGTTATCTTCAACTTGAGTGTAATATTTAATAATTTATTGTCTATATTATTAACTTTCTTTCTTTCTTGTATTAGGTAATGATTTATAATAAATATAAGGGTTAAATATGTACTTAATCCTTTGACTCTTATTAAAAATTAAAATTAGTTTATCTTCAAAATTTTTGACAAATTTAGTTTCAAAATTTTAGAAATATGTGGATGTAATCCTTTTAACAAAGTTTTGTTAAGTGTATTTGACATTTCAAACTGTTTCATTATAACATTTGAATTGTTTATCCCCGTTTGACATATTTCTGCTTCAGTATTAGTTGAGAAACGCATTTGAGACGTCAAAATTTCAAAGAGAAACAATTTTTACTAAAATATAAAAACCAAAAACATATTTATCTTAAATATAAATAACACTTAAAAGGAAAAACAAATAACATTGATGATAATGTTATATTTATACATTGTGGTTAGAATCTACTCCATAAGCTTAACAAATTTGCGCACACTTATACAATATTGAAAAAAATTATAAAACACAAACATTAAGATGAGTATCTTTGTATTGTTTTCCTCTAGTAATATTTTATCTTTCTTTGACACTTTAAGGCTAATAATTTAATATTTGTATCATAATCATAATTCTTTATCCACTACATTCATAATAATTGAACATATTGTGTTACATATCTCTCATATATTTATGTTCATCAACATAGTTAGACACATTAGATTTTTCTCATACACACATTTCTTTGATATAGTGAAATAATAGATAATAAATACTTAAACAATTGAATTCAGTTTGAGTTGGTTCTAAATTGTCAAACTGAAATCTGAATCAAACCACTCAGTTTCGGAAAAAAATAAAAATTAATCTAAAATAATTGGTTTAGTTAATTATTATTATTTTTTTTTGGATCAATTGTTTCGATTGGAAATACTTCTGACAACTGCAATTAAATTTCTTTGCATAATAATATTGAATATCAAGTTCTCAAAAATATACATAGCGTTTTAACAAGTGAATTAAAATAACACTCATAATCCTGCTTGAAAATTTGTGTTTACGTGCAAGATCACTTGATTAATTCATACAAATATAATCACAACATAATAGCATATACAATATAAGGGTACACACATATCATTCACACAACACAGTATCAATCTAGAAAACTCACAACTACAAGTTACACTTGATCCATAAATCACAACTACACAAGTCTTCAATTGTAACATATAACACTAGGACAACTTGATAGAATTTGATGGTTTTAGAAAACATATATTAAGCATGTTTCTCCATTATATTAACATTTGACTCATTAGGTGGTTCTTTCTACCTACTTTATTATTATGCAAGAATTTCATTTATTTTATTGTCACCTGATACATTAATCTATGACTTAGATTATCTTGCAGTTATAATATATATATATTTTTTAATGAACTTGTATAATTAAAACAATTACCACAACTTAGCACAATACCGTTAAGGTATTTCCATTTTCTCAATCTTAATCATCTCATCACATACATTAATTTCATATAGATCCATTCAACAATATAATATATTTGTGTATTCATCATATAAAAAATGTTAGAGTTAATATGTAAATAAAATAAGGATATCTACGAGAAATTCTCACTAAACTTATTTTAATAAATATGGTATGATTTTATACCAACTTAATTTTATTTATTTTTTTATCGGCTTCATGCTCAACTTATGACTTGACCTCTTAGACTCTATCTAAATCTGCATTTAGAAATGAAAAATTTTTAGATTAATAATTTTATAACTTTATTTAAAAAAATAAGATCACGTAAAGTTATGTCACTGTCACTTTATATCTTGTTGCATTTTGTTTATATATATATATATATATATATATATATATATATATATATATATATATATATATATATATATATATAAAATAAGTTCCTCTTGCGACATATCTCTTATCTCTATTATATATCTTATATTTCTTAAATTTTTACAAATTTTCAATGTTCATAGTATTACATACTGTAATTACATATATAACCTCTAATATTTCATAATGTAATATGACTTTTAAAATTTTATAAGTTTGTATTCCAATTAAGTTCACATCAAACTCTCAAAATTAAAATGCAGACTTAAACAATTGTTTAATTTATTACTTGAACGATATACAAATCCAAACTAATTATGATTGATCAACACTTAAAATATGTTAAATTAATAATAATTATTTTTATTAATTATTGAGATTAGATGATTTATTCATAGTTAGACACAAGTTTAAATATAAAGATTTTGCTTACGTCATTCACGATTTTGTTATGTTAATAACAGATCATACAAAGTTATGGTAATGTAACAAATTTTCTCTTATATGATCATGTGTAGGTATAAATTAATATACTAACTTATATTTTAGTTATTGAACTTAAAAAATTGACTAAATTAAAAAAAAAAATTAAAAAAATTAAAAAAACCACAAATTAATACGTGACATGTTGTTAACGGCGTTAGTCAAATCCGTCTAAAAAAGATCTAATTGAAGTAGTTTTTCAAAAGTTAAGATGCAATTAACACCTTATTTAAACGGAGTACTTATTTGAGGTACTAGTCCCAAACTGGATACTATACGAGTAATTATATATTATAGTAAAAATTTACATTTTTTAATACGGAAAGAAAATAAAGTAAAACCATAGAATTAGACAACAATCATATAATTTGTCTAATAAAAAATTTTAACCACAGAAATTCAATTAAAAAATATAAATATCTGGAAGACCTTATTATAAAAAAATATTAAGAAAACGGAACTTAAAACTTAATTAAATCTTATATTTATATTTTATAATAATCAAATAAGAAATAAGATTATATGAATAATAATTTTAAAAAAGGAATTCATTCATTAATACAAAACATATTTTGAAAAATGTTAAAAAGAATATCGGTAATGGTATTTAAAGAGTACAATTTTGTGGAAAGAAAAAGAAATAATATCACGGTGAGTGAGAGCGGTTTTCTGGTTTGGAGTCTGCCACAAAGCTCAAAAATCACTCACCACACAAAACTCCCAATTCCACAAACAAAAGTGGAACAAGTAAATTCCAGTTCCAACTTCAGTTCACTTCAATGGCTTCTTCCATATGTGCTCTCTCCCCTTCCGTCCCATCACACCTCACTAAAACCTCTCTCCCTCTCTCTCAACGTAACGCATCTATCTCTATCTCTCTCTTTTTTTCACTAACTTCCACAACATTTCGTTCCTCACTTTTCATGTCGTTTGAAGGAAGCAAGTGCGAAATGAGTCGGAGGACTTTTGCGGTTAAGGGAATCGTGGCCTCCGGCGTTTCGGTCGCCTCTTCCACTCTCACAGCGGAAGCTCAGCCGTCTTCCAAAGGTTAGTGGATTTGATACTAACTCACATTCGAGTGTGTGTGTGTGTGGTTTGTGTTGAATGTTGCTTATGTTGTGCTTACGGAGAATGAATATGTGTTCAGGTTTTGAAAGATTGCCGTACAAGGCAGAAGGTTACAATTATTGGACATGGAGGGGTCATAAAATACACTACGTTGTGCAAGGAGAAGGTTCCCCCATTGTTCTTATTCATGGTTTTGGGGCCTCTGCGTTCCACTGGAGGTTTTTTTTTTTTTTTTGCTCCTTTTATCTTTTGGCGCCAATAGTTTACCTTCATTTTGCATATCACCTTACCAGACTGCTGTTTATTTTATTTTTTTTGGGAAATGTGTTTTCTTTTGGAAACTAGAAGTAAGGCCCAGCGAAGTTTGGATTTTCAATTCTAAATTACAGTGAATAAGAGCGTATGTTTGAAAGTGTGTATAAGTAGTAGAGATTGAGCTACTAGCATTTCCTGGAAATAATAGTTTCTACCTGACACATTCTTTTAAGTATATTACTATGATGGGTTCAAGTTTATTAGAAATTACAGGATCGTGCGTGTTGGACTAAGTGTATGTCAATAGAAGCTTGTTAGATAATGTTTTGCTAACGTTTATTCCAGTAGGTTTAGCGTCCTTGTTCCTATTTGGTTTAGGTTTCGGTCCTTATACTATGGTTCTGTTTATATTTTCATCCTCCAGACATTAGTCGTGATGGTTGTGTCGTAAAGGGTATGTGTTGTAACATATTGCTGCAGACGGGGATCGGAATCTACATGGAATGGCCGAATGAAAGTACATGGAGAAAATGAACCCCGACCTTTTACAGTATAGGGACCGAGTGTGCCCATTTTACACGTGTTTCCATCATATGTTTTTGTATTCTAAAAACTTCATCAATACATCGGATATAATGTGTTACTATTGCTCCTTCTTGTAAGCTAACAAAGCTTGAGTGTTTCTGTTTTGTCTTTGCGGTGTATGTAATTTTTATAGCAATTTTTCTTTTGTTAGTGCCTTGAATTATCCGTGCGATAAGATCACTTTTTATGTGGAGATAATCATATATGTTTATTTATATCTCCAGGTACAACATTCCAGAATTGGCCAAGAAACATAAGGTATATGCCATTGACTTGCTTGGATTTGGGTGGAGTGACAAAGCACTTATCGATTATGATGCCATGGTGTGGAGGGATCAAGTGGTGGACTTTGTGACGGAAATAGTAAAAGAACCAGCAGTTTTAGTTGGAAATAGGTAAGAACTATATTGCCTGAATTTGCATCTGGGTATAGTCTGAAATTCTGGTCTTCTTCCTTTCACAAGTTTTGATGTTGTTTTCCATGCATGGTTTCCCCCAAACATAGTCGTCTTGTTGGACACTGTTTGATTGGCTCTCAAGGCATTCGTGCACTAGTAACTATGTCATTTTACCTTAGCAACAGAGATTTCATTAACTAGAAAACATGTAGAAAATTATCTTCGGCAAATTAATTCTCAAGTATTATGTTGTCAAATATGGTTGTTGCAATGCAATGCTTAACTTTTTCTTACTCCTGAGTTGTCTAATAATTTATTTACAAGTTGATGCCACAGGACCAAAATCTTATTTATACTAAATTCCAAGTACAATTTTGTTTTTTGTATAGAATTGACAGACAACAATATGTGCTATATAAAGTATAAATGCTGTTTACCTCCATCATGATAATTTTTCAGCCTCGGAGGATTTACTGCTTTGGTTGCAGCAATTGGGTTGCCTGAGCTTGTAAATGGTGTTGCTTTACTAAATTCTGCTGGACAATTTGGTGATGAGAAAAGGGAAAGTAAAACTTCTGAAGAAACAGCCCTACAAAAGTTTGTCCTAAAGCCTTTGAAGGAAGCTTTCCAGCGTGTAGTTCTTGGATTTTTGTTCTGGCAGGCAAAGCAACCAGCTCGCATTGTGTCAGTTTTAAAAAGTGTATGTTTCTTGCTATCATCTTATTAAACCAAATTTGTGTTACTAAAGTGTTAGCTTTTTTAATTGTGAGGATATCATTCCCGGAGGCTTTTGTCTTTGGTGGGATTGCGTATTCCCTTTCAACAACTTTCTACTATTTATTTGTTACTAGTCGCATTGTACATATATGTCTGAATGCATAGTTTTTTCACAGGTGTATATAAATTCTTCCAATGTGGATGACTATCTTGTGGAATCTATATCAAGGCCAGCTCAAGATCCAAATGCTGGAGAAGTTTATTACAGGTACATGACTATGTCCATGCTAATACTTTTATGTTTGATGAAAAGGACATTGCGAGCTTTACACCGTAAAGCCTAGCTATTACTATTGTTAGAGTCCAAGGCCTTATAAAATTGACTTCAGAATCCCCTCGAATGTAATCCCATGCTTTTCACTATTCCATTTCACTAGCTTGAGAAAATGCGTGCTGCACATTTGCAATCGAGATACACGGTAAAAAACTATAATATTGAATAATATAAACCTTGGGAAAGTTGCACCGTAAAAAGTAACAATTGTAGTTAGAAAAAGCTCCAGATGATAAGACTTTATAAACCCGCATCAGAATTCCATACTTTCAGTGTGAGACCGAATTTCTCTACCTTGCAATTAGATCCAAATACTATGCTGTAAATTTCTATTTTGGCTTTCCTGTTGTTATATATGGGTAAGAATCACGTTTTCTCAGGCTTTAGCAATGTAGATAAGAGGGATACTTATGCTATAAACCAACTAATGTGGTCAAAGTAAAGTTGTAATGTAAAAGTAATGTGGGAAAATGATTAAGGACTAACCTTCGACCATTTGTCACTATAATGAGAATGCTTTAATGTTTTTCGTTTCAAACCTTTCTTCTCTAAACTTTGATGGTATAGTTGATGGTATAGTATAATGTAGAATAAAACATATTTGATGAATCAAAAACACAGAGCATAGGTAAAATTTATAGAGTTCTTCGTCCATTCTAGGTCCATTACAAAGTAGATACCATCATAAATTGTTGTCAATTATATGAGATTACTGTATCAAAATTTATGCAACAATTATAAGATTGATCGACAAATAAACCACATCTATAGACATAATTGATCATATGAATATCTCATTATTTCACATATCACATATTTGAGAAATTTCCAACCTTAATTATGAGTTTCTTCTCCTAACTATTCCTGTTTATTTGTTTTCATTGCTTCACCCAATGTTGTCTCCAGGTTAATGACACGGTTCATGATGAATCAGAGCAAGTACACTCTAAATGCTGTCTTAAGTGAACTATCTTGCCCGTTGTTGTTGCTCTGGGGCGACCTTGACCCTTGGGTTGGTCCAGGAAAGGCTAATCGAATCAAAGAGTTCTATCCAAAAACAACTCTTGTAAACTTGCAGGCCGGGCATTGTCCACATGATGAGACACCAGAGCTTGTGAACAAGGCTTTATTGGATTGGTTGACAACCCTCACACCTGAAGTGACTCTCCAAACTGTTTGAACATGTATTTAATTTTTAAAACCAATCAGGTGCAAGTTCTTGATTCAGTTAGTTTCAAGTAGTCAATAGTAGTTACCAGCATACTTTGTGTACAAAGAACTGGGTAAAGAATACTCAGGATAGAGAACATGATGGCAAGAATACATTACAAGAATCGTTTTACATACCTGTATATTTTTAAGATAATGTATGCATTTCATTTCTTACATAAAACAATTTCGTTAGTTATATGTTTGCACTCTGACTTTTCTCCTTCAGACATTTGCAAATAAGAGTTAATCAGGTTGGTTTTCGATCATCTGACAGTAGTAAATAAAATAGCCAAAATAATAAATATTTTCATTATTATTATTATTATTATTATTATTATTAATCCTACAATTCATCTCATATATTCTTATTTAAAATAATTAATTTTTTTTCAAAAGGTTTTATATGTTATTAGTTCTACAATTCACTTTATATATTACCAGTGAAAACACAGATGTTATTGAACATGTGTTTGTATTTTTTAATTTTTATAAAAATTTGAGGTAAGATCAATAAAAAATATATAATTAAATTTTATTAAATTTTAAAATAGTTATTAAATATAAAATTATAAAAATAAAATATGCACACAAACAAAAGTTTTTAAGATAATAGTTAAAGACAAAAAAAGTTTGTTAGAATAACAGTTAAAGATAAATTATTTATAAAATAATTAATTTTTAAAATAATAATTTTGGTTAAAATTGAAATAATGAAATGTGAATATTAAAGAAGATATTTTTTTTTATATATTGTTATAGATTTTAAATAAAAAATATTTAAAATCATAAATAAGTTAATTACTTTTAAAATGTAAAATAACATTTAAAATAATTTGAGATGAATTGTAGGATTAATAAAATGATATTTAAGATATTCAATACTTTAAATATTTCATTCATTAATGTTTCTTTTAAAATACCTCAATTTGTTTCTATAAAAAGCAACTCTTCACATTCATTTCTTAAAAATTGAGGGGTTGTGGTTAAATTCAAATGATTTTAAATGTTTCTTATTTTTGAAGGATGTTGGTTTGAAGGTGGCAACACTTGGTTTATGGCCGTTCCTTCCTCAAGGAACTTTCACAATAAGTATACCTTTGAGATCATCATATAACCATCAAATGAACAAATGAACTTTTGGATTTTCTTTCTTTGTGTGTGGAGAATAGGCTTCAGTATGTAAAGTTTATTTCTCTCACTTATTTAAGTAGAGGGAAATCAATCTAGGTGTATGTAAGAGACAATCATATTTAAAATATGACGACAATTAGAGGGAAGAGAAAAATTTTTTTATTGTGACAGCCTAAAGTGTATATTTTCGAATTGCAACGTGGAATTTATTCCGACAGGTCAAAATAAGTCAAAATAATATCTGGACAAAAATTATTATGGATAATTCCTCATTTTCAATAATTGGATAGTCGATTAGAAGTTTGAAGAGAGAGAAAGACTGTTTGTTGGGATGTAAAAAAATATCTATAGCATATATTTGTTAGTAAAATTTATGATTAACACTAAATTAATATTTTTAATGAATTCTTACTACTAATTCATTGCATACTTGCTAATCAGATGGATATAAGTATTAAAATATGTGACATCTATTTAAATAGAATAATCTATTAAATAAAACATCGCATGATTATAATAATAAAGAGCACACGAGATGAACAGTATACACTTCAAAATATACTGTTACAGTTATCCATGAAGGTACTTGAAGGTACTAAGGCATACCAAACATAATGCCATGAACTAGACATGAATCTAAAAGTTAACTGTTTTGCAAAAGAAACTGCTTATATAGCAAGAATTACAAAGGCATTAGAGCCTTAAAACTGTTCCTAAGAGCCACATACAACATGCCATCTAAACTGCACCGTTGTGACTGTCAGGTCTACCTTCAACATTTCCTCCATCTACTCCCACCATAAGGTGATCATCGCAAAAGAGAAAGCAAGACACGAACATACACAAAAATGAAAGGGTAAACTAATGTAAAATAAATTTAACATATTATAGCAAACAAATGCTTAAAACAGTTCTCAAGCATGCAGCAAAGTAAGCACCAATTCATGTTATAGCAAACAAGCAAGACACTATGACTCAATTATCCGGATAAGTATAATAAGATCGGATTCACTAGACGCTTGCGCTTGTGGTGGCCTCTACTGCTCTGCAGAGCCATTGCCAATGGGTTTCACCCTACCACACACAAGGTTAGCCTTTAAGTGTCTAAGGTCATTATCTTGCCAGAGACTAGGGCCTTCTGCAACTCTTACCACTTGTATCAGTTTGCTCTACATGAGACTCACTGATCCTTTAGAGTTTTGGGATGCGATCCTTACTTGAATCCTTATCTTAATTATATACACTACACACCACCATGAGGTCTCCCTACGAGACTCATGGAATTACGCCTAACTCACACCGATTTCATGTTTCTCATACCATAACCACCATTTTTGTCTCAAACATCCAATTCTCATGCCAAAACACTACCAACCAACATAACCATGATCAATTTCATACCAAGCATGCAAATTTCAATTTATAGGAATCAAACAGTCAAGCATATTCACATATTCCTCGTTTAAAAAGGTATTTTAAACCAATCATGCCACAAATCACCCAAACATATAAGAAAAAAATGTTAGAACGTTCCTCTGCACTAGCCTCGCTCAAGCTAGGAGCCCTCGCTCAGGCGAGGGAAGTCACCTCGCTTAAGCTGCAGGCTCTCGCTTAGGCGAGACTACAACAGTGGCCCCTAGGAGATTTCATGAGCTCTCGCTTAGGCGAGATGCGGTGTCGCTCAAAACGTGAACGGGTCGCCTGGGCGAGCGCTCGAGGCAGAACCTTGGGCGAGCTTCTGGTATTCTCGTCCAAGCGAGGCGATGTGAGCTTGCTTGGGCGAGAATATCAGTTCTCCCCCACTGTTCCACGCATGCAACACCAGAAATAGTCCAACCAAGCTTTATAGTCCAACCAAGCTTTATAGTTCAATCACATATGAGCATAAGCATTTTCAAATAATTGTTATGCATAAAATAGCAGTGAAACAAGTAGCATGCTCAAAGAGAACCTAGCTTCCCTTACCTGGATTTAGAGTAGCAAAAGCAAACAACCTAAAGCTAAGGAGCACAACAGCTCCATTAACAAGAATAGTGAGCTGAAACATGAAAACTCGGACAAAACGAGGTTAGGAAATTGAACCCTAACCTGACTAACATGCTTAAACAATGTAAAGGGGAAGAAACGGACTAGAAACACTAAGGTTCAACTTACTTGGAGGTAGAATGGGTTTCGTTAGCTCGGAGACGAAAGAACGTTGTGCCCTAACAGAACACCTTGCAGGAGACAAGAGAGGGGAAGAGGAAACTGTTTCTGAAAATGAGACAAGTGAAAATGAGAAGGCTGGACAGGGTATTGGGATCCTATAGTTGGGCTGGCCTTGGATCTACGAGAAGGGTCAGGCCCATACATATATAAGCTAAAAAATTGGGGCTTACAAAATACCTGACATGCGGATACTCATTATTCGTTAATCATTATTAATAAATTTTATTTAATATATATATATATATATATATATATATATATATATATATATATAAAAGGTAATTCAATATAATTATTAGAAAAAATATTAATCATTAAAAAATAGTTTAAAATATATATATATATATATATATATATATATATATATATATAAAATTTAAACATATGAAATCAAAGTTATTTTTAAAAATATTAGTTTTTAAAACTTTATATTTTGGTGCAACTTGTTTAAATTTGTTATTTAGAAAAAAACAAATTTATTTGTATTAATATTTTAATGGGTAATTTGATTTAAATTGTATTTTAAAATTATTTTATTTATCTAAGCTTATATTTTAAACATTTATTTTTAAACTAATTTATTTAAAATTAAATATATATATATATATATATATATATATATAAATAAATATTTGTGAGTACTCATAAATACATGTAGGTATAAAAAAATCTATTCATGTTTTTTATGAAGATAATAATATTTTAACTCACTATTTATGAATATCCAACAAGTAGCAAAGTAGGTAAGTGAACGATTTTTTTTCAGACATGGTAGGCAGTGGATAGACACTACCTTTCTGTAACTCTTCTCATTATCATCCCTAACTCTTCTCATTATCATTCCTAGTAGCTCCTCTCATTTTGTCGTACTTATTATAGTTGTTCTTTTGTTGTTTTGAATGATTATATGCATATACATATGTAAGATGTAACATCCCATTTAAATAATAACATAATTAAATGAAATCTTACACCGGATAATATAAAAAAGCCAAGTTGCGGAGTATAAAGTCACTCCTTACAGTTATCCAAGGTACTTAAAAGGAAATACTAAAGCTCATTACAAAGCCTACAACCCAAAAGGAGTAAGAGATAGCCGATATTCGAAATAAAGCCTTGGGGGTAATACAATACACGAGCCTTAGCCCTAAAGAAAAGCCCAAATAAAACATGAAGTCCAGCCCAGGTAGACTGTGTAGCAGAATCATCTCTTCCCTGTTGACCTCGAGTACCTCTCGCATCTACTCCCATCAATAAATTGATGATCATCGCAAAGGTAGAAGAACAACATACAAGGCAATCAAACAAGCAAGGGTAAGCTAGAGCCAAAAAGATTTTATCATGCAATCAGATATACTTTCACAGTCCAATATGCATACATCATCCAAGCATGTTATGACCTTCCAATCAATACACTAAGACTCGACTCGACTCATCCGGATACATATAACCTGGTCGGATTCAGCGGATGCTTGCACTTGTGGTGGATACCTCTGCTCACCCCCGAGCTATGTGTTACAAGTGTTACAATGAATCAATCCCCCACACACAAGGTTAGCCCTTAATGAGTTTCAGGCCTCCTGCTACTCTCACCACAAGAGTCAGTCCGCTCTAAGTGAGACTAACTGACTCTTTAGAGTCTCAGGATGCAATCCTTACCTTGAATCCTTACCAAATTATATAGATGGGGCACCACCATGGACACCCACTAACAGAGGCCATGGAATTACGTCCCGACCACTGAAGCACAACCCTGAAATCTCACCTAGAAATTCCAAGGAATTACGTACTGACCACATACTATACATATTCAAACAAACAGTAATATTTATCATGCTTATAAATCTCATGCCAACCTTTATAATCCATCCTCATACATGCTCCATGTTGAATCCATTCCAAATCATCCTTCCCAATTCATGAATATAGAAATGTAATTCACATGCCAAGGTCATGTTAAACTTATCAATCACAAATCTTAAACCATTCTACTCATACCCATTCGCCCAATTCATGCTTTTAAAAGTAATTGAATCAATCCACAAGTTCAAGTTAAAGTAAGGAATTAAAATTCTGTAGCAATTCTCGCTTAAGCTAGACTGATCTCGCTTAAGCTAGACTGGTCTCGCTTAAGCTAGAAATTCTCGCTTAAGCTAGACTGATCTCGCTTAAGCTAGAAATTCTCGCTTAAGCGAGACTGATCTCGCTTAAGCTAAAATCCCTCGTTTAAGCTAAACTGACAGCTTTTTAATGATTTCAACATGTAAAAACACAAAATCCCAAACATAAAAAAATTAAGAAAACACAAGCACGTTGTATAAAACGTTGGCATCATATTTCATGCTTTAAAAGAGTAAACAAATCAATTATGGGAGCATACAAGTATTTAACAATTGTCAATCTCGCTCAAGCTAAGGAGCTCTCGCTCAGGCAACAAGGTCTCTCACTCAAGCGAAAAAACTTTCGCTTAATCGAGATTGAAAACAGAGAGTACTTCGAGTTCTCGCTCAAGCTAGCTCATCTCGCTCAAGCGAGAGGCCTTCGCTCAAGCGAGCACTCGAAAATAAAAGGATGCGAGTTACTGTCATTCTCGCTTAGGCAAGAGCTCCTCGCTTAGGCGAGAGCTTCCCGTTTGGGCGAGAAACAACTCGCTTAGGCGAGCATAACACAGAAACAATACACCGATTATTTTCACACCATCAAAAGCACATCAAATTATCAAGAGCACCCAACAGAAACAAAAAGACACATTATTTATAAAAGCATGAAAAATCCTAGCTTCCCTCACCTGGATAGATGCTAGTGGAAAGCACAGGCACCTACGACAACGAACCCAACAGCTTTAGGAGCATACTCAAGAGGTGGAGCAGAGAATGAGGTTGAGCTTACTTGAATCTAAATGAGCTTCGAGCCCTAGCAGAGCACTGTTTGAGGGGAAAAGAGGAGTAAGATGACTGATTTTTGCAAAATGGGCAGAACATGAGAGGGTTAGGCTGGTTTAGGGGTTTTGGGATGCCTAATGGGCCAGCCTTAGGCCCAACTGACTAAGAGAGGCCCTTAAATTTTAGGACAAAATTAAAGTGGGTCTTACATTCTCCCCAACAACAAAAATTTTCGACCTCGAAAATTCACAGACGAGATGGGAAGAAAACTACGTTTTCCTCATTTCATCCGATAACCACCACTTAGACATGACTAATAAAACGACTCCAACACCTATAGTAACTGGAAACTTCGCCTCTGTGCTAAGCAATATGTGTTCAACTGTGTAGATTGGTTTAGTCACTACTCTCGAAGTAACTTCCAACCTACAACCTTAAAACTGGGATGCTCCTTCTTACCTGCCCAACCAACTTGCATTTGATATACCGACTCGTCTACCATATGCTCTCCACTACCTCTTGTAGGTTTTTATCAAAGTCTCAGATGACTTCAAGTCTCAAACTAAAGCATGTATTTATCACTTCACATCACTTTGTTCTCTCCTTTAAGCATCACTCCACTGACTTGATCACTCTTGAGTTCTGGCCTACTGCCCCACCATCAACACTCTTGACCACTTTTACGTATAGCGACACTCATAACATCTTACTTCCTTTGTTGGCTTCAACCAAGGCAACAAAGTTCCCTACCGAGTTATTCCAGTTCCAATTTAAAACTATCAACTTATTCCATTGCCATATCGTTTTGGCATCCTGTCCTCATTTTTTTTATCCCTTAACTCGTAACCATCATTCCACTAAACCACAAAACCATAACTTCCATTGACTCCAAATCTCTAGTATGTTTTTTTGTACCAAGCAACTCTACAATACACCTCAAACTAAGATTGCCCGATTTGGCTTTATTTTTTTTTTCCAACCTCTTTGAGAAACTCACTCGTCCTAGTCGAATAACTAGACCAAGGAAATCTCTTCACTAGGTCATGAGTAAGATAGTTCTTCTCACGCACCTCTTACCATTTCTAAGCATCATCTGCCACCATCCCGTTGCGCTACTCTGATTCATACACAAGGTCACTTGTTTGTTTACTCAAAATAATGATCCTTTCGTGTCCGCCATGACAAGGAACCAATTGCCGTTGAGAAACCTTCCTCGAGACCCCTATAAAACTTGTAGAACCCCTTTAAACTCCTCTTTTGATAGCCTTAGCGTTCCATTTTCTCAACAAGGTATCTATCCTTTTAAAACCATATTCCTTATTAGTCACTCCAACCTTAGTCAATACTCTTCTTGAACGGCTTGACACACCACAACTTCTTTTTGAAGATTCACCAAACTTGTAGTCATCTTGGTGATTATACTGAGTTTATACCATTATGTCTCCAACAACTCTTTCACTTGTTTCTCTTACTTCACAATCCCAGCATAAATCCTCCAATTAGAAGCTATTAGCACAAGTTCGACTTCAAACCCAAATGCAAAAGTGAACTTCATCACTCCAAAGCAAAAATTCTAATATTTCCTTCAGAATAAATCTATAATTCTTCTACCATTGAGATTCCTTGCGTCTATTTTTCGCTTGCCATTGTCATATAACTCTAATTCACATGACACCCAGCCCTCATCTTTCAGCTTGATCCACACTTGTTACACTACTACTGACTTATCTCTTCAAATCAAAGGATACTACTTCGTTGGGGATCACATCTCCTAAGAATGAGATTAAGAAAACAATCAATTCACCCTTGAGATTGTGTCCCAACCTTGCAAAGGAAACAATTCAAATTGGCTTTGAATTTAAATCCTTTGGTCACCATGAAACATGAAACACACTCGAGTAAACTTCACTTGACCGCAATTGTAGCAAACCACCATCTCAACCCCAACTCCCTCTTGTAGGCACCCATGACTCCTCTACCATATGGGCGACACCAAGAGGTATACGATCCCAAACAAAACCAAATCCATATCCCAAGCACCACTTTTATACCTTGTATCCTCGAATTTGATCATTCGCGTTAATCACTCTAGCACCAACTATCGTATACACCATTTCAATTTCTTCAGACTTTTCTTCTCCTTTCATTCTTTAGTGTAATTTGCCCCCACTAGTTCTTGCCATTCCTATAAGATCCAACACTTAGGTTTCTTGGTCTCAGCCCAAGGTCAATTATTCTGCTCATGTGAATTACTTTTCCTTGAAACATCCTTCTATCAACTCCAAAGACCAAATCATCTCCTTCTGACTATCCAACCTAGTACGAAACCTTCATGCCACTTCATTTTTATCCACATATTATTTTTTCCTTTACTTAGGAAACATCATCTCACTTGACTGATCCATAAGCTCTACTCCATCTTAGCCTCCAACTAGAGATTTGTTGTCTTTTTACACCCCCATGGTCTTTATCTTTCTCAGTTTGCTCGATGCCAAGCAATTTCATTATTTTCTACAACCCAGGATATTGCCAATTGCTTCTCTTCCACCAATCCAAGAAAACACTAGATATGGCCATACGACCATATCTAATGACACTTCTCTTAATATCACAGGTATCTGTAGAACTCTGAATTATGGTATTGCCGGAATGTAGAACCAGGTTGATGTTCCTCAAACGTTGTTACACTTGCATGCATTGATATCTCCCATATGTTTTAACCTTTAGATTCAACTCATTTTGGAAAACTTGCAGCATTTGATCCCAAACTTGTCCTTGAAGCTCCCTTAGTCCAATCGTTGCTAAACTCCAACATCTGTTCTCAAACTATTAACCCAAACTTAGCTTCCCTTGCTCAACGGTATACATCACACATCAACTTCCTATCTCTGAGGCAAGAAGTTGTCTTAGAGACCTCATCCAACACTTATAAAGGAAAGCAGGCCAAGTTGACATTGGATCTGCATTCCTTCATTTCTATATACACCAGACACATAGTACAGAGGCATAACAAGACAAACTAGAACATACGAAGCAACACTCCATCATCTACAAACAACCAAACCCTTTTGTATGTCACCCTTCTTTCCGTAGCCAGTAGAATTAAGAAAGGAAAAACAACCCTTAATCTAGTCGTGAGTGTGCACCCTCACTACTTTATCAAGGCGTTTTTCTGTTCTTAAAGCTTTTGGTTTTACTGACACACTTGACAAGACATGACTACTCACGCCTGCGAGGCATGACAAACCCACAACCTCAGGTCATCCTAAGGACGAACTGCTCTGATACCATTAATGTAACATCCCATTTAAATAATAACATAATTAAATGTAATCTTACACCGGATAATATAAAAAAGCCAAGTTGCGGAGTATAAAGTCACTCCTTACAGTTATCCAAGGTACTTAAAAGGAAATACTAAAGCTCATTACAAAGCCTACAACCCAAAAGGAGTAAGAGATAGCCGATATTCGAAATAAAGCCTTGGGGGTAATACAATACACGGGCCTTAGCCCTAAAGAAAAGCCCAAATAAAACATGAAGTCCAGCCCAGGTAGACTGTGTAGCAGAATCATCTCTTCCCTGTTGACCTCGAGTACCTCTCGCATCTGCTCCCATCAATAAATTGATGATCATCACAAAGGTAGAAGAACAACATACAAGGCAATCAAACAAGCAAGGGTAAGCTAGAGCCAAAAAGATTTTATCATGCAATCAGATATACTTTCACAGTCCAATATGCATACATCATCCAAGCATGTTATGACCTTCCAATCAATACACTAAGACTCGACTCGACTCATCCGAATACATATAACCTGGTCGGATTCAGCGGATGCTTGCACTTATGGTGGATACCTCTGCTCACCCCCGAGTTATGTGTTACAAGTGTTACAATGAATCAATCCCCCACACACAAGGTTAGCCCTTAAGGAGTTTCAGGCCTCCTGCTACTCTCACCACAAGAGTCAGTCCGCTCTAAGTGAGACTAACTGACTCTTTAGAGTCTCAGGATGCAATCCTTACCTTGAATCCTTACCAAATTATATAGATGGGGCACCACCATGGACACCCACTAACAGGGGCCATGGAATTACGTCCTGACCACTGAAGCACAACCCTGAAATCTCACCTAGAAATTCCAAGGAATTACGTACTGACCACATACTATACATATTCAAACAAACAGTAATATTTATCATGCTTATAAATCTCATGCCAACCTTTATAATCCATCCTCATACATGCTCCATGTTGAATCCATTCCAAATCATCCTTCCCAATTCATGAATATAGAAATGTAATTCATACCGACACCATGCCACTTTGATTACCAACCATCTCATACAAGTCACATGCCAAGGTCATGTTAAACTTATCAATCACAGACCTTAAACCATTCTACTCATACCCATTCGCCCAATTCATGCTTTTAAAAGTAATTGAATCAATCCACAAGTTCAAGTTAAAGTAAGGAATTAAAATTCTGCAGCAATTCTCGCTTAAGCTAGACTGATCTCGCTTAAGCTAGACTGGTCTCGCTTAAGCTAGAAATTCTCGCTTAAGCTAGACTGATCTTGCTTAAGCTAGAAATTCTCGCTTAAGCGAGACTGATCTCGCTTAAGCTAAAATCCCTCGCTTAAGCTAAACTGACATCTTTTTAATGATTTCAACATGTAAAAACACAAAATTCCAAACGTAAAAAAATTAAGAAAACACAAGCACGTTGTATAAAACGTTGGCATCATATTTCATGCTTTAAAAGAGTAAACAAATCAATTATGGGAGCATACAAGCATTTAACAATTGTCAATCTCGCTCAAGCTAAGGAGCTCTCGCTCAGGCAACAAGGTCTCTCACTCAAGCGAAAAAACTTTCGCTTAAGCGAGATTGAAAACAGAGAGTACTTCGAGTTCTCGCTCAAGCTAGCTCATCTCGCTCAAGCGAGAGGCCTTCGCTCAGGCGAGCACTCGAAAATAAAAGGGTGAGAGTTACTGTCATTCTCGCTTAGGCAAGAGCTCCTCGCTTAGGCGAGAGCTTCCCGTTTGGGCGAGAAACAACTCGCTTAGGCGAGCATAACAGATCTCACCTGCTCTCACGCATGCAAAGCCAAAAATCCATCCAGAAACAATACACCGATTATTTTCACACCATCAAAAGCACATCAAATTATCAAGAGCACCCAACAGAAACAAAAAGACACATTATTTATAAAAGCATGAAAAATCCTAGCTTCCCTCACCTGGATAGATGCTAGTGGAAAGCACAGGCACCTACGACAACGAACCCAACAACTTTAGGAGCATACTCAAGAGGTGGAGCAGAGAATGAGGTTGAGCTTACTTGAATCTGAATGAGCTTCGAGCCCTAGCAGAGCACTGTTTGAGGGGAAAAGAGGAGTAAGATGACTGATTTTTGCAAAATGGGCAGAACATGAGAGGGTTAGGCTGGTTTAGGGGTTTTGGGATGCCTTATGGGCCAGCCTTAGGCCCAACTGACTAAGAGAGGCCCTTAAATTTTAGGACAAAATTAAAGTGGGTCTTACATAAGAGATACTTTTATAGTGATTTTTTTTTTGTTTGAATGACTTAAGATTTTCACTGTTATATTGAAGGGTTTTTTATGTTAAAAATATTTTTTTTTGTTTGTGTCCCAACCATACCCAAAGTACACGGCCTCGGCCTCTAAGTCTACGCGTCGTTTCTCTCCTTAAGACTGGGAGGCTGATGTCCCAACCATACCCAAAGTACACGGCCTCGGCACCTCTAAGCATACAACCCCAACAAACCCAACCACCACACACCCTGCGCCGGCTACCTCCTCTTCAGCATGCAGCCCTCAACAAACATTTGGGCCGCACACCCCCCGCTAGACCTCCCCTATAGTACACAGCCACCAAACGCACCCCGGGCCGCAAACCTTGTACTGAGGAATGCCCCTCCCTCCCCAGGCGGCCACCAACGATCCTTTGAGGTCGCGTCCTTTTCCAGACGTCTCCAATCACAAACAAATAGGTTTGCGGCAATAATTCCCTAAGCCGACTATCCCGCATTACGAGTATCCCTCCCCAAAACAATCTAGATCCTCATGACTGAGTACCGAATACTGCCTACCCCTAAAGGATCTCTTGGTAATTTCCCCTCTCAACACTGGATCCAAGAATAGCCAAAAAGGGAATGTTGGGCCAAAAGCCCATCCCAGGTAGGACCCACAGATAAAAAAGGTATAAATAGCACACTATTCCATGCATTGATTACGCATTAAATATTCTCTGTAACCACTGACATCACTGAGCACTGACTTTGGCATCGAAGTATCTTTTGCAGGCACACCTGCGCCGTGACCACAGCCCCTCGAAGCCAGAAGATTTACTCGGCATCCCAGCATCGAGACAGTTTGCGAGACTTGTGAAGTACAACTTGGTCCCATAAGAACAGTTTGGTTTTTAGAGCTTTTGTCTTTTTCGAATTTTTGTTTTTACAACTTCACGAATAAAGTAGAAGAATTATAAGGAACATGATGAGAGAAAATATTCTTGCTCATAAAGATACATTTTATATTTTATTTCTTAAACTTGTAATCCTTGTAAATCTGAGAATTTATCTCTCTTTCTCAGTGGTTCACAAAAGTTAGATTTCATGTCTAATGAAAAATGAAATTTGAACAACAATGAGGAGCACCCAAGATGAAGTGTTAATATTATCCTTCTCTTTCTTCTTTAGAAAAAGAATGCATCTTTGACATAAATAATATTGTCTTTATAGGTTTTGTAGTGAAGTCTAGAAAGGTGAAGTTGATAAACAAAGCTATACGAAACTGGCCAACCCAACAAGTGTAAGTTAGGTAACATCTTTCCATGGGTTAAGAACTTTCTATACAATATTTTGAGAGACTTCAACACTATAACCTCACATTTGAATGAAATAATCGAGAAAAATGTTATTTTTCGTTGGGGTGAAACTTAAGAGGTTGTTTTTAAAAAAATGAAAGGAATATTTTATCAATGCACCTATCTTTGCTCTTCCAATTTCTCAATTTTATTTTTGAAATAGAGTGAGGTATACTTTGGACATGTTGAAGTTGAAAATATATTTATTACTTGAATGATGTTTAAATAATGATCATCATTGTATAGATAAACCATTGTCACTCAATAACCCACTAATTGATCCAAAAATGATGAATCAATCCTCTTTCCTTTAGATATTGTAAGGATAAAAATATTTGTTTACAAATATTGAAACCCTAAATATATAAATGTTCCATTTTTTATGAAATACATCCACACATACAACCAAAGACAGTAACAGTAGATAGAAAAAAATAATTTAGTACTAAACTACAACAACACATATAAGCTTTTTGTAAATACTGAAAACAACATCAATGTTCTTTGAAATCAATCAAAAGAAAAGTAAACCACTGTTTAGTGCATGCTATCATATTTTATAAATATTTAAGCAGTTCAATAACTTGAATCCAGAAGAGAAAGGTTAAACATTGTTGTTCAGTTTTCCTTCTTGTGAAGATTTTCTCTCAGTTGGGAGTAAAAAGTCCAATGAGGATGAGAGGAAGTGATTGCAGGTTGACCAAATGGATGATCCTTCACATATGACTCAACATCACTCCCCTCAGCAACACCTTCCAAGTACAAACAAAGCTCACCATTTGGATCTACACAAATAAAAACTTTCAACACCTTAAGAAAAAAATTTAAAATTAACAGTATTGGGGAAGAATCATACATCCACCTTTAAAACACAAGAAATTAAACTGAAAAGTTTTAAAGATAATAAATTAAAGATAAAAAAACTGTTAGGAATAGTCTAACTGTGAATCAAAAGTTTCACATTGAATAAAATAAATAAAGTTAAACACTATATAAGAATAAAGACTCATAACACTATTATCTTAAGATTTTTGGATAAAAGTAGTGTCAAATGTCTTATATGTGTAAGACTAATGTCATATAAATAGAACTATAACTCATATGAAAAAAAATATATATATATTCTAACACTGTATAAGAATAAAGACGTATAAAACCAATGTCATTTAAATAGAATCACAATCTCGATGACTACAACCCTCATATAATCAAATATATAACCCAACAAAAATAAGTTTTACACAATCAGAAAATGAAACAAGCAATAAAAACATAGAACTAACCCAAAGTGTTGTCAGCTTCATCCTCAGGCTTATATGGCTCTGGGAATATTGATGTATTATCCTGCAATTTAGACTAATGAAGTAAATTCGAAGTAAAATCTTAAAAAGAATAAAGAGATGTATTTTAATTACAGGGTTGAGAAGGGCCTTGTATGGCTTGTCATCAATGAGCAAAGTATTTGAAGCAGAATATGGGCCTCCTATCTTCACATTATCCCATACTTTTATCATTTCCTTGAAAAAAAGAGGTTTGTATTTGTTCTCCAAGGACCTAAACCCAGAATTAGTACATTGATCCTGACCCTGAACAAATTTATGAGCCATCAATAAAAAAAAAAAAAAAGCAAGAACAAAATAACAAAATACCATACTTAGCACATGAACCATCTATCTATTTATTCAAAAGCAAGCTGATTGATAAATGTACCCAAACAAATAGCAGTTTGTTCTTCAATGTCCCAATTGCACAATTTAAGGCTGCATGGATGTTATGCCTGTTTCAGTGATAAAATAATTGTGTTAAATATAAAATACACTCAATTCACTTGCTTGAACAAAATTATCTTAAATTAAAAAGTTAATTATGTTTTTAGCTTTTAAACTTTCAACTGAAATTACATTTTTGTTTCTGTGATCATTAAATTTGTACCAATTTGATCTTCATATTTTATAAATAAATGTGTGATATACTCGACAATCAATTCAATGACGTTAAACACTATGTGACAAACAATGTTGTATAATGGATTATGTTCTGTTATGCTCAATAAATCTCACATTGTTCAAGAGTTAAGGTCAAATGTAATTTAAATATTTTTTATTCTTTTCATTTTCATTTTCCGAGATATCTTTTAAAAACAACACTATGACGAAACTCTACGATTTCAGATAGATTATGTTCGATTAAGTTCACTTTTATAAAATAATAATTATATTTTGAAAAATATTAAAATACTGTTTAACAACCCTACTTTAAATCACGAAACACCCGATAAAATCATTAATCTAAAAGAATGATATAATGAGAATGGTTGGTGGTAACTAACTCCTTTGTGGAAGACCATATCCCCACTTCAAATCTTTCCATGCAGAATTTCATAAATTCTTCACAAAAGGGCCTCTTGAACCCTGCACAACACCAATAACAAAACCAAAAATAGTTTTCAAAAAATGCATTAAAATATATGATGTTTCCAATTAGCACTGTGTGTGTAACATACCAAGATAATTTCTACTTTTCCAATCAGCAGGTCGAGAAGTTATAATTTGTTCCTTGCTACCACGATTAGTTCTGTGAAGTAGTAACCCATTAAGATTCATCACCACCAACTTTTTTCTAGCTCCAAGATTCAGCTTCTCCAAACCAACATCAAATTCTTCCTCATTCTCTTCACCCTTCTTCTTCTCTGCCATTCCTCTTTCTCAAGTACAATTTTAAGTGATGCTTCTTAATGTTCTTAATTTATGTGCAAGGTTGAAAACATGGCTACTTTTTATATATTTCAAGATCAATCAAACCCTTATTCACATTAGAGACCTTTTTTTTTTGTTAGAGATGGAAATAGTTTAATGAACCTATTAAATTTGTACAACTTTTGAAACCATCATGCAATCAATTCAAAGTTGACCTAATTTTTATACTTCATATGACCCCTATATAGAACTAGGGGGTCTCAACCCTTAAGATTAGTTAATTCATTAAATATTTATCTTACTCTCTTGTTATCCTCAAAAGCTTGCATTAGAGTTCAACAAGCACTTGTAGATTGCTTTTCTCTAAATCATAAGGACCACCTTCACTCATGTAGTTATTCAATAATCTTCAAGTTAAATAACTTCAAATAGTTAAACCGAGTAATTTTGTTTAGGTAAACAATTAAATTGAAAAATCTCTTATAATCTCTTCCTACTATTTCTGTTTTCTGAATATGATATACTAAATATTGATTATCTATGTTTCTAAAACATTGAATTTATTCATTTTTATTCATAAATTATCTTCTAAGAGAATATGATATTTTGAGTAAATTACTACCATCCCATAAGTGATGCGAACAGGACATTATTCTCTGCTTTGTGTTAAAATAAATTATTCATATTGATTATCAGTTCTATTTAATGTGTGTGTATATGCATTATTGAAGAAATATTTATTTAAAATTATTATTTTTCATAAATTATATATATATATATATATATATATATATATATATATATATATATATATATATATAATTGATTATTTTAAATATAGTTTATGAAAATGATAATTTAAAATTAATATTCCTTGAAATAATAAGTTTTATCATAATTTGTGTTAATTTATTTGAAATAACTATTAACATTATATGTTAAGAGATAGTTTTTTAGTGCGTATGTTATTATAATCATAGAGTAAGATATAATGTGTTTGTATTGCTTGAGATTAACGTATGATTAAAATAATAGATGTCGTGTACAATTGTTAAAAACAAAATGTTTAGATGTTGGAATGTACATTCTAATAACATTTTAAAATAAAAACTAAATAAAATATAAAATATAGTTAAACTTGGCCCAATTGGATTGAGCCGAATAAAATCATTGTATAAATTAGTTAAGCAAGAAAAGAAATAAAATGTGTACCTATACATGAAAAGTTTTTTTTTTTTTTGTTCACATCTTGTTTTCCAATTTTGTACTTTGAATAATTTTTTTTTAAATTAAAATAATTATTTTATCAACATTTGATCTTTTAAGTATTTCTTTTTTTAAAATTTAACCAATTTGTTCGATTTGATACTTTTTAATTATTTTATTATTTTTTATTGTCATAAACATCCATATCATAACAGACGTGTTTTCTTCGTTAGTAATATCTAAAAAACTTATTTAACAAAATATATCTAAAAAATTGTGTATCAAGAATACATATAATAACAATAGTTTATCTCATGATATCTTATTTATATTAATTATTTAATAATTTTATCTATTTTGAACTTTACTATCTATTTAAATAATTTTTTAGTGAGTGAAGAATAACCTGCTAAATTAAAATTATTTGGTATTTGGTATATATATATTAACAATATTTTTTTAACTGTGTTATTGAATAAATAAACTAAACTATGCATTAAATTTTAGAGGTGTAAAATAATGCAAATATATTTGTATCGTTTATCTTCAAGATGATGTTAGTCATTATTTTGTACCCACGGGCATAGTTAACACTTCAGCATGACTAATATTATACAATTAATTACTTAATAAGGTATTAAGTATTGAGGTTATTGGACTGAATTAATCAAGCTAAAAAAAATATTAAATTTGTTATAAATATGTTGAGATTTATTAGGTGTGTCCTCTTTATTTGTTGAACACTTGTTACATTATCAATATGTTTTGTTGATTTAAGCATCCAATTGTCTTTGAAATGACTTCATCTCTCGATCAAAAAAGCATGCAGAAGACATTAGGATGTATTTGACGAACCTACAAGTACAAAGGAGCAAGTTAAAGAGATGTATTAATTTTATTGTTACAAGAAAATATTTAAATAACAATCAATTTTAAAGACAAAAAATAAGTAGTCACTCTAGTAACTAGGGATGATAAATAAAACCTATCCCTGTTTTGACTAGGAATTCTCGTATCGACTGAGTATGAGTTGGATATCAGAAATACTCGACTTTTTCAATTGGATATGACGATAAGATGAAGATGTACATATTTGTCTCGTCCTTATACTCACAATAATACCCGTCTTCGCCATATCCTCATCCTCATTTCAATTATTAAAACACTCATAGTCTATTAAGTAATCTTTTATATATATATATATATATATATATATATATATATATATATATATATATATATATATATATATATATATATATATATATATATATATATATATATACACACACACACACACACACACACACATACATACTAAAAACATTACACACATTCTATTTTTTATTTCTTTTAATTGTTTGGCTTGCCATGAAATTTATATACATCTCTAAAGTTGATATTTGAAAAGTTTTAAGACACATGTTTGATAATTTTTTTAATAATTTTATTTGTTATTTATTTTTATCATGTAAAATATTATTTTGATATTTTTATATAATTATTTTTATTTTCTAACTTATTATCATATGTGTAAATTTATCACTATAATTGTATAAATAAATTTTATCGACTATAATATAATAAATTAATGAAATTGTCATGAATTTTTTTTATCATCATCCAACATGTATTGAAGTTCAAAAGATGAAATATCTATGTTAAAGTTCTATTATTATTAGAATCTTTGTTATTTGTGTGATTTTGATCAAGTGATGTATTATAACTTCTATTAGTGTAAAAAAAAATTTATTAGAATTTGAAAAATTTACGTAAACAAACATTTAAATATTTTTTAATTTGAATATTTGTTTTCTTTTTATATTTTTTTAAATATGTTTAAATTTTATCAACTAGGTTTCATTAATGGTGCAAAATTTATAAATATTTTGCCTCTCATGAAATTTTATTTGATATTCTAATTTGGAATGTATACAATTATAATTTATTTCTAAATATTTCAAAATGAAGAAACAACTCTCATTTTAATATCGAATATTTGATAATATTATATTTTATTTACCGTAATTTAGTATTTCTTTATAAAAAATAATTAATATTAAAATAGTAAGAAAACGGATATAGGTATGAATACAAGTATATGCCCGTTACCGGTGAGGATGAGGATGAGACAAAAATTTGATACTGATCATTAGGTTTAGGAATGGGTATGGGGATGAATGTTTTCTTTGGGATGGTGAAATTCGTTCCCGCCCTGTCTCGTTGTTATCCCTAATAGTGACTAATTTAGATACTAATTTATAAACTAAAAAGTATTACTCTCTTAAATAATCACTATTATGGATCAAAATTTATAATTAATAACCAATTATACTTAAATTGGTCACTAACATGTCAGGTGGGTCACCAATTTATTGGGTCCACACTGATTTAATTAAAAAAATAAAAGGAGGTATTTTTTATGGGCTCCCGGCTCCCATTATGCAATTTAAATATGGAATCCTTGCATCAGGTTTGAAATGAGAGAAAAATAGAGTGAGACAGAGAGAATGAAGTTGTGAGTACCTCTAGTGAGAAGCCATTAGAAAGAGAGTGAAGAAGAAGAAGAAAAGAGCAACCAGTGTATCCTGTGCAAGTCTGTGCAGAGAAGCTACCTTGGAGAAAATGTTTTATTCCCTTTCTCATATATTGAGGTTCACTCTATTGTTTATTTAAAGTACTTATTAGGGTTTGTTATCCACCTTGTTGGTGAAGAGAATAGTGTTTTATTGATTCTTGGAATCTCCAAAAGAACTTGTGGTGTACCCATCAATTTTTATTAGTGAAAGTTTTTACAGGACAAGGAACCATGAATTTTTCTTCCATATTGAGGTTTTCCCACATTAAATGTTTGTTGGTTCCTCCCTTTTCTATTTTATGCATTTTATTATTTTATGCATTTTACATGTTTATCGATAGATTATTTTAACACCTTGGTAACAAGGTCCAATAATTGGCTTGTGACCATTCATCCACATTATTTGATGTTAATTGTTGCGATCAAACTCAAATAGCATAAAAGAGAATTGTTGTAGTCATTTATATAGCATTTCAGTAAAGTGAATCTAAACATATGAAATTTGAATCTTGAGGTAGCTTTACACCACTTGATCACTGCTCTAAGACTTGGTCCCTTCACTGATAGTCATGCAAGAAGTCCACAATTGACTTAAATGAATTGAGATGCAGGACAAGTTTTTCTAGTTGGAAAGAACTCAAAGACTTTCTATAATAAGGTTTGAGCCAAGACAACCTCATAAAAAGAGGTAGTATGCAAAGGAATGTCCCTAATGACAACACATTGTATGAATCAAGGAACCAAAAGCATCAAATTTTGTACACTACACTCTCTTGAATGCTAAAAGGGGGTGCACATATGAGAAAAGACAATCAACATTGACCTCATACTAACATTGAGGAAGGTATTAACACCCGAAACGTCGATACCACAAGTTGATATTATTGAAAATACAAACACTCATCATATGAGTGTTTTATAGTAAAAGACAAGATTGAGTGATACATGCAATTCATCTCATATGCAAATATTTGTTCAAAGGAATAAAAGTTATCAATTAAAAGACTTTGCATCGAGAAGATAACACAATTATCAATGACCTCCAAGAATAGTACCATTGAAAATACCATGCTCAGTGGTGAGAAATTATCCTAGTGAAAGAACATAAGGTTTTAAAGACTCTATTATTATGAACCATAAATATCATTGGTGGCAGTTTAGATAAAGATATGTCCCCTAACATTAATAATGATCAAACAACCGTATGGCGTAGAAGTGGATTAATGCAATTTCATTCACTCTAAAAACAAAAATATTTTAATAACATTCACTCATACATGATTTAAATCCATAAATCCGCTACAAAAATAATTATGTACCATCACATCTTAGTGTAGAAAGCTTATTCCTAATGAAAACATCATTGCATCTTAAAAACTTTATAAACATAATCTAACAAGAACAAAATTCAAAAAACTGAAATTATCTATGAGAAACCATACAACTTTTTTTAATTAAAAAAGTATAAATAAAAGAAATGATAGATAATTTAATAAAAAAGGGCACGATAATGTGGTTTTATAACATTCACTTATACATTATTTAAATCCATAAATCTGCTACAAAAATAATTATATAGCATCACATTTTAGTGTAGAAAGCTTATTCCTAATGAAAACATCATTGCATCTTAAAAACTTTATAAACATAATCTAACAAGAACAAAGTTCAAAAAACTGAAATTATCTATGAGAAACCATACAACTTTTTTTAATTAAAAAAAGTATAAATAAAAGAAATGATAGATAATTTAATAAAAAAGGGCAAGATAATGTGGTTTTATAATTTTAATATATATATATATATATATATATATATATATATATATATATATAAACTCTAGATATATTTGAAATTTATTTTTAAGAAAATCTTACAAAATTAAATCTTTTCGGAAAATTTAGAATCAAGATTTTAGATTTATGTTAATTTGAGTTTACTCATCAGTTATCTTGGATGTGTATTTCATTCATCAGTTGTTTTGGATGTGTATTTCATTGTTGTGTTTTGGCCCACAATAAACTATCATTGTTACAATAGAAAATATAAGAGTATAAAGAAAACTTAAAAAAAATAAAATTTTCCATTGCCAGGAATCGAACCCGGGTCTCCTGGGTGAAAGCCAGATATCCTAACCGCTGGACGACAATGGAAATTTTGTTAAAACTTTGATCCGTAAACTATTAATATAAATACTGAAATACTGCAAATAATTATAAAATGTCTTACTTGTTTGGAGACTGAGAGAAAGTGCTACCCCACTAGAGCACCACCATAGTTGACCACGGGGTTTCATTATTCATGCTATAATATAGATTTTAATTTTAAATGTCCCCGATATTTAATCATTTTATTTATACATGCTATATTATTGGAAAGAAGCTATTTTGAAGTCATAATGGTGTGTCTCTGTTAATGATGTCTTCAAAGTGTGGCAAACAGAGTTGTCGTTGTTTCTGTTTCATCAAAGTTAATAAATAAATATTTCTTACACATATTACACCATTTGGTTCCCATAGTAGCAAAATTTTGAGGCCAAGATCTTAATTAAATTGTTGAAATGATATTCTTAAAATAGAATTGAGTTGATATGTGTATGAAACAAAGAAATTGAGTAGTGTGAGGTGGAAGCATAATGAGTGTAAAGTAAAAGACACAATGACCCACGAAGCCACTAACCCTTCTTCTTTTTTCTTTGGATTTGGGTAATTGGTCTCATCCTTGAAGTGGACCCTATATTATGTTCTATCATTTCTTCAATTCAAATCTTCTTAAACAGTGATACTACTGCAAAAGAGAATAATCATTTGACTTAAATGACGGAACAAACCACAAGGACACAAACCCCCATGGAATGTGATTGCTCAACGATGCAAAAGCAATCAAAAGGTTTCATTACATTTGAATCTCACTTTTCTTTTATTTATTTCCCTTTTCTTTTTCTAACACAAACTCAACAATCTCTTTACTCACTACAAACATCAACTATTTCAATCTTAAAGCGCAACAAACAATTAAGAATACGTGCTTAAAGTTGCTTATTTAATATATTTAAGAACTTTATAGTTATTATATTTGCTGTTAGTAGAAGTTTCCTAGACAAGTCGCTGATAAGTACCATTGATTATGTTAAAAGAAAAACATGTACGATTTTGAATGGAGCAATTTGTATAATATATTGCCTATGAATGTTCGAAAGTGAGTGTTTTATTATGTGCTGCTTGATTTGATGCCTTGACCGGTTATTAGGAGGCAATCAACAAAGTGACGATAAGATAGAAAAGAAAAAACCTCGATTCGAAACAAAAAAAGTAATTAACTAAATTATACTCAGAAATTCAGATTCCCAAGACTGGGTTCGTTTCATTGTCTATTCCAAGCAAATGTAAACACTAAAATTGAAAAACATATTGTGCAACACAATATTGTAGGTACTTGTACTTAATTATATGTTGAAAAAGTCTTGAGCAACCGACAACGTTTGACTGTTCCATGATAAAAACTTAGTATGATTGATAATCGAAATATAATATGTATAATGTTAGGCAGAAGGCAGGAAGGAAAAGGGCATCATGGTTGGTCTCAGAATTATTAAATATTCCTCTGAGCAAGAAACCATGGCAATGTAAATGTTTTTGTTTTGAACTCATGCATTGAAGTAATGATGGAGATTTTGTAAGCAAATTTTAAATTAGGATAAGCAAGCATGATGGGAAATGAAAGTGGTTAATTCAATTTGAGAATTTAAGTGAGTTTAAGTCTTACATTAAATAAAAATGGGAAAATTGAATATCATATAAAGATAAAGACTCATAAACTTATAGTCTTAAGATTTTGAATTAAGAATGATATAAATTTCTTATGTGTGGTCAAGTAATATGTTAATATGTTTTTGAAAGGTATCACACTATTTAAAATAGATCGAAAATTAAATATTAGTAATTATATAATAAATTTTAAATTTATGATATTTTTTTCCCATTTAAAGTAATTCTAAATTTATATTTGTTTTTTTTAATTTTTAATTTTTATATTTTTGTAATAAAATATCCTGAGATTTAAGTTAAATTATATTTTAAAAGAGTATAAATGTACTTAAAGTTAAAAGACATAAAAAAAATATGTTATACAAATTTTTATATAATATTATTCACTAATTAATTTTAGACCAGCACCGTAATTTTTTTCCGATTTTTTAATTCCACATTATATATATTTGTAATCTATGTGTTACCTCATTCATCCGAAAGTCCATAGTTGAAATGAACGTTGATATGAAAGGTAGTGGGGTCCTGATTCTCATAGAACCTGGCAATGGCTGCAATTTCGACATGTAGCGAATGCAATTTGCATTGATGTTTTAATGGTGGAATCAGCTATCACTGTCAGAAGCTTCTCAAGATGATGTACCCAGACATAATATGGATAATATATATATATATATAAAGAATATCACCGGTCCTATTAAATTGATATAGAAGTGATGGACTAACTTGTATACGAGATAGGCAAACACATCCATTATTTTATTAAATATATGAATAAAAAATTCTTTTACCATTTTAATATTATATATTTATCCCATCTAATATATTGTCCTTATTTTATTAAAATTATTACTAAATATATAAACAAAAAATTATTTTATCCTCTTAATTTTATATATTTATCCTTCTTAGCATATTGTTTTCACTGGGTTTGGGTTTTAAATCCGACACGAAGTAGGTTAAAGTTATTTTTTCTATTAACTATTAATTAATTGAAGTTTTATCAGCTAAATTATTTAATTGTTTACGGACTATTTCTATATAGATATTTTAATTCATGGTAATAAAACTAATTTTACCCTTAGATAAGCTTTTAGTGTGTGTTCGATTGGAGATAGATTTGGAGGAGAGTGTGAAAATGGATTTGAGTGGATGAATTTGTATGTTTTTTGGAGTGAATTTAGAGAGTAAAGTGAGTTGATTTGGAGATAAGTTTTATCAAAGTTAATGAGATATTTGATTGATGTGATAGATAAAATAAATTGTAAAAATAGATAGAATTAGAAAGTTATCAAAATACCTTTGATGCAAAAAGAGAATAATTTTGTAATTTGATGTTATAAAAATAATTACAAATAATTAATACGAATTAAAAAATATTAAAATTATATGAAATTTTAAAATAAAAAAATTTAAATTTTTATGAATGTAATAAAAGTTATACAATTAAAATTAAAAAAATTGTACAATTAAATTTTAAACAAATTTATACAAAAAATTAAAAAAAAATAACACACACGATCAGTGTCACTCTCTCTTTTGCACAGACATCGATTACATAATCGATGTCACACACACACAATGCACCGCACTGGTGCGCATCCCCTTCAATCAGCCCCCTCCACCACCATGTTCCTCCATCACATCTATGATCTTCCTCCCCCACCATAGCCCACCACGTCTACCATCTTCCTCCTCCACCACTCACCACAGCCATGTGTCTGCACTCATAAGCTCACACTACACACCAACACCGGTGCATTCAATTCACACACACACAACTTTAGTTCTTACAGTGAACTAACATCACCACTCTCCTTCAAACAAATGACAGAAAGGAACTTGGGAAAGGAGCAATTGCTTCACTGTTTCATGTGTTTATAATAAGGGTAATTTTGTAATGTTACACAAAAATACATTGAAATTACCTCACTTTTGAGTGGATGGAATAAATCCTTCATCCTACAAATCTGCACTCGCAATTCACTACATATCCCATGAAAAAACATAGATGAAAGACAAAATTCGTCCTTGCAATTCGCACCCACAATTCGCTACATATCACTTAATTAATATTATTAGTACCATGTATATCCAATGTTGATTGAAACTATTTGATCAATATTTTTTTGATATTTTTTTCAATTAAAGTTTATATTAATTATTTTTCATCTGGGATTTTTTTTAATAAATATATCTATTTATTTAGTCGTAACTAAAACATTATACTAAATAAAAAATATTAATATTTTACAAATTTGAGTTATTTTACCTAAACAAATTTAACAAATTCAAATAATTCAAATTAAACAGCGAACTGACCTGACTTACCCATTTTTATAACTTCTTATAAATCTGTCTCTTTTGGTAATTTGAAAAAGAAAATTGCACCAATTTAAATCCATTTACAATATCTTTAAAAAAAGTACTTGAGAACTATTCATCCACATATTACCAAAATTCAAGTGGTAACGCAAATGATTCAATTGATAATTCAATAATTTAGTATCTTTCTCAAATGAATCATTAATTTGTTTTTTAAAATACTACACTCAAAAATTGGAACGTATTTATTTCTTTAATTAATGACACAAAGATGAACAGTAAAACATAATAATCATAGAAAAAATATTTGTTACGGTATTTGTAAATCCAAGTTACTACTCCTTGTATAGAAAAATTAATAAAAAAACACACAATTACATTATAAAAAACAAATGAATATAAAAGCAATGGTCAATAATGTATCTTGATTGCAAATGGGATCATTTGTAACCTTTAAAAGGTAATAATGAAGAAAAAAATGGGTAAAAATAAATTAAATTTAAATAGTTTATATAGTAAAAAGAGAAAAAAAATGTAATTGTGTTCAAAATAATACTATAGAATAGGAAAATTGAGTATTTATTTAAAATAAAAAAATATCATCTTCACTCTGGATAAAAGAAGAGTACACATAATATTTAATATAAAAAAGGTTAAATATATTTTTGTCTCTTTATTTTTAATGAAAATTAAAATTAGTTTCTTTTCAAAACTTTAGTCTAATTTAGTCTTCCAATTTTAGAGATATGTAAATTTAATCATTTTAACATAATTTTATTAAGTTTATTTAATGTTTTAATCGTCTCTCATGATAACATCTGAGTTTGTTTATACTGGTTGACACATTTTTAATTCAATATTAGTTAAGAAATTCTCTTGAAACGCATTTAAAACGTCAAATAAACTTAATAAAATTTGGTTAAGAGAATTAAATACACATATATCTACAAGACTACGTTGAGTAAGAGTTTTGAAGATAAAATATTTCAATTTTAAATGAAATTTAAAAGAATTAAAAAATATATTTAATCCTAAAAAAAATAACAATGAAATGTTGTTATTTTCAAAGATTTTTGGAATTTTATTAAATTATAGACGATATTAAAACTTATATTTTAATATTATTGTTGGGAATATTAAAATTTCTGGGTATTGAAATTGAATTAAACACTATTAGATTATGATCATATTGAATAAATTTGGTATCTTTTGTGCTCTATCACTAATTGTGCATAGTTGAAATCTGAAATTGAGAGTAGCAAGGAAATGATCATAATCATTATCTTTTTAGAGGATGTAATAAACACAATCTTTGTTCTACGATGATGGCGCAAGGCGGTTGTGGATATTAGATGTACATAGAACATTTTGCATAATTATTAAACTTGTTTCTCAAGTATTCATTGAATATACTTCTATTCTAGACTTTTTAGGATACTTCTTCTCGCTCACATTTTCATGTTTTATATTGTTGGGCGTGACTTGGGGAAGATTATTAACTACAATTTTATTTTTTAAATTGCCATTTTGGATAATGATTGGCAGAAAATGTGGGTTTATGATTATATCTGTATGCACTTGGGTTTATTATGTGGATGATAACGGTTTTAACGAGAGTGTGAATTAAAAGCTTTATTGAATATGATTAGTGTCATTTCAGTAACTACTTTTCCTCTTCTAAACTTGCTGAAAACAAGATGATGAACATTCTTAGATCCATTTGATGTGTGCTGATGTCATTGTCATTACAAATATAAATACATATATTTAAAAATCATCCAATAAAAAAATAATACGGAAATATACTCATAAATAAGAAAAACAATTAATGAAAAATTGTGTGTGTGTGTGTGTGATTTATTCAAATAATGTTTTTAAAACGAAAAAAGATACAAACATTATTTTATTAAAAATTCAGTAAAAGATTAATGTCACTCAACATAAATCAAATGGAAGAAGATGAAATTTTTATAACATTTGAGACGAATAATAATTTTTTTAAGAAAATTTGCTCCGTATTTTAACCCTAACTTGATAAAGAAATCGTTAAAATAAGATATTTTAAATATATAAAAAATTAATTGAAATCAATGTTCGAGTTAAGTGTGTATTTATGTGTATTTATTAAAAGTTAAGATAAATTTTATATATAATTAGGAATAAAAACAAAATATATCATGTATGTTCAAATAAATAGAATTAAAAAATCAGATCAAACAAAACAAAATTAAATATTTTGAAATATCTATTTGTGACAAAGATAAACTAATGATGTTTAAATACTTTTTGGCTTAGTTGATTCCAGAAAGTGTATACAAAGTGATTATAGGTTCTGTAATGAGTTCAATTCCATTGAATATAAAATTTTGTTTTCTAATTTTTTTATACAATCAAATTGAATTCCTTTTATATGACAACTCAACTTATTCTCTCCTACTATTCGTAAGCTAATGACTAGTAGGTTAAAATAGATCAGACTAAATCATGTTCCTCCTCCTATATTTTCCTGGTATCTAGTTATAATAATAATAATGAAAATTTATATATATAAAATGATAATAACAACTTAGAGAATGTTTTTATCATGTTTAGTGACTTTGATCAAAAATTTTAAAAAATCAAAATAATATATTTAATCGTTATCATTGATGCAACAAAAGTATATATAATTTAATATTGAAATCTTCTTGTATGTTTTTTTTTTTTGGAAAAATGATAGTTTTGAAGTTGTATTTAATATGAAATCCATTTTATATAAGTTTTTCTAATTTCATCTCTTCCACTTTTAGGTACTCCCATACTTGAAAACGTTTCCTTAGAATAAGTTATAAATAATTAATATGAAACTTCCCTATGTACCTCTTTGAGTATTAAGAAAGGGTTCCTCTAATTGAACAATTGTATCTTCATTATCATGTTTCTGAAAAATATGTGAAGAGGTAGATTTGTATTGTTTTCATTTTCATGAGTATCTTTCCTCTTATCACTTAAAAGAAATTAATATATTATTTTAGTCTTCATCAATATGGCTATTTAAAAACAATTAAGACTAAAAATTAATTTATCAAAATCTAATCGAGAATTGAGAGAGTAATTACTAAAAATAATTATGATAATCAAGTGATCACAAATTAAAGAATGATTATTAAAAAACATATAATACATAATTTTACCTTCTACATTCATAACAAAATAAATATACAAAAAACTCATGAGATGAAAAAAATACTAAATATCAGAGGCGGACCTCTTTGGGGGCAGGGAGGGGCCCTGGCCCCCCTAAGATTTTGATTTTTTTTGAGTTATATATATATATATATATATATATATATATATAGTTATATATATATATATATAATTTATTAAATTTTTTAAATTGTAGGCAATATATATTAAAAATTAATAAAAATTATATTTCTTATTTCTTATTTTTTTTATTTAAACATAATATTTATTGTAAATACATAATAAAACATAAAATTAAATATAATAAAAAATAAAAATATTCAGGTTTAATTTTTCTTTTGGTTCCTGTTTTTATTTAAAAATTGACATTGGGATTAGGTTAATTACATCAACAAAGTAAATCATTCATATTAAGAGTCTCAATTTTAATGAAAAGATCATTGATCTGTTTCAAGAAATTTAACGAAATTGATAGTAAAAGATTGAATTACATTAGTTTTTCAAAAATCAAGACCAAATTGAGATTAAAAAAAATATTGGAGGACCAAATTAAAATTTTTAAAGGAAAGCATGAATCAAAAAAGTAATTAAACTAAATATTTATTAACATAATTTTTATTTTCCTTTTCATTGTCTTTTTAGTTTTTCACAAATTGTAATAATCTCTCACTCTCATATGTCTTCTTTTTATTTTTAAAGAAAAAAAAAAGTTAGACATAAACTCATTATATTTCTCATTTATCTTCTTCCTTTCCTGTCTCTTGTCTTGGTTGATAATGAAAACATTATTTTTTTTTTATCTCATGAGCTTTTTGTATATTCTCTTTTTTATGAATATAGAAAAAAAATAATAATGTATTATGTATTAATAATAATGAATATATTTTTTTTAATAATACATGTCTTAATTTTTTATTAGATTATGATCAATTATTTTTTAGTATTATTTACAAAAAAGGTATATTGATAAAGAATGGAAGAATAAATTAATCGTTTAAGAGTGATGAAAAGGAAATTATTGACTAAAACAAGATAAATTCTACCTCTTCACATATTTTGAAACATTATACTAATGATAAAAAATGTTCAGTTAGAGAAGTTAGTTTTTAAAGCATTATACTAATGATGGAATCTAATTATATCAAAATTATATTACTTTGGCATCTCCGACATTTTTGGTCAAGATCCGCCACTGCTAAATATTAAACTAATATTTTACTATCAAAATTTAAGAGAGTATTACTTCTTTATCTTAAAATATGGAAGATAATTGATGAGAATTGAGAGCAGAAATATTAAATTTATGCCTAACTTTTTAATTTTTTTTTCAAAAATAAATAAGATATACAATAGTGGAAGATGAAGTGAGAAACATAAAAGACAATAAGAGAGACCAAAGAAAATATCTCAATAATTTTTTTCATTATATTTTCTTTTATATTTTATTATTTATTAAGATTAAATATTATATTTCATACAAAAATTAAAAATTTATCTACTTTAATTTTCATTAATATAATATATACTATATTTAAAAATAAATAAAAAATTCAGTGAGGCCATGGTCCCCTACAACATTACTAACATCCATCACTAACCACACTCAATAATCTCATATCGCTTATGAGTGGAGGTTTAGGACGATTTAAATACTCATTCCACCTTTGGAGGTATCTTTTAAGGACAAAACTGTGACGAAGCACAAGCTCCATAGCAGACAATATCTTAGATGCATGGTGATTGACACTAACGATGACACTCCACTGACTTGAGATCGGAACATAAATGATATTCAACTTATATGCACCAATAAATTGAACTATTTTAGAGAATTGTACTACCCAAAACCATTTCAAGCGGATATGAATGTCTGGTTGCACATCCTCTAAGTTTGTAATGACTGATCATATGGACAACATCACAATATGATAGCAAGGATCAATGATTAGTAGAGGTTAAGAGTTAAAAAACATATTAGCTAGATCATTAAGCAAATTAATTAAGATAATTATCTATGAAGTTCAAGCATATATGAATTTCATACCTAACCAGGTAAAAGCTCATAAACTTAGTATAAATAGCATTATAAATGGTTTTGTTCACGAAGTAATCATGTTACAAGTTCATTATTACAACATTTATTACCATCCAACGATGTTCACTTATGACTTGAGTGTCAAAGTGTCTTTTGGAGGCACATCCACTCTCCAACTAAGACGTTAACTACTGAACTTGAGAGCATATCATATTATAGACTAAAGAGTGAAAATAAGAGTGACTATTCAATGTATATGTTTAAAAAACACATTAATAGTAATATTAAGCATTGTTAAATAATTGAATCAGTTACATGTGAGCTGATGTAAAAGAAGTGGTTGCAAAATCAATTAATTTTTAATAAAAAACTAGTCATAGATCAATTAGTAGATTTTTTTTACCAATACTATAATTATGAAAAAAATATTCATGTAACATGAAATATTCATCAACGTTGTATGTGAAAGTTCAATTATATTGAGTAAGACCAACTCAAAAATGTTTTAACATTCTAAGACTTATTAAGAAAATTATTAAATATGTTTTTAGTCTATAAATTTTGATAAAAATTGAAATTTGTAGTTGTTTGAAACTTTGATATGTTTTTGTCCAATACTAAAGGGCTTAAGGGACTTATGGTTCGGTATAAAACCTTGTTATCGGTTCCACAGTAGGCTTTAATGTTTCGATTTTAAGTCTGATGATAGAATCATTGTCAATCACCATGCATTCGAGGTATTGTACATTTTAGAGTGTGTGCTCTACCACAGTTTTGTTTTTAAAAGACACATCAAAGAGTGAAAGAAGAAAAATATTTAAACTGTTTTAAGTCTCGACTCTTAAGTGATTTGAAACTATTTAACATGGTAGGAACATTTCTATAATTAAATTAAAAGTAATGTGTATCATTATACTAAAACAAAAAAATATGCAATTTAGAAAAATTAACTCGACAAATCAATCCTCTAATTTTAATAAAATTGAAGAGATAGGTTAATTAATCTCAACTTACCACCCCCACTTAATCTTATTTTAACTTCTGAGGTCTTGAGAGGACAAAAACATGCTAACGTATCATTTTACACTCTATTTTTAATTCTTTTAGTCAATCCAACAATTTACCTTTGAATCAGAAGAGTTATGTATTTTCAAAACATTTGTATTGACGGAAGAAATGGCCCATACTATTTTACTCTCCTCACATCTTTGTAAAATGTTCATTCAAACAAAAGAAAACATTAATATATATATATATATATATATATATATATATTTTGCTATTGATTCAAAATATTTTTTTTTATAATGTTAATTCTCTAATTAATTTTGTGAGTCAATGTATTTTGATGCATGAACTTTTGAGGCGGAAAACCTCATCTTATTGTCCCTCTATTTTTTTTTTCAGAGACCATTATTATTACTACTAGAAAAAGTTACCTTTTAATTATATTGTTTATTTAACTGGTAGATGTCACTGAGTTTTCCAATAAACAAAAGTTATATTCACAAGGCTAATCAATGTGCTACAGGGAAGAAAAAGAAAAGAAAAAGAGAACATGTTAAGATTGTTTTACATAAAATGTAATTTCAAATAAAAATAAATTTATAGTATGATAGAAAATTTAAATAAACTATAATGTGAACAATAACAACAACAGAGATACAAGATCATGTTATCCCTACTTTAATATTAATTCTTTATATTAGTTGTTTACATGAATTAGTGAATTCATGGAAATGTTATCAATGTAAAAGAAAAATCATGAAGGCTTTAATATTAGTTAATAATCAATGTAAAAATTAGGTGACATTTTCTACTTTGGTTCTAGGTTGTGATATAAAGTCTGAAAGAAATAAAGAAGAATAAGACACAAGGTGGTGTCCAATAAGACATTTTTCATCAATTATATTTATAATTAATTAATTAATTAGTTAACACATACGATAATTATTTAAATAAATATAAATAATTTTTAAAATTTTATTATAAATAATTATTTTAATTTAAAGAAATTTAAATTTATAAAAAATGGTTAAATAAAAAATATCAATTTTATACAATGGTTACTTAAAGAATAAAATTTGTAAAATAATTATTTTAATTTAAAAAAAAAATTATTTAAAAGATAGAAATAAAAAATAAATATGTACACCAAAATGACCCCTTGTATAATATAATATATAGTATAGATGTAACATCTCAATTTCAGCAGCTTAAAACTAATAAAAGGGAGTTTCATCATAGTTCCAAAACAGATAATCCAGTGTACACAATATATTAATACGGTCTACCAAAAGGTATAACTATAAAAATAAAAAATATATCACTTATACACTTAAACTAAACTAATAAACTTTGTACTATTGATCACTGCTAAAGCTCCCACTAGAAACCTCCTCTTCAACACTAACACGATGGCTCTTTATCCTCCAAAAGTGCCTTTGACACTGCAACTACATCTGCTCCCACCGAATAGGTGATCATCGCAAAAGGAAACATACAACACAAGACAGGAATACAAAAAGCAAGGGTAAGCTAATCTGATTAAGGAATCATGCAGTTCAATTATAAACAGAAACCATGTAATCTTTCTCATTATCACCATAATCATATAGACCACCACAACACATATACACGACTCTAGACTCAATATCTGGATTATGTAAGCGACATCAGATCTCTTGGTGGCTTGCACCTGTAACGGTTCTCAAACTCTGCAGAGTCTGGACACATGGAGTATTCACCCGACCGTTCCCAAGGTAAGTCCCCTCCACGTCTAGACTGGATCAAGTCCAATGACGATGACCTCCTGCTACTCCTCACGACATAATTCATTCTGCTCTATTTGAGCTTGAATGATTATTGGAGTTTCAGGATACCAACCATTATAGATTCCTTACATCCTTACACACACTACAATTTCACTTGGATTTCCCTTGAAATTCCATTTCAACCTCATCTTCTCATAATTTGTATTCATCCAATTTAATCATACAATACATCAATGGTAGCATTCCAACCATACAGGGCCTAAGTTGCACAAGGATACATTAAAACATACATTTCAACAAAAGAAAACAGAATTAGAGCACTACTACTGCAGTAGCTCTCGCTCAGACTAAAAAGTCTAGTCTAGGCGAGAGGTCATCTCGCTCAGGCGAGCCAGTCTCGCCTAGGCGAGACACTAATAGTGGCAAAAAGAGAAAACTTGGGCGAACTCTCGCTCAGTCTAGGCTGGTTTGCCTAGGCGAGATCGTCTCTCGCTCAGGCGACCCCAGCTCGCCTAGGCGAGACTTCGTGCAGGAACAGAGGTGCATCTCCTAGTGTTTTCGCTCAGGCGAGCGTCATTCGCCTAGGCGAAAATATCAGGTCACAAACTTGTTCCCACATGTAGTGGATCAGTTTGCCTCAAGCACAAATCAATTATTCACCAAATCCTGCAATTCAAACACTAATTCATCTATCAAACACGTAATTCAAGCTCATCTACGGATTTTCTATTCAAATTAAGAAGAGTGGTTAGCTTCCCTTACATGTTATGCTGTTTAGACAGCTTTATAAACGTCAACGCCTTAAAAATGTCAACACCTTTAACTCCACAGGATGCTCTATCTACACATAGAAACATCACAAGAACGATCAGGACATACCGTTATGATCATTGATCAACAGAGACTCATACTGATGATTAAAACGTCGCATGCAAGCGGAAGAGGGCTTGCATGCAACAGAAAACAGAAAAAGACTAAAAAGAGAGCGGAAACTCAGCTTACGCGAACGGAGAAACTGATCGGTCCAATTTGAAGAGCTTGCCGAGAGGATCAATCCTACGGTCTCAGTTCTTCAATTAGACGACCAGAGAAGTCAGAGAACTCTAGAAAAGTGATTTCTAGAGAGATAGTGTGTTTTAAAATAATGAAACTCGTTTATAACAATTCTATTTATACTAAAAGCTTTTAATATTAAAATTATCGAGTCTCACTATTTTTAAACCACTATCACTTTTAAAACGCCATTTTCTAGGATCTTACGGTAAATACAAAGAGTAGATATTGCATCAATTATATTTAAAAACCCAATTACAATATTTAAAAAATTATCATTTAACATTGAATTTTGTAAATAAGTTGTATTATCTACATGAATAAGTAGTCCCTAGATCTGGACATACGGAAGTAGGTGTAATATTATCCTTTATGTTATTTATTAATGCAGGACAATAAAAGTAATTTTAATATTAAACTATTAAGAATATAAAATTTGAGAATAGTTGTGTGTATGTTACGAAATTATTTAATTCTATTTTAAAATTGTTAATTAATAAGACAGCGGATGGAAAAGATGTATAGAACGACTAGGATCAAATTAAATCTTTGCAATATTTTTCCTCATAAAAGATTATTAGAAACTTTTTAAATTAATAAAATTATTCCAATAATGAGTAATATAAGAAATAAATAAGTATTAGAAAGGCAATTTAATTACCTTTGACTTTTAGTCCTATAGAATTTGCCTCTTTCAAGAATTTTTGAATCACATAAGTTCCTTTATGTTTAAAAAAGAGTAAAATTGGCTCCTATTTCAACTTCCCTTCTCATTTAAACTTGTAGCATTCTTTTATTCATCCAACTATTTGAGTTTTAACTAATTTAGGATAATAAATATTTTAAAAGCTTGAAAGTCACAAATTAGTATAAATTTGTAAGAAATGAACCATCTTATATTATGATCTTTAATTTGATTTTGTGTATGCATAATCACACAATTTTAAAGAAATCTGTGCTAACTATATTATCTAGTAAAATCTCTAATTATTTAAAGAGAGAGAAAAAAAAGTTAGGTATATCTACATATTTGGACATGGAGGTAGTTGTGACATAATACCCCTTGAATGGAAGTTGGGGTGTGGCATTGTGTATGAGAGAGTGAATATCACTAATTTATGATTTTGGTTCATTGTAGGACTTCATTTTTGGTGTATTAGTGCTGTATATTAATGTATTTTTATGTGTATTAATTTGCATTTAGTGTGTATTGGTGCTGCACATGTTCTCAATTTGTTTCAAATTTGGACTATTTTGGTACTTGTTTTATAGATTTTGTACCTATTAGTGTTACTATTTCGGACTACATTTTGGTGTAACTGTTGTTGCTTTACATTTGGGTGCAATTTGGAACTTCATTTGGTGGTGGTCCTATCTTATATACATTTTTGTACTAATGTATGATGCATTTGGGCATTTCTGAAATGTACTTTTGTGCATATTTGAGGCAAAATATGTTTGTATTACATTTTGGGAATTAATTAATTATGGTGTTGCACATGTAAAACATACACACTGGTATTTTGGGTTACATAGGTTTTTATATTTTCCTTTGCTGAAAATTTAGGTATTGACGAAGTTTGAAGTTCATTGCAAAATATTTGAATCGAAGGCTCTGAAACATTTTGGTTAACAGAAGTTTTTTTTTTTATTTGAAAGTTTTTTTTTTTAATGTATATCTCACATGAAAACAAAATGGAATCTCAATTTATGTAAATATCACATCCTTAATTTCACCTTTGGCTTTGCTTTAGGGTTATTATTATTATATACTTAATCTGATAAAAAAATATTAGATATATAATATTCTTTTTACCACGTCAAACTATTTTTTATTATTGTTTACATGCTTGGAGTTTTGAGTTTTTTTTTTTTACCAATCTAGGTTAACTTTTTTTTTTAATTATATTTTTAGGTCGATTTAAAAAGAAAAGGTTTAGAACTAAGTTGTGTCTTATTGACACCACTTTAATATGAAGAAGTGGTTTCCACCTTTGACCATTTGTGACTTGTGCAGTTGAAGTTGTTGGAATACGAGACAACTTCTATTTAATTGTTCAAGTTGTGAAAAAAAAAATGACTTTCATTAAAATTAAATGTAATTAATCATGTACTGAATAAAGTTGTGGAAAGATAGGATAATTTTTACTTAAAATAAATTCTTGTCTGAGTTAGACTTTTACTTAATTATATATATAATCATTCTTTAATTTCCAAATCAAATATAAAATAGATTTACGAATTCAATTACTTTTATTAATTGAGTTATATTTGTTAAGATTGTAATTTACTTTTTAATTTTTAACTATATATAGTAAAATGTAAAAGACATTTGTCTATTTGGTTTGTATACTTCATATTTTATTCGTTATCAATTGTATTTTAAAATAAAAATGGAAATAAATTTACGTATTGTAATAATATAATATAATACAAATAACTTACTATCTGTGTCCTTTTTCACTAGGTTTGATAATTACTTTTCTTATTTGTATATAAGAGATATTGGATAAATTTTTTCTTGTATTAAATCAATCTTCAGAAAAATTCAACTGAAAATGCAACATTTTTTTACAATGAAAAATAAATACGACAGTAAAGTGAATTTTTAAAAATTATCCCTGAAAATTTTTGTTTAAAAATATATGGATTTTAATTTAAAAATAAAATAATCATCTTATTGTTAAATTCTAGGACACTGAATTGGTAATAATAATAAAAAATTGAAATTCGTGCAATGTACGAACTTTGAAGTCAGTTTAGTTTTAGACATAACAAATCTCACTCCAACGTTGTATGAATGCGTCACTTTTGTCTCTATGTTTTAAAATAAAATGGTACGGTGTAGGTTTTGTTTGGTAGCAAAGACAAAAGGTCCCCTGTATTCCTACCAAAATGTACACCATTCATCTATCAGATAATTTTAATCATAATAAAAATTGAAAATTTTATTAATGGTAACAATTAATATACAAGATAAAAAATATTATCTCAAAATTTTATTCAAAATACTTTCTTAAATACTAGTTAATAACCACATGTGCAATGAGTTTTATCAAGGTTTTTAATGATTTTTATCGCACACTGGTAAACAAAGTGAACGCAATAACGCCTGAAAAGCAAACGAAAATAAAAAATAAAAAATAAAATTAGAATAACTTTATTCTTTTTTACAATTAAATAGAAAACAGTATATTTGTGTACGATGTTAGAAGATCTTTTACGCGTTAAAGTAGCAGGCATGTCTCCATCATGCTATCGTTAAGCTTAACAACTCTTCTTCTTTCCCGCGTGATTACTCGTAACCACTTTTATTTACCTATTTTAATTATTTCATTCCTTTAATTAATTAATCAATCAATTACTCTGTTAATTTATTTTGTTCAAAAGAAAAAAAAAAGAAGAAAATATATCGAAGAAGTTGCAACATCACATCACTCTTATTTTAAAGTCATTCTGGTTTCTGTTTTGGTCCCTAGATATTTTTATCATTTAATTAATCTAAAGTATAATTTAAAAACTATCATTATTATTAAAATAATATAGTTTATTATACACAATAATTTATCATTATGTAATGTAATAGTATAAACAATATGTACTATTAATTGGAAAGAAAAACGATAAATGTATTTGTTTTTCAACAATTTTATTATATATCATTATTTAAAATATGTAATTATATAGTCTTTATCTTTATTTAAAATATCTACGTAAATTCTTTATAGAATTATTGGTTATTTTGAAATAGTAATAGAAATCAGAGACTAGACCAAAGTTGTAAAAAAAAAAAAGGGCTGTTTGGTCATTTGGCGTGACCACCTTTTCCCATTCGTTTTCAATTTCATCACTCATTTTTTGTTTTTTCTGGTTTCGTCGTCCTCCTCTGACTCCGAGCAGTGTCTGCACTCAGTTAGCAGAAGGAGCAAGAGAGAGAAAGTGAAAGTGAAGAAACAAAGTAGAAAAGAGCGAGCGTGTTGAGAGAAAAAACTGTAAGAAGAAACAACCCTAACGTTCTCATGGAAAGCTTGGCGCATTCTCGCCAACCAAACAAGTTTCCCGTCACAGTTTCCAAGAAAATTACCGGCGCCGCAGGAGGCGCAGGTTTTCCGGCTGAAACTCTATACGACCACGTATACGGCGGCGCGACGAGGTTCGCCGGCGGCCACTCCCTCTCGCCACGCTTCGAGGACTACGGCGAGATTTTCTCCAGCTTCCACGCGCCGCGCGCCTCCGCCATTCCGGTGCTGGATCTTCCGTCGCTCGATGACGGCGAGGTCTTCTTCGACTTCCGAAACGTCGCGTGCGACTACTCCGAAATTTTCCGAGGCTTCGACGGCCTCGATTTTCGGCTCTCGTACGAGGACTTGTTTCACGACAGTGTCTCCGAAGAAGACGACGGTGATGATGCTGAAGAAGAAGAAGCATGGTATGTATAAATGCCATCGCGGTTGTTGTGTTTACAGTTTGGTTTTGATTGTTCGTTGAAATGCATGATTGGATTTGGTTTTGTTTTAATGCGCAGTGGAAACTCAAGGCAATGAGTTTGTGCATTTTAGTATCAGTTTGTGATTTTAGTTTCGTCGTTGAGGATTTTGGGGTAATGGTAGTGAAAATGGGCTTTTTATATGAAGCAACGGGAACTACGGTTTTTGCTTCTGGTTATTGCATAGGATAGGAAGACGCTGGGTTTGTTTTTTTTCGTAATCCTACTCCACCCCCGTTTTTCTAAAGCAAGGGTGATAAGTATTCTTTTGTCGATTAAATGGTGAATTCTTTGGATTTACAGATATATTGTATATGGTGTTACTGTTGTCAAATGCTTCTGTCCGCTTTTCAGTATTTCTTTGTGTTTTTAGAAGTTTTTTGTTGCAAGATTTTGTTTTCTTTATATCTATTTTTTGTGCTTTACTCTCTCTCTACTCTCACTATATTTTAATTTACTGAGATTGGAATTTGATATTGCAACGATATAACCGTGTTCTTTCTTCATTGGTAGGACGCCGGTGGAAACTGATTCATTTTCCGGAGACTTGGACCATTTTGGATTTCACGAAGGCATGCCAAATGATGATCATTTCCGGTCTTCTGATGGAATTACAGAGTTCAACGTTTTGTATCATAAGGTAAATGGTACAGGCAATGAAGATATGTCAAAGGGAAAAAGTACTATTAGTCAGTTGCGTGCTGCTCCTGAATTCGGTCAAATATTTGATGAAACCACGCACTTTCATAGGACGGATCCTTCCTTACAGGTTGTTGATGATGTTGACCTCGATATGGAATTTAATGCAAGCCAGGCAAGGAGAAACCATAGAGAAATGGTGTCACTTCCGGTTAATTTTACATCTGGTGAACAGGTTTTTGGTAGTGATCTTGATCTGCGCAGTGGATGCTGCAAAAATGATTCTCATTCCAGTGAAACATTCATAACTGTGTCTCACATTAGCCTCAGAACCCTACCCTCTCAAGTGCCGCCCCCTTCTCGGCCACCACCTGTATTGGATGCAAAACAGGAATACACTGGTGGTTTTCTTTCAAAGAAAGAGGGGATTGACATTGAAGAGACCCTTGGTGATACTTCGCCACCTTTCCTTGATGTGGAGGTTGATACAAATTCATCTGCTGCTTCTATCAAAGAAGTCATGCATAGATCTGAAGCAAAACATAGGAGTGCCAAGGAATTGAAAGAGAGAAAGAAGAGGCTTTCCGAAAGCAATGCAGATTCAAGATATGATGTAAAGGTTAATGAAGCAAAGACAAGTGTGAATATAACTAAATTTGATAGTTTGAATGATAAAGGTGTGCAGAGAATCGGCAAAAAGAAAATTTCTTTCACAGATGAAAGGCAGAAAACTGGGAAGGCTGCCCCAGAAACTCTGGAATTGTTAGAAGGGGAAAGACTTCTAAACGTGTTTGATGAAACGCATATCAAGGAGTCCAGGTCATCTCAAGAATCAGATAGAAGTACTGGAATTGGGATGTGGAAAGAAGCAACTGAATTTTTTGAATTGGTGGGAACAGAAGAGCCTGGAAAGGTAATTACGCCCACAAAACATAGCCATACTAAGAAACTGGTTCAAGATATCAGAGCGCATGAGTGTGGCAAGGAAGAAAGGGAAGCGTTCAACGTTAAAGCAGAATACAAAAAGGTTGGAGAAGTTGAAGGTCCTCAGCAAGAGGAATGCAAGGAGAAATACAAAGTAGGAAATGGGGCTCATGAACAGAGAAAAACCATTAAAAAATCTAAGTTATCTGATGAGGAGTTCAGGCAGAGAGAGCATGTGAAGAACGAGGAAATGGCCGAAATATTTGGGCTAGAAAAGAGTGAGAAGGCAAGAGTGGTCAGTCTACATGGAAAAACTGATCAGAAAGTACCTAAAACTGATCAACCAGGATGCTTAAAAGACATGTTCGAGACACAACGCAAGGAGCACAAACAAGTTGAGATTGAGAAATCAGAAGAGGTTGATAGAGAAAGGCTCAGTGAAGTACAGTGCAGAATGAAGCATATGGAAAGTGAGAAAAAACAAAAAGAGGATGAACAACTACTACTGAGTATGAAAAGGCATAAACAGTCTCAGAGAATGAAAGAAAACGGAAAAATTCAAAGAGAAGCTTCTGCTCTTGGAGGTGTAGAGAGTGAGCAACGGGTGAAAGATTCTGTTAAGCTAGAAAAGTTCGAAAGATCAAATGAAGCCTGTACTCTGGATAGCCACAAGGAAAATATGACTTACAAAATAGAAGATGAAATTATCCTTGAAGCTACACAGATTCACAAGAAGAAGCAATTGAAGGAGACATGTCAAAATGAAGTTGGGAAAAGCCGCAAAGGTTCTTGTACAATGGAAGAAAATCATGAATGCTTAAAGGATGCTCTTGAGCAGGTAAAGAATGAAAAGGGACTTAAACGGGACTTTGAACTAGAAATGAACGAGAAAAGATCTGGAGTGACTTTTGAGCTAGGGGAAAATGAGCCTTGCGAAAAAGATCAAGGTAAAGAGAAACTTAATGAAATTTGTGATGGGTATAGAAAAGGAGATAGACTAAAAGATATGGGTGAAGGCATATGGCTTCAGAATGTTCTGAAACAAGCTCCAGAACTACAAATGAATATTGGAAATGAGACTCAGAGAAAGAAAGAAATCGATTGCCCATCAGACCTAGCATGTGACAGCGAAGGAACTGTGGATAAATCACGTGAATACAGTGTGGATAAAGCTTTGGAACAAACAGAAGGTGATGGGAAAGGGATTCACTTGAATTTTGCAAAAGAAACCAGTGAGGAACGGAATACAGAGAGTGATGACAATCTTGTGTCTGCTCACTCATCGTCCATTCATGAAGAAAATATTTGCATAAAGGAGCTATGTCAAGACCCTATAGCTGACCAAGAAATTGGAAAGAGTGTCACTGCCTGCAAGATTGATGAAAAGAAATTGGAAGAGGTATGTTCGGAAAATCTGAAGGATACTGGGAAAAAAGGGGCTTTTGAAATGTCCCAAGGAGAACTAGAGCATTCAGGAAAGATGACTTGCACTAGTACAAATGTCAATGTCAACGAGCATAGTTTTAACAGTGAACAGGCATGCACAAAGGAAACTAAGCCAGCCCCTCAAATGGAATTTGATGCACGGAATGGAGTGAGGACAATTGATGGATGGGGTGAGAGAGTAAAGACTAAACAACATGTGAATGTTTCACTAAACACTGAAGAGAGCCGGGACCGAATGTCATTAAGCCATGCTAACGTGTGTGTTGATTATGGAAGGAACACAGTAGCTGATGAACCTGCTACAGTACAAGAAGCGGTAAATATCAAGAAGTCTTCTGAAAGAGGTCATGCATCAAATTCCACCAAAAGCAAAGATAAAAGTCTTGATGAAACTTCTGCTTCAATAGAGAAAGATGCTGAGAGGATAAGAAGAGAAAGAGAGTTGGAAGAAGATCGTTTGAGAAAGATAGAAGAGGAGATGGAGAGAGAAAGGGAAAGACAGAAAGACAGAATGGCTGTTGACAGAGCAGTGCTGGAGGCTGAAAGGGAAAGGGAAAGAGGAAAGGATCGGATGGCAGTTGATAAAGCAACTTTGGAGGCTCGTGATAGAACATATACTGAAGCTCGGGAGAGAGCAGAAAGGGCTGCCTTTGAGAGAGCAACTGCGGAAGCTCGACAGAGAGTACTGGCTGAAGCCAGAGAAAGACTTGAAAAGGCATGCGCTGAGGCTAGGGACAAAACATATGCTGATAAGGTTGCTGCAGAAGCCAGATTGAAAGCACAGCGAACTGCCGTAGAAAGAGCAACTGTTGAGGCTCGAGAGCGTGCAATGGAAAAAGTAAAGGTTGAGAGAGCGGCATTTGAGTCCAGAGAACGATTAGGGAGGTCTGTCTCTGACAAATTTAGCGTTCCTTCCAGAAACAGCGGAAGACAGGGCTCTTCATCCTCAGTAAGTATTCACAGACCCACTTAAATATGCAAGTGATAAATTTCATTATTGCCTGCTGACTTTATAATATTTACATGGCAGGATATGCTGGATCCATTTTGTCAGAACTCTAGTTCCTCCACTCATTCCAGATATCCGTACTCCTCAGTTTATGGTGGTATGTGATGCATCAAACCCATGACTTACTTTTGTATAAACTTTCAAACAACACTTTAGTGCTTCCACTAGATAATCCTGACCAGGTATTGTCCTTTGCTTGAAGCTTCCTCTTTTACTGAAAGATCAGAACGAGAAGGTGAATCAGCTCAGAGGTGTAGGGCTAGACTGGAGAGGTATCGCCGAACAGCTGAACGTGCAGTAAGTTCTCTAACCTTGTTCATCATGCATTAATTGTACTTATAAAATAAATGAGATTGACGATGACTTTCGGGAAAATGCAAGGCAAAAGCTTTGGAAGAAAAGAACATGCGCGACCTTGTAGCTCAGAAGGAGCAAGCTGAGAGAAATGTGAGCTTATGTCCAAACTGTTGCTTTTTATAGGTTCAGATTTGTTGTTTCAACATTTTGTTGATTACTAGTCTGATCCTCTTTGCAGAGATTAGCAGAAACCCTGGATATTGAAGTCAGGAGGTGGTCAAGTGGAAAAGAAGGAAATTTGCGTGCATTGCTTTCAACCTTGCAATATGTAGGTTTTTCATATTCTCAAATAACCCTTATCACTCCTTTCTCCTCTCTTATTCTGAACTACTTTTTACTGAAGACAGTAAGGAGGTGATTTGAAGGTCCACTAGAACTAGTCTCAAACAGATGAGACTAAATTGGTTTCTTAATCTTTTCTAATTGTTGATAGTTCGTTATATGTGGTTCTTATCTAGTTTTTTCACATTGTCAGATTCTTGGGCCTGATAGTGGGTGGCAGCCAATCCCACTGACGGACGTTATAACTTCTGCTGCTGTCAAGAAAGCTTACAGAAAGGCCACCCTTTGTGTCCATCCCGACAAATTACAGCAACGTGGAGCAAGTATTCAACACAAATACATATGTGAAAAAGTCTTTGATCTCCTAAAGGTATTTCATGCGTGCCATCTTCCAGTTGATTTATTTATGTGAATCATGTGTAAGTTCTGCCAGAGCGAACCATAATGCTGTTGCAGAGCTTCTATTATATCAAGTGCACATGCACATCATATACACATTTGCATGTGAAATTATGCAAACACGCAAGCATGCCAATAATGCTAATGCGCGTGGTGAGGTTGATATCTGACCTTTTACAAACCTCCTTCCCCAAGCTAGAATGTCATGAGCGTTCGCGTTCTGCATTTTGTTTCTTACTTCATATACATGGCAAGTTGGTTATTCCAACACCCCTCATTCTGATGAAAAAACATTAAGTTGGATAAAGTATCTTGAACTTCATTTATTAATTATCATGTTCGACCTCTCATTTTTGCTTTCTTTCTTTTCCTTTTCTGTCCTGTTTCAATATCCAGGAAGCTTGGAACAAATTCAACTCAGAAGAGCGATAGCACACCTTATGTTTTTTTACATGTCCCTTTACAAGAGAGCAGTTCCCTTCACATGTAATGTGGGCTACTGGGGACGAATACCACGTTCTTTTATCATTTTCAACGTTCTGTAATATTTATTATTCCCTAAATATTTATATGTAAGAAATACTCATCCTACCAATGCAAAAGTTAAAGGGTAAATACATACAAAAAGGCATATAGAGGCTTGTATTTATACCATCAGACAAACTTTGGAATCCCAGTTCTAAATCTTGAATTTATTACAAGGATATAAAACATCATGAATCTGCACGAAATTTACTGAATGTTTCTGTCTGTCAGTTTAGTTAAGCAAAGATGAAAAATTATTATCGATCGCACTTTTAACCTTCCATTGGTAGTGCTACTTCTGCTAGCGGTTTTGTTGTACGACTGACCAGAAAATAAGATTGATTGGTATTTTAAGTTTTTTGGTGAGAAAATAGATTAAAACAGGCAAAATTCACGAGGGAATACAGGATGAGATAAATCTGCCAGTCATGCCAACAGAATAAAATCAGGATGGAACTCAGATAACTCAGATTCTAAAAGAAACATGAACTCAACTCGTGTATTTCTATAGCCACGTTCCAAATGAACATAAAATGTCCATGATGATCCCGCATTGCTACGACTTTTTTCCAAGCCTTATCTTGATAATGAAATTGAAGTCGCTTGTGGTGTCTTAATAATGAGGCATTTATTCTCTGCAGCCAGCATGACATAAGCAGAAAACTTCGAAAGAGTGTTGATAGATTCACTAAATAAGACACTAGACTCACTAAACTGCTTATTGATTGTATTAAAAAGAACACTCATTTCGTTAGAGTCTGTTCCTTATATTTTCCTTAGCCAGAATGTTGTTAGGAGCTGAGTGTCTGCACGTGGAAAATAATTCATTTTGAGCTTATCATTATTGTGAACCCAAAAATAAGATTCTATTTCTGATGCTCTAATCTAAGATTAGTGACAGATATTTAAAAATTATTTTGGAACCAAAATAATGTTTAAATTAAATGTAATTTTAATGCCTGATTTCCGTGCAAAGTTATGGGAGTCTATTTTGTTATACTTATCAAGATAGTACAACCAACTAGATCAATAATTTTAGAAGAACTAAAATAAACACATTTAAAATTTATATATTTAATTATTATTAATAATAAAATTAAAATAAATAATTGGACCATTAACATCATGCTTCAAAAGACGGAAGAAATTGGATTTATGTTGTTTTCATTTACATACAACTTCTTTTTATCACTTTTAAAAATAAATATATTCTTTTATTTTTAATAGATAATTTATTTTAAAAAATTAAGATTAAAAAGTAAACTATCAAAATCTAATTAAATATTAAGGGACATAATTATTAAAAAGAAAATATATAAAAATCAAACCAAACAAAAAACTTGAGATAAAAAAAATGTGAAACTAAAAAGTATTAAATGACGCAAAAAAGTTATTTTCTTTTTCTTCAAAATGACAAAAAACATGTAAGAAATGATAATAAAAATAATAAATTTTTATTTAATTTCTTTATTCATCCATTCATTTTTGAAATTTGAAAATTAAAATATATTAAAATTTAAAACAGACGAATTTCAATTTTATATGAAATTTAAAAGTTAAAAACATACTTAACAAATAAAATTATAAGTAACTCTTTTAGTTTTTAATTAATTAAAAATTAGTAGTAGATTATGATAATTAAATCACTGTTCGGTACAACCCATTACTAGAACCATGATGCTTGCGTTTGGACTTGATTTACTTGCGAAGCTTAGAAAATAAGACAGCTATGTCGACAAAGAAATGACGCAATTTTATTTTTAGTTTTTTACATTATGAAAGAAAAAAAAAATAGTTCCTACAATTTGATTCTTAGATAAGTTAATCGAAGTTAGTATATGGCGTTGTTAGCATCTACCATATATGCACTTTCAAATTTCATATCATCAATTTCATTAATGTGGTTGACATCTATAAAGTTAAAAAAATGCATTTTTTTTGGAATTACAGAAACTATTTTTTTAATTGCATAATTAACTGTTATTTTTAATTTGTGAAACAAAAACAAATTTGACTCAAATTTAGACTAAAAACATAGTTAAATTTATTTTACTATAATATCAAATAAAATATGTTGTCATTTATTATAAAATATAAAAAATAATGCTTAATAATAAAACAAGTAGAGTGCATCAATTATAAGAATAAACACGTCTAAAAAAATTAAATCAAATTAATGTATGTGAAATATAATTAACCCCCATTAACTACACATGTAATAACAATTATTTATTTATTTATATGAATTGAATACACATATAAAAAATTTATAATGATTGGTGCATTACTCAAAGCAAAAGCCCTTTATATTAATAAGTTTTATCATTTGTATAGTATAGTTGTTTCAATTATGAAAATACATAAATTTGGCCAACATGCAAGCCAGTACGTTAAAGCCTATTCTTGCTCGAGGCAATAAAAAATTGTGTTGATAATCAATGCCAAGTCAAAATAAATTTAGATTTGAAATTTCATACATTCCTGATAATTATTATTATTATACAAGTTTCTTAAACTAATTCTTTATTTGTGGTTTCTGTAATATTTTTGTTGTTGTAATTCCTACCATATTTTATTTTTTTAAAGAAAATCATATACAATTGTCTTAATGTTAAGAAAGTTTAATAATCTCATTTTTAAATGTTTTATTTTTCATTTAATTACGATTGAAATAAATTCTATTTGATAGTCTGTTTAGTTCCATTTGAGGATATATATATATATATATATATATATATATATATATATATATATATATATATATATATATATATATATATATATATATATATATATATATATATATATATATATATATATATATATATATATATATATATGCCAAAAAAAGACCAGTGATGTAGAGAGTTAACTACTCTCAAGTCTTTGAAAAATAATTTGACGGAAAAAATTTACGGTGATGGCGATGTCGTTGTGGTTTAAAGGAGAAGAATAAATAAGAGAAATTTTAATGTAAATGAGATTTTTTTTTAAGAAAATTATATAAGTGAAAATATACGCTCTTTGAGGAAGAAGACAATAGAGAGAAGGAAAAAGAAATTATTATTATACATTTAGAGTGGTCAAAGTTTTTGAAATTAAGAATGAATTAGAGTAAAAGTTTTCTTTCCAGCTTCCAAAATTTTGAAGCAAACAAGAAAAAAATTCATTTTTATGAAAAAACGTAAAATTTAAACTTACACTTAGACATCACAATTTACAAAATTAAAGTTGAAGTAGTTCATAACAAAGTTTTTAGGTAAAAAGATAGAATAATACATAGCTGGGATGTAGTAGCACATTGCTTCCACAAATAAACCTACCCTTTCCATGAACTCATATAAAATAAAGATGGATTTATTATTTTTATTGGTTCGATCTTTTAACGTTCATGATTACCGAATTAAACACTCTAGTTGAACAAGTGTTAGTTGTTTAGAAGTTACAGAAAGTTGATGTTTCAATGTTTGAAGTAAGACCAATTCCTTTTAACATTTTTTATATACTGTTTGCCTCATTCAAACATATATATACCTTGTCTAAGTGAGTATTTGTTTTTTCAATATATCATTTTGCAGGCACCACGAATTTAAAAGGTGGATACTACTAACTATTTGACTGAGAAAATCAAGATTGGGATACAAATACTTAATAACTTGATAGAATTTTACAATTGTGGGAACGGCGAAGCAGAAATAGTCAACATAAGTTGCATAAACTGAAGTTTTCTAATCAAAGGGGTGAGTAATAACCATTCAAAACCATGATATATTCTATTAATCAATAAAAAATATATCAAACTTAACCAAACTTGACCTCAAATATGCATATATATAAAGCCTCCCACTATGTTCTGCAACACCATTCATCTGCAATTCCCACCAACCCTTTTGCCCTCACACTTTCCACTGAGACAACATCATTATTCAAAACCTCGTCTTTCACAAAACAAGATCCAACCATGTTTCGATCCATGAGTACTCGAAGAGGTCCAGGGAGGTACGAGAGATTAGGTAAAGAATCGGTTACCACTGCACTCTTGAACGAGGGTTTCAAGAGGAGCACGAGTTTGCCTTCTTGGGGACCCAACCCTTCAAGAAAAATGGCTTTGGGTTCCACCTTTGGGGCCTTCAATCTTCAGAGAAACCCCACAAAGAAGGGAAATAACAGTGAAAAGAAAAGTCACCCTCTTCTCAGTTTCTTGGCTCTTCGTAGGAAGAAGAAAACAACAGCAAGGCCTGAATTTGCGAGGTATCTTGAATATCTCAAGGAAGGAGGCATGTGGGATTTGAAGTCCAATAAACCTGTCATGCATTACGTTTGATTCTTGTTTCAATGCACAATATTAGTGTATTTCATGTAAGAATTCATTCGTGTAGAGTATATGGTTACTTTTGGTATAAGTCATACATTTGAATCAATTGGGAACATTCAAAGTTCATCATCCTGTTTTCAATAGGTTCTTCTAATATAAAGATGTTATTTTTTCTATGATGGATTGGAGATTACATTTTTTTTACTGAGTCGGTGTTGATAATGATTTTGTTTATGAAGACATTTCTTTATTCTATTTTGGTAAACTACCAAATTACTTATGTAATAAGGGGTTGGTTCTAAATTATTCATTTGAAGTTTCAGATCGAGTAATATAAAAAATAAGAAGAGAGTATTAGAAAAATATTATAAAAATAAAATTTTTGAATAATCACTCAAATTCAATATATTTATTTGGATGTATGGATACGAGAATTTGGATAGTTTTGTGTTAATTAGAAGATTTACAATATAAAAGATTTGCAGTTTTTATAGTTGTGTGTGGATGAGAAAATTTGCGAAATAAAGAATTTGTAGTTTTTGTCTATAAAAAATTATGCAAAGATTTATATTTTTTATTCGTGAAATGTTGAATCACGTTAATTTCCATATTTTTGAAATGTTTGATTATTTTGTTGTATGTAAATTTTGGTTCTATGATATTGTTATGTTCAACTACTCGGCTAACGATCAAACTGGAATTGAAACTTTCTATAATTTATGATTCGTGGCCACCGAATCCAAAATCCGATCTCATTAATAATAACTACAATTCTAAAAAACATTAAACGACAAATCATTATTAATTTCCTGAACTTAAGATAGTCATGGGCTATTACAGTACCTATCTCTAAAAACTAATCAACAAAACATTATTAATTAAACAATGACTTATAGAAATCCCATTTTTATACGTATTCTGATGGAGGCGAGTTTGTTAAAAGTAGAGGTGCCCTTTTTAAAAGATTAAAACTTAGGCCTATAAGTACAATCTGACTTTTGGACAATTTTTTGGCATATTTTATTAGTACTGATAACTCCTTTTTTGGAAAAATCTTGAATTATTTTTATTTACTTTTCTTCATTCTCATACTTCAATAAGTTGTTAGATGGTTGTTCCGAGAACTAACCGAAAAATTGAGTTCGACACAAGAGATATCTATTTTATAGATCGAGAAGTTGATCATGAACTTAAATATATGCACTTAGAATATTGAGTTCAGATTTTTTTAGTAGATAATTTGGTGTTGTTCGAGCATTAAAAATACATAATATTTTAGTATTTTAAAAATACTTTTAATATATTTTAAAATTTCAAAATTAATGATCATAACAATATTTTTGAAAGCAAGACAAAAATATAATATATAAAAACCAGCACAAAATTTAAATTCTTTTAATGCTCATTCCTGGTCATTCAAATATATATTATATTATTTTGGTTAACTGAACTTATTTTTTTAGGAATTAAGAAAGTTTTTAACATTAGATATCACTAATATTGAGAATTATGTAAATTAAATGGCTATTATTAGGGATGGCAACAAGCTGGAGGGAGACGAGTTTCGCTATGTCATACTCATTTTTTGTAGAAATTTTTATCTCTCTCCTCATACTTAAATCTAACGGGTATCAAACTTTTGCCTCATCTTTATTTGAATCGGGTAACAGGTATAATCTTGTACTCATATCCGTACCCGTTTTCTTACTACTTCAACATTAATTTTAATTAATTTTTATCAAATAATAAAAAATTACGGTAAAGGAAACATAATATTATCAAATATTCAATATTAGGAGGATGATTGTTTCTTTTATGTCAAAGTACTTTGAAATAAATAATAATTGTTTACATTTTAGATTAAAATACCAAATAAAATTTCATGCTAAATAAAATTTCATGAGAACAAAAAATATTTATTAAATTTGCAAACATTAATCAAACCTAATTCATAAAATTTTAAAATATTTTTAAAGAAATATAAAAGGAAAACAAATATTCAAATTAAAATATATTTTAAATGTTTGTTTACTTCAATCTTTTAAATTCTAATGAATCTCTTTTTTATACACTAATAAAAGTTATAATACACCACTTGATCAAAATGATGCAAAAAATAAATAATAAACATAATAATAAAATTTTAACATAGATCTTATATTTTTTGAACTCCAATCTATGTTGGATGGTGATAAAAAAATATTCATAACAATAACATTAAATTTTTATATTGTAGTAAATAAAATTTATTTATACAATTATAATGAAAAAATTGTAGTATGATTGATAATAAGTTAGAAAATAAAAATTAATTAGATAAAATATATCGAAATAGTATTTTACATGATGAAAATAAACAACAAATAAAAATATTAAAAAATTAACAAATGTTTAGAAACAATTTGAGAGACTATCGAAAGAAATGGCATAAAGGGAAATAAATGTATAATTAAGAGTATGATAAGATGAAAAATACCTTAGAGATCTAAGAAATTTTTTCAAATATCACATATATACTCAATGGCTAAGAAATAACTTGTTTTAGCCAAACAAAAAAGTTCTTAAAATGAAACAAAAATTAATAATAATAAGTAAAGAATTTTTTTTATATTACCTAGTAAATGAAAGGTTTGTGCTATTAAACATTTAAATTGAGAGTATTAAACATTCTTTTGTGAAAAGAAAATATACAATAAATAAAAATATTAAAAAATAATAGAAATATTCAAATGTGAAACATGAAAAAAATTTAATTGACATACATAATTTTAACATAATTACATAAAGATTATAATAAGATGAAAAATATAGTGGAGATGCGAATGAGTTTTATGATAAACCAAATAATAAAAAGAAATAAAAAATAAAAAGTATATATATATATATATATATATACTTAATTAATTGTGAATATTTTTATAATTTAAATGGAGACGAGTATTATGATGGGGATATATGTACATCTTCATACCCAATTGAACCAGTCGGAGATTTCCCATACTCATATCCAGTCAATGCATCAATGCAAAGATTCAAATAATACTCACGAGAACGAATTTATTTGTCATCTCTAGTTATTATTAAATATGAGGACACGTCTATAATAAGTTAACTTATTTCAGTAATGCCAAAAGAATTATATATATATATATATATATATATATATATATATATATATATATATATATATATATATGATAAAATTGTAGTGATATGTAGGTTTTTAAATGCTCTTTCTTGCACATTTTTTTGTGTTGCCTTTTCTTTACCTAATTGTTGCCCTTTCGTGCTCTTATTTTGTGCGTGTGTTGTCATCTTTTATATTGTTATCTTTTCTTTTCTAAATAGTTTTATTATATTTAATTATAAAATATTGAATATTGTTATATATATATATATATATATATATAAACAAATTTTAACAATAGAAAAAAAAATTCTTAAAAAAGGTTGACAAGCCAACTTGTCAATCTAAGACAGGTCAAAATTTTCAATTCTTTTATTGTGACGGACCAATCAGTCCTCTTTCATTTTTAACAGGTTGATCTGTGTGCTTAACTCTATTTTGAGGATGAGAAGAGTAGATATTAATAATTTTTTTACAATTTATTAGTATGCATATTTTAATCAACATTTCACATTTATTTTATAAAATTTTCACTTTATTAAATTTTATATTGATATTTTGTGTGCATATTTGATTTGATTGAAGTTGATTTTATGTCATTATTTTCGTTTCATGTCGCATGAAAATCAATGCAGAATATTATCAAAATTGTGTGAAATAAATGTTATATTAATTAAAGAAAAGGTGAATTCTTAATTGAGATAATATTGTCACACCTTTAATTATAAACAAAAAACTGAGATTTATATATATGATGGTAAAATTGAATATTCATGTCATACGCAGAAAATGTAAATGTGAATTAAGGTTGGATTGATACAACATGTATAACTAATGAGTATAAAAGAAAAAAAAGGAAAGAATTTCTAATTTGTGCAACATAGCAATGTTAATATTAATAATGGAGAAAATTTTGTGTATCTTTAAGTGAAAGAGGTTTAATATTCAAGAAATTATGGAACATCTTGTATATAATGATTTTTTTTTTTAAATTATACAATATGAATATAACATAGTAAATTGTTAAATTTGCCCAACACGTTCCAAACTAAGAACTATTAAAATTATAGCAAAATAATACTCAATTTTTTTCAATAATTATATTTATAACTTGAACCTAAAAATGAAATCACCAACATAAAAATAATTTAATCAAATCAATTTACACAATTAGAATCTAAATTAATTTCAACATTAATTATAAAAAAAATTAGTGTTTCTAAGTTAAAATTAGAAATCAATTTCACTCAGATAATAGATACATGGTGATGATAATAAATATGAATCACGATGACTCAACAAAGCATAATTATGTAAAAATCCTTAATGCTTTCCACTTTTTTTTATTAAGAAAAAAAAATAAAAAAAATTACACAAGTGGAACATGACCTACAACAAAAGTAAACAAATATGTGTATTTCACAACATATCATGTCTAAAAAGAAGAAATAACATTTGTAATATATATATATATATATATATATATATATATATCTACACTTTTGGTTATAATAGGCATTAATTGTTTTAATTATAAAAGTAATTTAAAGGCTAACATCTTCAAAGTTTCCACTGTTATAAAGGAATTCAGTAGCGTAAACTATAACATTGTATATATACTATAAATTTAATTTTAACATAATTATTAGTTTATACAATTAAAAAAAAAGTGATAAGGTTGCACATGGTAAGTGCAGTCCTTATCTATTCTGATGAGCATTAATGTAATGTAAAAGAAAAAATATCATAACCAAATGTTAAAAGCCAGCCTAAGAGAATAGTGTTTACAAAATATAATTAAAATTAAACTACATGTAATGATTACATTAATACATATAAATAGGGGTGAGAGATGAATGGGTTAAAGTGTAAAAGTGGTAGAATGTGACAAAGGAAGAAAAAAAAACAAAGAGAGTTTGTGAGGTGAATCAAGTTCATTCAGAAATAGGTGGTGTGAGTACAACAAAGAAAAAAAATATATCATTAAAGTCTCAGTACAACCTTGGTATAATTTCAACAATAACTAAGATAAGGGAGAGACATCTATCATTTTATTTTTACTTTGATTATTTTATCTATTCATAATTATTTTTATCTCTATAAGTGAGGTGTCCCTAATCTCATTTTAATTGATATTTAGTTCTCGTTCCTATCATTTTAATTTATATTTAGTTTTCATTCCTATTTATTTATTTATAGTCATATCTAGTTATGCACTAGTCATATTTCCTCAATTTATATTTACTCTCATTTACTTATTTATATTTATCTACAATTATGTACTGGTCCTTTTTATTTATTTATATTTTATTTTAATTATTCATTGATCATCTCTATTTATTTATTTATATAATTATATGGTTTAATATTGAAATAAAGTTTATGATAAATAAAGATTTGATTATTGCAGTTGGAAGTATGACCTTGGAAATTTAAACGAGTTAGTATTACTCAAGATGAGATCTTCTTAAGTTACTTTATTGGCCATGAGCTCATTTATCCTGATTAGTCAGTACAAAATTAATCAATATCTTTATAAAGTATAATAAAATCCAGTTTTATGGACTTGGAAGAATTTTCATTTCATTTTATCTTATTATGATATGCTGTATTTTTTTATGTGATATTTGTCCCACTTCCCTATTTTATGATTGTGTGTGAAAAACAAAATTTTATAACATTATCATAGATGACTGCTCCTAACATGTCTGATCCCTTCTTTGCCGACATTGTGGCTGTTTTTTCGGGGAATGCATGGCAAACCAATGCTGTGAATAGTTCTGTAACATTTCAGGGAACGAGAAACTCTACTATTACTTTTCTCTCTGCTCCAAACGCACCGATTGTTATCGAAAGACAAATCGGAGTTACCTTCTACTTATCCCTAACAGTCCAAGTGAACCCTATCCATAACCTTTTCCCTCCACCTGTTTGAAAACCAGTATATGTGAGGGAAACTGTAAATAAATAACACTTCTTCCTCTTCTAGCATAGGAAATATAAGATGTACTAAACGGTATGGATATAAGATGTATACAGTATTGTAAATACACACACACACACATATATATATATATATATATATATATATATATATATATGAATATTTTAAATATAATTAGATATCATTGTATAATTTTGCCTCTAAATTTTATAACTATATTGTAGAAAATAAAAAAAAAATGATTTTTTTTTTCATCACAACATTGAATTGAATGAGAAAACCGAATAGAAAAAAAAGGATTGTCATTCCCAAGTTCGTTCGGCATCGTTTAGGAACAACGGCCACATTCTCAAAGTATTGTCTGCTTTGGAGCATTTCAACTCACGGTTTTGTCCTTAAAAGACACCTCAAATGGTGGAAGGAGGTTGGAGTATTTAAACTTCCCTTGATCTCGACTTCTAAACGATGTGGAACTTATTGAGTATATATATATATATATATATATATATATATATATATATATATATATATATATATATATATATATATATATATATATATATAACAATTGTCTTGTAACAACATTCGAATAGAAATCATAGAACGACATAGTCAATAATGCTTTGGTATATACATGTAAATCAATGCAATGCCACCTTTATGTTATCAATGCGTCGATACTTTCGCAAAACATAGTCGATGTACTTTATTAAAACTTTCAACGATACCTTTTTCAAGGGAAAAGTAAATCAATATACTAAATAATAATTTCCAAATGATTTTCAAAACTAAAAATAACACTATCCACATCAAACATAAAATAATGTAATTCTTGAAATGATTATAATTTTTTTTTTCAAAATTAAATTAGGATTCATATACTAAAAACAATAGAAATATTATATAAATCTATAGGAGAAAAAAACAAAAAGAAACTATAAATATAATACTATATAAAAGTACTGTTGTTGGTAATGTTTGTAATTGTATTGAAAAAAGTGATTTTTATTAAACCATTTATAACCAAAAATGCCTTCTGAGAAGCATATATTTCCCTTTTCAAATGTATAGCACATAAAAATTAATTAAAATAATAAATAAACTAAATAAGAAGAAGAAAAAATAGAAGAACTAATGTTAGTAAAATATTTAAAAATATATTATCATTAAATACAATTTTAGAAGTAATAATATATAAATTTATTACAAATTAATAATTAAGTTAACCATCACCTTTACTTCCTGTGAAGTACAAATTTTGAAACATTTAAAAGAGTACAACATCCTCGAAACTACAGGGTATAAGTTGATAACTGGAGTCAACTTATAATATGTACTTTCGTGGAAGTGGATACATATTTGAGAAAAGTTGAACCAAAAACAGAAAAAGTCAAGAAAAGTTGCACAACAACCTGAATATTTTCAAATCACATGGGCGTAGTAAACATCCAAAACGTGGTTTTTGTATTATTACTGAATATAAAATGACAATGTACCAAAGTACTAGCTATCCAAACTTGACTTATAGCTGCGTATATAAAGCCACCCACTCTGTTCTGCTTACTCCAACTTCTCTCATCTACTACCATTCCCACCAACCCTTTCTACTGAAACTACACCAATATTATTCAAAATCTCGTCTTTCACAAAACAAGATCCAACCATGTTTCGATCCATGAGTACTCGGAGAGGTCCTGGGAGGTACGAGAGATTGGGTAAAGAATCGGTTACCACTGCACTGTTGAACGAGAGCTTCAAGAGGAGCACGAGTTTGCCTTCATGGGGATCCAACCCTTCCAGAAAAATGGCTTTGGGTTCAACCTTTGGGGACTTCAATCTTCAGAGAAACCCCACAAAGAAGGGAAATAACAGTGAAAAGAAAAGTCACCCTCTTCTCAGTTTCTTGGCTCTTCGTAGGAAAAAGAAAACAACAGCAAGGCCTGAATTTGCGAGGTATCTTGAATATCTCAAGGAAGGAGGCATGTGGGATTTAAAGTCCAATAAACCTGTCATGCATTACGTTTGATCCTGGCTTCAATGCACAATATTAGTGTATTTCATGTAAGAATTAATTCATGTAGAGTATATGGTTACATTTGAATCGATTGGGAACATGTAAAGTTCATCGGCTTGTTTTCAACAGGTTCTGGTATAATATAAAGATCTTTTTTTTTTCTCTGTGGGTTGAAGATGTTAATTAATAGAACAAAATATTCTTTTATACTGAGTTGGTGCTAGATCATGTCTTTATAACGAGCTTTATGATGTTTTTTATTCTATTTTTGTTAAACTGCGGCACATATAGTTGAAGTCGCAAATTGCAACTGATTATAACTAGCGATTTCAGCAAAATCTGAAACCATATCCATGTCGTTTGAATGTTATACTATTGTTTCATTATTTTATTGTATTATAAATTGTTTTTGGAAGTTATTCCGTTAAACTTCTCATATTTGGAACAATGTTTTCTAATTTAAGATTCTTCGATTAACTTTCTTTGGCCACTTGAATCCAAAATTTGATCCTCCTACAACAGCTCCAATATTATATGAGATCAAAGACCAAATAATGAAAAAAGAAAAACCTACCGCTGCCCAATGTGCTGAATATATTTAATTTCTTAAACTCAAGAATGATGACATAGGTTATTTACAAAGTAATTAATAAATGTGATATATGAGATGTAGAGATAGTAAACTTTAGTATTTACAAAATTAATATATATATATATATATATATATATATATATCAAAATAATTTAAATAAATTTGTTCCATTCAGTAGTAAAAAAGATGATATTATATCAGTTTTTTGACCCTATTACATCGGTTTTTTCACCCATGTTGTATCAATAGATGTTGTAGCTCCAAGAACCGTTGTAATATCGTATACATGTAACCTTGATTAGGAACAAATCGCTTTAATATGAAAAGATTCAATAAACAGGGAAAGAGATATTACATCAATTAGTTAAGGTGTAAACCAATGTAATATTTGTTACTGTAAATGAAAACAAAGTCGCGCATATACCATTGTATTAGGACCTTTTTAAAAAAAAAATACAATATTTGTTTTTCAACCTGTGGAATAACTCGAAAACGACCCATACGTTTCACATTTAGACAATTCAACTTGATGTAATGACACTTAATATTAGTCAAAGGTACAATAAATTACCAAAGCATATCAAACATATTATGCTAAATGTTAAGACTAGAAAATAGTTAAACACTAAAAAAACATTATTAATGGCAACAAAAACTAATTTTTCGCTTCAAAAAATATATTGCGTATTCCATGTGAATGTTTTCAAATTTTTCTTTTATTAATGATTTGACACTCTAGGATATATATTAATTATGTTATATATGTGACACAAGTCTGCAACATATTATCCTCTAGAAACATTTAATGTAATAATTCAAATAAATGAGCGAAATTTTAATCGGTCTACCAATCTCTTTCCTTGATGTATGCGTTTAAAATTTTCTTCTCCAATATCATTAATCATATCCTCCTATCCTCCATGTGATATTCACAATATACATTTGACTCTTGAGATTGAATGTATGGTTGAGAGTTAGAACTTCACCATCTTAGGTCTACATTTTATAATTCTTTAAGAAATCGTTACAAACAAGATGTTCTCATATCAACTTAGTTGGTATTAATCTCCCATTCAAACAATTAACACTGGGATAATAATATTTTCCATCCATATGTATTGCATTTCGCTGAGTGAATTGAAGAAATTCTTCAACGTTATTCTCATACACATCAATGATTCAACTAGCATGCACCCATCTTCCATCAATTACTACACAACATAAAAACTTCATTTATACTTGCACTCAATATTCCCCTACTGTCCAATTTTATTATAACTAAATCAATTACATCATTTACAAACTTTTATAACCTTTCTTTTTATTTTTTTTAATTTCTCACTCTCTTTTCTTTAATCCAAACAATCTCGCCTTATCTCTATTTTGTCTTAAATCTCCTAATTTCCACTTTCTCACATCTATCATATAATATAATCCCGAGTGTTATTGTTGATTTGATAAGAGTGTTGATTCTTTCTCAATTTTTTGTTCTCCTTATTACAAATCTATTACTTAAACTTAATTTATTGGTCTTTATTAAAGTTTTCATAAGTGAGAAATTAATCTTTCATTTAAAGGATTTATATCTATAATTAAGTGGAGATTTGGATTTTACTTATTTTTTTATTACAAATCTATTATTTAAATTGTATTAATTAATCTTTATTAAAGTTTTCTCTTCCTGTGAAATTAATTTTTTATTTGATATATATATATATATATATATATATATATATATATATATATATATATATATATATTAGTGGGGGTTTGAATTTTCCATAAAAAAAATATGAAAGAATGTATGTGTGTAATTTCATTTATTATAAATTATAATTTAAACAATCAATTTGATGATTAAAACTCAGATACCATGAATATTAATATTCTACTCATCTTTGACAACTTGAGTTAATATAACATTTTTTGGAATTTTCTCCTATGACATCCCTGTTAAAAAGTGGACTTGGTCTGTCTTGCTTAGTTCAAAGTGTACAAAATATTATTTCACGTGTCTTTTTTAGAAGAAAAAACAAAGAGAAATAAAATTATATAAACCTATAAAATGAGATTTGATGCAACTTAATAATCCCATATATAAGTTATGCATTAAATCATTAGTTAGTTTTACTTTCATATAAGTTTAAATATATTTTTCATTTATATAAGTATGATTTTATTTACTTTTTTTCTCCTTAAATATTGATTAATTTTAAATTTTCAACATTTTAATAGTCTTTTTCTAGTTTTGTAATTTATTATAGTTAATTTAATGCTAACAATATTAATATGATTAAAATAATAAAAAATATTTGAAGTTAAGAAAATTAGATTTTTTTAGATACATAATTTAGTATAAAAATTGTTTATTATTAAATACAAGTAAGATAATTTTATAGGTTGTTTTTACATTTTCATTCAACGATTTAGTATTTTTTTTATCAAGAATAATTATATTTTACTTAGAGTTTATAATTTATTTTCTATATACTAAGTTCTCTATTATTATATTGAACAATTATAAAATTATTTTCTTAAAAAACTATAAACAAGAATTATATCTTTAATAATGAACTTTTTTTAGAACTATTAATTTAATATGTTATAAAAATATTACTTTTTTTCTTATACAATTTAAAATTATGAAAATCCTGTCCTTTCTTATTTTAGTTTCAATAAAAAATTATTACTTTCAAATCTGACACTCTTTTTTTAATTTTCCTTTATTATTATCTATACTTAATTTAATACCAAAAATATAAATATTATCTAAAAAATTTAGATTATTTTTAAGTGAATTATTTAGTTAAGTAATATATTTTTGTTTTATAATTACATTTATGATTTTATACATAAATAATTATCATTGACTAAATATATTAAAATATTATAAATATTATTATTTCATATTAGTAATTAAGTTAGATTAGGTTAAATATATAGTGCTATTATGCTATAGCTCAATAAATGTCTGTTAAATTAAACTTTGTGCATGACGAAGTTGTGCACACCTAAATTCAAATTCCACTTTATTGACCTTATAGACAGTGATATTAAAACTGCAAAGTGTTGTGTTGTTGGAACAATTGAACAGAAATCCAATGAAGACTTGTCTTAAAGAATGAAGAAGAAACGTGACACTGTGTCACCTTCTCCCACTCTTCCCTATCATTGTTCTTTCTATTGCAAGCAATCTTTTGAACGTTTCTTTTCCTTTCTCACAGAGCCAAACAAAAAACCATTCAAACATCTTCGTGTCCATTAAAAGTCAATGTTTGTTGCAGAATATTATATTACCTCACCTGATGCATGCAGTGACAATGGCCCGGGCCCATCACAAGAGATGCGTGTTCGTGGCACACCCACTTACCACCAACAAAAAATAAAAATAACAGCCATATGTAATGAATCACATGTATTCTTCACCAAATTTTCATACACCATCTTTCTTCATCCACACAGTTGTATTAAATGTTGATATTTTAAATATTCAGAGGTAAACTTTGTTGTATGTAATAATCTCACACTTATTTTGAAAGGTACCTATTTAAAGTCATAAATACATATTTTTTTAAGATTAATAATAAATGATTTGTAATATCTGAACAATAAAATAAATAAATTTAAGCGATAATAAAGAAGAATACGAGAGAGGTTATTGGCACCAAAAAATTAGGTAAAAAAAGTTTAGAAATAAAAAATGGGAAATGAATTAGGGCAAGGAAAGGAAAGGTAGGGATGTTGAAGGTTGAAATTGATTCCAGAGGTGTGGGAAGTGTGTTCTTCTAACAACAAAAATATTAAAATATATCCAAAATATGTGCAGCTTCTCTCTCACGCCTCCCATTTCAGGGGCTGCCTCCTTCTCCTCCTCCCTTCTAACCACTTAGTTCTTTTCACTTCACCCTTTTCCTCCTCTTCCTTCTTCCTTCTTCTTCGCTCTCTCAAGGTTTGTTTCTTCTTCTATTCACCTTTCTGATTTTCTTCTCAATTTTTGTGGGAAAAGGAAAAACAAGAAACAGAGACAAAAACTGTTGTACCGATTTCGATTTTTATTTCTTATACAGTTCGCCCGACAAACAATAACAGAGAAATAGCAATTCGGATACCGGTAATTGAATTCCATTTTTTAGGTCTCAAGCTACATAGATTCCTTTGAGTTCTTTTCCCTCTATAATTATTATTGTTTAGGATTCCTTATACTTTCTCTTTCATTGATTTCCCTTTTTCTTTTGCAATAAGAAAATTACTTTTAGGTTAGAATTGTGGGAGCATTTCTTTCTCTGTTTTTTGTGTATTTTAAGGAGAGGGTAGGGCATTATGATAGGTTAGGGATTTTGCCTTTGTTTGATCTTTTTGCTGCTTGGATTTTTATTTCTTTGCGTATGGTGTTGTCGATTAGATTAAATTATGCATATTTGAAAATTGTGTTAGGTTATGATTATTATTCCTGTTCTAACGTCTGTTTCTGTGTGTCGTTTTGATATGATTTTGTACAGCCATGCCGACCTTTACTGCCATAGCATTCGATAGGTTGATAGAGCCTGGAGCCTCGAAACCTTCTTATAAATCTGCTCCGGTGCCGATGCCTGGCCCAAAGAAGCTCGAGAGGCGGAGTAGTGAACCGGCAGTGGCAAAGAAGCCCGCTCCTCGTCCTCAATTAAAGCCAGCACTCTATGCCACACCTGAGGTGACGCCGCTTCCAGATGCACCCTCTTCATTCCCTCCTTCTCCATACATTGTGAATCACAAACGCCGAGGCCCACGCCTCTTGAAATGTTCTTCTGAGGCCAATGTACAGGCAAAGCAGAAGGATCTTGATGATGGAAATTCTAATGGTAAGAGCAATGATTCTGTTGTTGCCTGTTCTGACGGTGAACTCCAAGTCACTTCTGCAAACGCCGAACCTGTTACTGCTAAAGAGGTGCAGGTGAATGGTGTACATGATACTGGCCTTAGTAGCAACAATAGTGGTGACCTTGGGCACAGACAAAGGGAAACTGAAAGTGGTGTCGTTCTTAATGGATTACGTATGGATAAAGTGGTGGCGTTAAATTTGGAAAGAGCTGGTGAGTGTGAAGACTTTTTTGATCCACATGATTCAATGAGTATAAAAAGTTGCACAGATGGTGAGGACGTTGGCATGGAACAAGCAATGAAACGGGCAGAATTTTTTGATGCTTGGGAAGGTAAGTTGAGCTAGTTTTACTGACAGTTATTTCTTTGAAATTGATTCTAGCATGTAGACAAATACGACCATAGAGGGGTGTGTGTCTTATGGAGTTTGAAATCGGGTGTAATGTATTGGGTCATTTTTCTTTTCATTTTATTATTGTTATTATTATTATTATTATTATTATTATTATAACTTTTTTATTTCCATATTTTCTTCATTTTACCATGTGCGGCTGGTCGTTGCTGCAGTGACAAAATGAATCCTAGTTTGCCCATCGAGTTATCTGTTTTAGTGCATACTTGGAATGATGATTAGATGTGAGGAAGAGCATCAGTATATGTCTTGAAAATATTTAATGATATAAATTATCTTGGCTCTTTTCTTCCTGTAGAACTCTCGTCTGACAGTGGGACTCAAAATTTTCATCGTGATATTGAAGCTGATTTGCGTGAAATAAGGATGAGTCTATTGATGGAGATAGAGAAGAGGAAACAAGTTGAAGAATCCCTTAACAGCATGCAAAGCCAGTGGGAGAAACTTAGACAAGGGTTATCGCAGGTGGGAATTGTTTTGCCTGCTGACCCTACTGCTGAGGGTGGGCAGCTGAGTTCTGATCCTATGGAAGATATATTTCAGCAACTTTACATTACTAGGTTCATATCAAACAGCATTGGGAGAGGAATTGCCAGGGCAGAAGTGGAGATGGAGATGGAAGCTCAATTAGAGTTGAAGAATTTTGAGATTGCTCGACTATTGGAACGTCTCCACTGTTATGAGACCATGAATAGGGAGATGTCTCAGAGGAACCAGGAAGCAGTAGGTGAGAATTATGTCATATTTTTGTTTCCAAGTGTATTAATATCACGCGTATACTTCTATCTTAAACTGAATACAACTATTTTGCCTTTAATGTTCGATAAATGTACATTTTGCTTAAAGCTATAATTGATTTGATTTGTCATTTTATTTTTTTCTCCAAACAAGTCCCTCGCTTTCCTTTTCAAACGACACAAATATTGGTTTAGAGATGGTTGAATAAAAATCAGGTTTTGGGCATAGTATCTGCTTTATATGGTCATTGAATGCGAATGCGGTTCATAGTTTTATTGATAGAGTAACAGAGTCATATGTCCATAGCTGGGCCTTATAGTTTTATTGATAGAGTAATAGAGTAAGATGGTAGGCTGTTTGGTGGCTTAATACTGTTGATTATGGGCTACATACACACAAAACCTCCAAGACGAGAGAATTACTGGGAGAAAAGGAAAGATAACAGAAAGGTCTAGTGAAGGTCAATTGAACAGTTATGAATTGTGATGACATTGTATGTGCTCATATCTTATGCTCTGATCAGTGTGGCTGCAATATACAAGTGTTTTGTACTTGCAATATACATACTGGTCATGGCTACCAATTTTAAGTTATCGCTGATCATGGTCCAAAGCTATTTTTATTTAGTGGTCAACTGTCCCGCAATGGTAGAATTTCCTTAATGGGTATGCAATGCGATGAGCTTTTTTGCTTGATGCTTGCACAAGCACGCATTCATAGTGTCTTAATTCATGCAACTGGGGAAATGCCTGCTTTTCGTTGGGTACCGTGTTTATCCTAAAATATATGCAGTAGTTTGGTATGGTTGTGCCATCTGTTATTCTGTTTCATTTATGTTATTTCTGTGTTGTTCAGAGATGGCGCGGCGTGAGAGGCAAAGGAGGAGTAGGAGGCTGAGATGGATTTGGGGGTCCATCACTACCACGCTTGTACTTGGTACTGCAGCAATAGCATGGTCCTATCTCCCGGTGGGTAGAGGATCAACTTCTGCAGCTCATGATCCGGTTCCTGAACATGATGACGCAGCCAACTAATATACCATGTATACCATCATACTAACTTCATTGCCGAGTTATGGTAGAGGAGGAGAATAAAAGTTATACGTGCTACTGTGTTGCTAACATATCTCTTGATCATTACAATTTTGCGGCGTCCGGAGTATGTGCATAACTACTTAACATGTCCCTATTACTGGAATGTCTAGCTAGTAGATTAGTAAAAGGTTTCAGTCTGAGCTCATGAAAATAATAATACACCATAATTTCCTATGGATATTCTGGGGTGCAAAGTATTCTTTTCACCCGGTACGTTATCGCAGAGCATATTTTTAATTAATTCTTTATGCTTGCTGCTCCAAGCATTTTAATGCCACTGAAGAAATTTGATGCATGATACGAGCATGCTAAGGGTGGTTGAGGAGGGTTATTTTCCGGTTAGCGCTTGAAATAAAATATTGCTTATTGTAATTTTTTCATTACCGATATTGACTTTGTTTATGTAGCAGATTGCATTATACTGAATGTGGGTGCTGCTTATATATTTATGTGTATGTTTGTTACTTGTTGGATATATTTTTACTTGGGAGAAAAGTCTTTCTTAATTTTGGTAAGATTAAAAATAAGAGTGGCTGTCGTTAGTCTGAAGTTAAATTTGTGAGGAAAAACCTAAACCCCGAGAAATGTTGCATTTTGTAAAACGGTGTTCTTAAGTATTCTCTTAAATAAATTCAGGTTTTACTTGTTTAATAAATTGTATTGCTTATTTTTGTTATAAATGATTTTTAATTAATAATAGAAAATGTACTAGAAAGTTGTTGCTACCTCTTCTCTTTATTCATTCGCTTTATCTAAAATAACTACTTCAAAATGCAATTCAAATATTTATTATTTGCTTATGAAAAGTGTAATTAAATCTTTATTTTTTCATTAAAAGTGAGTCCAAGTTTGCTCGTTACATCAACATACTTGATATGTGTTTTGTTAGATAATTTTATTTTGATTACTTCAATTTTTAGAAAAAATACTTGTTCTCCTTTGTTTTTGTTTATTTAAGGAGATTTTGAGTAGGTGTATTTTATATCTTATTTCTAAGAAGTTTATCTTTCTGATTGTTGGTCCAAGGATGAAATTTCTTTCTCATATCTATGTTGATGATATTTTTCTTTTTGTAGAGGAGATACTATTAGAATGTGCAATATTGGACATTTTTCTTACATACTTATTCTACAAGTCAATTTTACATTGTTGATGCTTCTTATTCATTTGTTAGATGTCTTAAGAGGTTTCTCTTTTATAGTTAAGGATCTCTTCCTTTTATTTATTTGTGTATTCCATTTTTTCGGAGCTCCTAAGACATTGTGTTTCAGCCTTTGGTTAATAAACTTGCTTATTGGAAAGAAAAGTTTATTAGTACGATGAATAAAATTTGGTTTGGTGATTGTTGGCATGTGTTTTTATAGCTTATAGGTTTATAAATGACCCATCAAGCTCCTTATTGAGGTGATACAATCAATTCAAAATTTTATTTGGACTCTAGATAAACATAAACAATGACTAGGTTTATCTTACGTGGTTATAAGGGGAATAGTGGTTTGTATGTTACTAATATTTAACTGAAAAATAAAGTTTATCTACTATGTTTAGCTTAAGAGTTTGCTTGTGAAAACATGACTTAGGTTGAACTCATGTGTCCAATTTCTTAAGTCTAAGTATAAAATATATGTTCTTTAATTAGTTGTCTATTTGGCATGATATAAAAAATGTATATGATATTGTTCTTGAAAATATCTTTTGGACACTCACTAAGAGTAACTATATTAATTTTTGGAATTGGTCGTTGGTATTGGAGTTGGTGGTGGTGTTTAGGGATGGCAAAACAAGTCAGTCTGACCCGTTTTGATCCGTCCTGTGCCTTGGCCTATAAAGTGCGGGTCGAGCTGACCCGCCCCGCAATTAAAAAATAGGTTTACTTTTCTATCCCGACCCGTGAATTGGCTCACATTTGTGATAAGCAAAATAAATAACTTTTTCTAATGAGTAAAATAATTTTTTTTTCATAATAATTGATATTCATTTTCTATTGAAATAATTCAAATTAGTCTAAATAATCAAAGACAAGAAACAATAACAATGAGGTACACATTTGTTAACATAAAAATGCATAAAAAAATATTCCATATTCGAAAACTAAAATCATTATCTTATATACAATGATTATACATAATAATAATAATAATAATAAAACATGAACTTACAAATTTAACGTGATGAATGAGGTGTGAGAATTGAAAAAGGAGATTATTTAATTTTGTAAATGAGCTAACGAGTTAGTCCATTCTGCGTTTTTTTATGCGAACGACCATCCCGAATTGCCATCTCTTGTAGTGTGAGAAAGGAAGAGGAAGGAGATGGAGAGGTGGTACAAGAGAAGATCAAGAGTAAGGAAATACATGGGTGGTGTGAAGGAGAAGGATGAAAGAGATGAAGAGATGAACAAAATAACAAAATAAATAAATAAATAAAATTAAATTTAAGATTCCGAACATTAAAAAAAAAAGACATTAATGTCAATTTAATAAAAATACCAACATTACATTATTTTAAACAAAATTAGTACTCAATTATATAAAAAGTATTGAATATTTATCTTAAATATATTACTAATGTACTAATTAAGTCTAAAAGTTACGTGGTCATCAAATGGAGGAGGGTGAGAGTGATGAATGAGTGTGATGAAGAAGTGGAAGTTGAAGGTAACTATTTTGGTACACCCAATAAGTCCAATATCATTTAGGAGTTGAGATAAATCGAAGTTTAAATATTCCTATCTCCCTCCACCTTTCGAGACGCTTTTTAAAGATAAAATTGTAACGAAACTCCAACACTAACTAAAACATTGATAAGACATATTATTTTTTATAACACCAACAAAACCGTGACGGAACCCCACAACTGGGGACTTGTTCGGTACCTCCTATAATATACTATTTTTTACAAGACATAGTAAAACACTATTTTGATATTTAAAAAATTCTACATATTTGGTAATATAATATAACACCAACGAAAACGACGTCGTCGAAAAAAATGGTTAATAGTTAATTTATCCTCTAAGTTGGATAAAAAGAAGTTGCGGAGCGGAGCAGAGGCATTGGCAATGGAGAAGCTGGCTTCTTCAACTGCAACTGTTCCCACGCAACACTTCCTCTTTCAACTTCAACACTCTCTCTTTCCCGTTTGCGCCTTCGCTACCTTCCACCGGAGCCGCACCGAATCCCTCTCCCACCTCTCTTCCAGAACCAGACACCGTCGCTTCCAAGCATTCCACGCCAAACAAGACCAGCTCTGGGTCGGCGAAGAAGAGTTGCAACTACAATTAAAGGAAGCAGCAGAAGAAGAACAAGATTCGTATTTGGACGATGAAGACTCGTCTTTCTTGTCCCTCAGCGACAAGCCCGACCGGAACATGGCCTTGCTCGACGATTACGAGACCGAGGAGCTCGACTTCGATACCGGCCCTGACCACCGGAGCGGTTAGTGTTTCGCCTTAGTTTTTTTTTTAATTTATTTTATTTCGTTCAGAGAGGGGTTTCATCAAGAATCTCTCTGATACACTCTTAACATAGGATATTCGGTTAAAATTAAGTGAAATTTACTAAGTTAGGAGAGACTGGTTGAGTGATAACCTGGACTTATTGAAATTGATATAGCTTCCAATAAGTTTCAACCGTGATAGAGAGTGCGTCAAAAGAAGTATGTTTGGACGGGGTTCAGAAACATGTTTGAAAATCTAAAATTCCGGATATGTGGCGTTAGAGTTGGTTCATGCTTTTACATTTCTTCAAATGCAGGATATGTGGCGTTACTTGGGAAGCCAAATGTCGGGAAGAGTACACTGGCGAACCAAATGCTTGGTCAAAAGTTGTCAATAGTTACTGATAAACCTCAAACAACCCGGCATCGAATTCTGTGTATTTGTTCTGGCACGGATTACCAGGTTTTAATCTTATTGTTGATTCTTAATTCGTCTGTTTGGTTTTGTCAGCTTGTCTTGTTGGTTTCTTGTTCCTCATGTGGTGCGTGGGCGGTAAAAGTTGTTATCCCTGTTTTTGTTATTTCTTAAATGTGGTAATACTTGTTTGGGGGTTCAGGGTGGACAATTCAAAACCACATTTAAATACTGGTTAACTGATTCTAGTTCCAAAATTGATTTTGAAATGAAGCAACATTAGCTATTGCGTTTAGATTGAATTCAATAACACATCATGTCATGTGTGAAGCAACCTTGTGTTTACCAGAATTGGCGTTGAAATAAGTACATATGCACGTCCTTTAATGGAATCCAACACTCTATCAGCTTTTGTGTTGAATAAAGACATGGAATCCAACATTCTATATTGTATTTTACTATTAACTTGCTTTTAGAATTAAAACGCCCACACACACCACTTCGTTCCAAAATCAGTTTTGCAAACGGTCACCCAAACACACAATTTGGAGCATATTTTTTAGTTGACGATTTATTTCATTCCAAAATCAGAGTGCACTTCACTTCATATATCATGCTCAATGCTGTCCATATTTCAAAGAGTGTCATTGGCTTCTTATTGTGGGAACTTCAATTCTTAGTTAAATCATAAACTAGAAAAGAGACATTCAATTACAAATGCTAGTTTTTGTGGATATTTGTCATCCTAGCTTTAGATTAAGTAACGAGCAACAACATTCTAATCCTAGTGCCTTTTTTAGAGTTAAATGATCTCTCATATTGGCATTTCAACTGTTAAACTGAAATTAAATGAGGTGGGGTTAATTGAAATTAATAAACTGTTCTCTTTTAACATTATACTAAAGCACAAGTTCAACATTGTGTACAAGGTAAGGATATGTTATTTTTCTGAGTCATGTTAATACTGAATTTCCAAACTTAGTGGATGTACTCCTGAATTTATATTTTGCATTTTTCTGACCTTAGAATCTGTTGCAGATGATACTTTATGACACACCTGGTGTTCTACAGAAGGAAATGCACATGTTAGACTCAATGATGATGAAAAATGTTCGCAGTGCAGCAGTTAATGCTGACTGTGTATTGGTTCTTGTGGACGCACGTAAAGCTCCTGAAAAAGTAGGGATCTTCCTTTACAAGAATGTTTTAGTTTTATTTTCTTTCCTGTTTTTCCAAATTGTTTCCTATCTCTAGATTGATGGATTGTTGGAAGAAGGAGTAGGAGACCTCAAAGATAAACCACCCACTCTATTGATTATAAACAAGAAGGATCTTGTTAAACCTGGCGAACTTGCAAAGAAACTTGAGGTTGGAACAAAATAGTTAGTATTTATATTCACATGTATTAGTTAATTCACTGGTTTTGGCATGTTTATTTTTCTAAAAGTTTATGTCCTAATTATTTCAAATTCCTTGCAGTGGTATGAGAAATTTACGGATGTTGATGAGGTTATACCTGTTAGTGCAAAATATGGTCAGGGAGTTGAAGATGTAAAGGACTGGATACTGTCAAAGATTCCCAATGGACCAGCTTATTATCCAAAGGCATGTCAAAAGTCAGAATTTTGTTTTCCTCATTCAAATTTCATGTTTTCTATCTCACTGTTTCATTTCACAGTTTGAGATAAAAAAGTGTAGCCCATTAAACTAAACCACAAAATAATAATTTCTTCTGCTACTCCACACCTGACTACAGAAAGATTAAATGTATTTGATAATAGAGTTTTCATTTTCTGTTTAAACTGAAATAAAAAGCAGTAGTTGCCTAAGGTTTATGTTTAAGGTCATTGAAGTGAACTAGGCTGTATATAAATATCCACTACAGTCGCAGATACACATTATTTTACTTGATTTATAACAGCTCCCGTTAATTTTAATTTTTATATAATGACAGTCAAACAAACAAGTAGCTGAGCCTTTTCCCAGTGATGTGGGGTCAGCTATACAGATCCTATGATGCTACAATGTTGTCATGAATCATGTTAATTTTTCTTGTTGTATAAAGATGTGTTATAGAGAAAATAAAGTGATTCCTCCATGACAGGTCAAACATTATATTGATCCTACTTGAGAACTCATAGTATCAATTTGAAGCTTAGCACATGCATCCTAATTAATTTTGTGACCTTCGATCCAGCAATCCCATTGTGATTATCCTGTCAATATGGTATGGACAAGGTTGTTAGTACTTTCTCCCAACTAATGTGTAACTAATTACACATTATCTCTGAATGATTTCAGTATCCTAAGAACTGGAAAATAAGGCATTTAGATGATATATGTCATATACAAGTGTCATCAACCTCCTGTGTGAACAATCTAAGCTGTAATGCACCACGAAATCGCGAATCGTGTAGATACCACCCCATCAATATTGTTCAAGTATTACAAATAGTGTATGATATTTCCTCCTGCTCTGTACAGATTTCATGCACTGGTATATTGTAATGCAGATCTCATCTGCTATCACTATAGCATGCTATTAGAAACTTTGGATACAATAATAACCCGAATATACCCCTTTGCCATTTCTTCTGCCTACTTGTTTCTTTCATGTTCTATGCTGCCTTAACGTGCCTGAATTTACAGGATATAGTCAGTGAGCATCCAGAAAGATTTTTTGTGGCTGAAATTGTTAGAGAAAAGATTTTTATACAGTACCGAAATGAAATTCCATACGCATGTCAGGTAACCATCTTCATTTTTATTTGATATAGCCCACCTTCCGCTCTCAAATTGAAAGAATAACTAAATATTTGCAAATATTTTCTTATATCCAATTCTTTCAGGTAAATGTTGTAAACTACAAAGCTCGGCCAAATGCAAAAGATTACATACAAGTAGAGATTTTGGTTGAGAAAAACTCGCAGAAGATTATCATTATTGGAAAAGTATGTCACTTGTACCAGAATTCAGTGGATTATTTGTGAAACTATGGAATTTGTTTGTACAGTCATAGAGTCACAGCAACATGCCAATGTTATTACTGCTTCTCTGGCTTTTGTGTACTCCCTAACACTGAATTTGATAACTTTGTTGCTAAAAGAATTTTCATCTGTCTTGATGGTGACCCTGGACATGCATTGCAACTGAAAGTAATCTTAGAGTCCTGATATTTTTTGTTCATCTCTAATCTTAGAAATTGTCTTTATTTTGGCAAAAATAAAAAATACTGCTAAAGATGCCTCTTCCCCCCTTTTAATGAGAAGTTAGCTGATGAATATCGTAAACTGAGCAGTAACCACTTCTATGTTTTGCTCAAATACATCAGGAAGGAAAGGCTTTGAAACTGCTTGCAATGGCTGCTCGCCTTGATGTTGAAGATTTTTTACAGAAGAAAGTTTATCTTGAGGTGTGTGCCAATTTTTTTATTCTCTATCTATGCTACTCATTTTGAATCTGGACATGCATATTTTCCTACTTAACCTTGCTTTCAAGTGGTAGTGTGGCATACATTTTCCCTCTAGACTGGAATATTTACTCTGTATATATACTGGTGTCTGAACTCTGAACAGATTGAAGTAAAGGTTAGAGAAAATTGGCGACAAGATGAAGGGCTTCTAAAGCACTATGGTTATGGGGGTCAGATACGTGTTATATAACGTGAAGATGGCAAAACAAAAAAGTTCATCAGACATCGTGTATAATATGTAAGTTTAGATCCCACGGTTGCCATAAAAACTTGAACTGTATATGATTTTGGCTGACACTAACCCTCTTCCGTTACTTGTAGGCCTGTCAAATGATCCCTATTTGGTAAAAATGTGAATTAAAAATATTTTGAATGGAAAATTTAAGATATGGAAGCAATTTTCACATTAGCTTCTCTTTCCTTTCACCTATCACATTTACATTTTTTTTTTTGTTTTCCGCTGAATTGTAGAAATGGGAGTAGCAGCAGTGTTACTTATACATATTACTATCTATTTCAATCATGCTAATATTTTTAAGGAAAAGCTATTGTTATGGTTCGTCTATTTTGGAAAATACGAACTCTAGCTGTTCAAGTATGAACATAGTTTATGTAAACTGCGTTACACAGTTGAAATTGTTATGAAAGTTGAAGAGATGTCTAATGATAGTCTTAGTATCCAAAACTTTCTTAAACAGATAAAAAAATTTACTTCTATTCTATTCTATGCTGACGTGAGGTTTTTATACATTTTCTGAGAAATTTATGATATTAAAAGGTGAATTTAAATTTAATTTATTTTTACAAAAATCAATTTATAAAATGAGATTTGCTTTGACTTATATACTCTAATTTAGTTTCACCTTTAATTGATGTAAGGTTTCAATGCGTGCTAAGAGAGTTGTCTAACTTTATTGTAGATAATTTTTGTGATTGCTTCTAAATTATTCGAATGATGAAATCAAAATCGAAAGGTTGATGTAATTAATTGTTTACAAAATCAGTGGTTGTATCGTTTCTGCCATATTTTTGTTGTGCTAGAAGATGAATTTGTAACACGCGCATCTTATTTTCATAATTATAAAAAGAAAAAGAAAAAAACAGGAGAAAATTAAGGTATGAGTTGAACAAAATATTCTTCACTAAAGTAATAACTTAATGAAGCATATGGATTTTATGTTTTATCTTAAAATAAAATATAATTATATATTATAAATAATTAACTATTTAGTTTTCTCATATTTTAGATATTATATATAAATGGTTATTATACTTTAGTTTTGACATGTTCGTAGATTTTAATGGAATCGTTAAATATGAAATAAATTTCACTTCTGATCTATGTAATGCTTAGTCTTCCATGTAAACCCATATAGTAAAAAAAAAAAACGGTGCTAATTAAAGCGGAAAACGCATTAATAGTTTCATTCTAACTCTATCTCTGTCTTTCATACTGTCAAAATGTTTTCAAATGAATAAGAAAGGTTCTTTCTCGGCCCATCAAGAACTCGGCATCGAAGACTCATTGCTCTAGGGTACCTGATGGAATAATTTTGAAATTTTGCAAGGGACTTCTATTTGGATATTTGTGCTACAGTTCTCAAAGTTATTCTGCTTCTTCATTAAATACCAAACATAGAAGAACAGCAAATAATAGTATAGAAGTGGAAATATCAGCAGTCCTGAATGAATCCCTCTTTTTTCTTCATTAAATTATTTTACTTTTTTGTTTTTGTTTTTTTCTTTGTGTAACAAATCTTTCTTGAACTTTAGATTGAATAAATTAATAATGTTTACCTCCTCCAGATTTACGAAGTATGAGTACATTACAAAGGTATATGACATTAGTTCTACTCAATCATATTTCCCTATAAAAGAAAAGTTTCTATAAATGCAAGAGGAATAGAGAAACTCAAATAAATTTTACAAAATCTAAAAATAGCAGGTATTATGTAGTTAAAACTAACTACTGAAGCACTAGTTATACTTAAAGTAAAATTGGGCTTTAATCTATAATTTTGTTGTAAGCAGGATTTAACTGAAGTAGGAATATATAGGGAACAAGCCAACTCTTTTGAACTTTAAGGCTACACTTGCTCATATTCACGGGCTCAACTTCAAAGTCTGTACCTATGGGCTATGGGCTATGGGCTATGGACTACATAGCTCAATCGTTTTCTTTAAAGTTTGTGGTGATAAGTAGTGTGGCTGTGAAACCGAGAAACATGTTTGGTTTGTCCGTGAAATAAGCGGAGAGAGAATGGTGTCCCATAGGGAACAACACGATAATAAGTTTAGTTTAAACAACAAAAGCAGCAAACAGAATATGCCATCGAAACAAATCACCATTTTTGGTCACAAAATGGTCAATGTCATCCTTTTGCAGAAGCCATTTAAACCGCAGGATCGATTATTCGAATTCAGAAGGATTTGGAAAATGAAATATGTATGTAACTATCAATGTAGTGTACTTTAGATGAAATGTTTAATTAACTCTGCATAGTATCTTCTAAAAACATTTACAAATATTCCTCTTTCCCTCTTTTGCACTTTCCAGGCCAGAAAGTCGCATCTGTTTCTCAAAATAAGCTTCTGTTTTTCAACACAAAATCGCTTTTGAAGATCGTTGTCTAAAGTTGAACGTAATTTTGTCATGGTTTTTCCCTTCTCTGTCTTAAGATTCCGGTTAAGCTATTTTCCACCATCAATGGAGCTGCATGCCGTTTCACTTTTCATCTTCCTCTTATCCTTATCTCTTTAGCATATCATAATATATATAGTTTAGATAAAACAATCTCTCTATTGTGGTTGCATGCTTTTTTTTTTTTTGAACATTTATTCTGTTTTATCATTACTTCAACATAGATTAAAGTAAATATCATAGAGTTTAATTCACAAACACAATTATAAATAAATGGTATGTACCATTCCAATTTTAGTATCTTAAAACTAATAAAATAGGATATTTCACTTTAGTGTTTAAAACAGATAAATCAGTGTATAAAGTATAATAATACAGTCTTCATAAGATAGGACTATATAAATATATCAATTATACAAACCAACTAAAAACTAATGACTTCAACTCTAAACACATATTAACCACTTACAACAGCTTCTCACTAAGGCATTCCACTAACCTAATAGATGGCTCTTCATCATCCAAAGGTGTCTTTGAAACTGCAACCATCATCGAATAGGTGATCATTGCAAAAATAAGACAAACAACACAAGACAGAAAGATAAAAAAGGGTAAGGTAATGTGCAAAAGAGATATTAATACATATACATTTAAATCATGCTAAATACTTACAAACATGTTATGAAACATGACTCTTATCTATAGACTTAATTATCCATATCATGCGCTTGATATAGAATTCTAAGGAAGTCTACACCAGTGATGGTTTCTAAACTCTGCAGGGTTTTAGACAAAAGGAGTAATCACCCAACCAATCACAAGGTTAATGCCATTATGCCTTAAGCCCAATACGTCTCAAGATTAGGATCTCCTGCCATTCTCACCACATAATTCATTCTACTCTATATGAGTGTGAACAATTATCAGAGTTCATGATACTTTCCTATCTAGATATCTCTTATATCAAGACATACACTAAAAATATCATCACCAAGAATTCCCTTGAAACTCTTTAAACATCACCACCTCATGTGCTCACACATTAATCCATATCATATACCAATTGTTCGCAAAAGATTTCAAAACTTTCAAATTTAAAGTAACCAATATTCAATTTCGGTATTGATCCATTCACTCAGCGAACATGTCATCTCGTTGGGCTAAAAGTACATTCTCGCCCAACGACAGACTACTCACCCAGCAAGTTTATCACTAGAGCTTTAGGGAAAATTTTTCAAATAAGTTTGCCCAACGAGTGTTTCCTCACCCAACAAATTCAAAGTCAGTAAACCCCTGACTTGGAATGTCGCCCAACGAGTAAATGCTCGTTCAGTGAGTCTACATAGTTTTGTAGAATCTAATTTTTGCATAATTCTAGAGTCCCAAGGGCATTTCTAAACTTTCTTTGGACCTTCACAAATGCCAAACAAGCATAGATCAAACTCAAGTCTATCAAAAACATCCATATCAATTTATCTTAATTACAATACAAACATCAACAATTCTAGATAAACAGAACTCAACCACATATCATAATTTCATATATCTCATATCATACGACAACTTAAGATAAAACCACAACTTCTCATTACAATCATACAATATTTCATAATTTTATCATACAACTCAATCATGCCATCAAATCATAGTACAACAATGTAACGAGTAATTTCAAACATGTATGTAACTTAAAACAATGCAATTAACTTCCCTTACCTATTATCATGCTTAAACAGCTCTATACACGTCAAATGCCTCTAACTCCATAGGATATTCTATCTGCACATAGAAACATCACATGAACAATCAAGACACGTCGCATGCAAGTGGAAGAGAGCTTACATGCAACAGAAAATAGAAATAGACCAAAAAGATGACGGAAACTCAACTTACGCAAAAGAAGAAATTGATTGATCCAACTTGAAGAGCTCGTCGAGAGGATCAATCTCACGGTCTCGGTGCTTCAATCAGACAACCAGCAGAGAGACATAACTCCTAGAGAGAAGCCAGGGAATTATAAAAAAGTGGTTTCTAGATGGATAATGTGTTTTAAAATAACGAAACTTGTCTATAACAATTCTATTTATAAAAAAAATTAATATTAAAATAATCGAGTCTCACTATCTTTAAATCACTATCATTTCTAAAACGTCATTTTTTAGAATCTTACTCACAACATTTTTTTTAATCAATATCTATTTACTTAGAAACATAATTAATGTCCAAAAACATGTTGAATCAATATATAATTATCTAAAAGTGTAATCATGTCCAAAATCTATACTACCTTATATCAACTACTAAACTGTAATAAACATTAACAAAATACTTGATTCATGCGTACTTGTCCTCTACTTCTAAGTCTAGTGATTTTCTTTCATTACAAAACTGCAACATATTTCGAACAACATGATGTTAATCAATAAACAATAAATTTTTAATGCATTAATGGTGCATTGGTTAATTATAATGAATTGCTTGATCCCAACTTTTACCCATTTTAGCCTATAAATATTTTCATGAGTACATTAATTAAGAGAGGTAAAATATCTCGTTGCATTTTGATGTTAACCTTTTTATCTTCAACAGTTGTTTCATGTTAACCTTTTTATCTTGCATTTTTATTCGATATTTGTCCAATATAACTTTGGTGAACCAAATCAACATAACGTGGATTTTGAATCAGGACTAACAAACTACTGTTTTTCAATTTAAATTAGAATGTGTTAATTTTTAATATTTCACAATTAAGACAAGATTTATATGCAAACCACTTTATTGGAGATTAATTTTACAAAGATATTTAACTCACCGAACTCTCTTTTAATATGAATTTCAGTAGAAAAATCATGCATTTCTTTCCAATAATCATATTTTCATTTTGTATTTTCATATTTAGGTGGAATGACGTATGGAGATTAAATGGTAGCAAAGAAAAATGGAGAAGAAAGATGGATTGAAGTGGTCAAATTAGAAATGTAAATTACTAAGAATGTGTGGTGACCCAGGATTTGCCATTTGTCCTATTCACACGACATTCTCATATTATTTAAATTGTAACCACAATTCTCACCCAATATTTACATTTGTATAATCTACTTATATTTCTCATTTTTTACGACAGTTAAACCATGTTATGTCTGATATGCCTACCGAGCTCATGTTTTTTTAGGAATTCAAATGCGAGTCTAAGTCTCACATTAAATAGAAATGAGACAGTTGAGCATCATATATGGATGAAGACCTATAAATTTATTGTCGTAAGGTTTTTTATTAGAAGTGGTGTCAATCCCTTATGTAGGTTAGACACAAGCGTCATATATGTTGTTTGTCTCCTTAGTGAACACCTTCTCTAAAGACCCATAAGTGGTATTAGACCCAATGGTTAATCTTGGTGACTGGCTCATATGAGTACAATATGGTCCTTTTATTGAAAGTCTTCATAACGAAGGGTTCAGGTAAACATGTCTCGTTAAGATGAATGACAAAATGAAAGGGGTACTCATTATTAGGAATATTTTCGCTTGAGGGGGAGTGTACCAATGTGGAAAGGACTCACCCTTGAGGGAGAAATTGTTAGGAATTCAAGTGCGAGTCTAAAACCCACATTGGGTAGAAATGAGAAAGTTTAGTACCATATAAGGATTAAGGACCTTTAAACTCATTGCCTTAATCTTTTGGATCGGAAGTAGTATCAATCCTTTATGTGGGTTGGACTCAAGTCTCATATGTGTTGGTTGTCTCCCCAGGGAACCTCATCTCTAAAGACTCATCAATTTGACAGTAGTTATCACATGTTAACTACCCATTCGATCTTGTGATATCCATCTTTTCGATTTTGTCTAGCGAACCCCTTACTCGATGCACTTGTTAAATTCTCTATCATTCTATCTTCTCTTCACTTCAATTCCTATGTTGCCTTTTATTTTGATTTCACTAGTGCAGGGAAGAGATTATGTCGCGGTTATTTTGGCTTTTTGGCTTCGGTTTTACACTCGAGGCATATGCTAGCGAGGTAAAAAAGATATGTTTATGCCTCGGTTATGAACCGAGGCATATGCGAGGGTTACTGCCTCGGTTCTAGAGGGAACGAGGCCTAATATGCATCGTAAATTTAAAAAAAAAAGTATTTTCTGACCCAATAACAGCATCACACATAGCCATGATCCTTGTAAACACACATACACCAACCATAGTGTGCCACATCATCATCTTCAACCTTTTCCCAAATCAGAAACCCTAGCCACCATTCAAACCCTTAATGCCGCTAGTGTGTCGTCACCACCATCTTCGACCACCGCATCACGCCAGAACAACTTCATGACGCCTTCATTCATCTCGTCAGCAACGTAGAACAACCTCTCTTCACCACCATATCTGAATGGAAAACGTGAAACATCCCACGGCTAACCACCGTGAGCCAAATCACGACTTCGACACACACATCAATGTTCGAAACCCATAGGATAGTTTTACGATTTGAAAAAGGAGAAGCACATACCTACAAGCAAGATTGAATGATGACAATGGAGGCAGCTTCACAACCTCTACGACGACAACAATGGACGAGGCCTGCGCGATGAAGGAGGGTCGTGCAACGGCGGACGGTGGTGGTGAGACGAAACTGCAGCTACGTGGAAGAAGGAACCTTTGCGTTCTACAACAATGGCGTTCGCAAATGGAAGAAAAAAAGTTGTCGCTGCTCCACGCGAAGAAGATAAACAGTGGCGCGATTTCTTTTAAACCCTAAGAAGGCTTATTGCCTCGATTGATTTTAAACTGAGACATAAACATCTATCTGCCTCGGTTATATGTGACCCGAGACATATTCCACTCGAAAAGCAATCAAATATGCCTCAATTAAAATAGACCCGAGGCATAAACATCTATCTGCCTCGGTTAAATATGACCCGAGACATAAAAGTCTACCACCAGTTTAAAAATATCAATGCAGCGGGAAAAATAAAAAAATTTAGGGGGTTTATGTCTCAGTTCTAAGTACAACCGAGGCATCAAAGTTTGAAAAATTTACAAAAGTGCCACCGTGTCTTCATATGCCTCGTTTGCAGGTGAACCGAGACATATAGAGCGTTGTAAAAAACCCATTATGCATTAGTGTTTCCTTTTGTTCAATGTTTCACATCCTTCTCTTAATCTTGTTCTCAACATCCTTACCTTACATCATTATTTTTATGTTTACCTCAATATGTTTACCTCAATATTGTCCTTCAATGTCTTGATTTCAACACCCGAACAATGTTATATTTTGCAATAGACATTAAAAAAGTAAAAACATTGGCCATGGTAGAATTATGTGTGTGTGTGTCCTTGCCAATCTACTAGTTGTTTCAATTATGCAAGGAACTTCTTGTGCAATGAAAAAACCACACAACAATGTGATAATGTAATCAAGTGTGTAGGAGTCTCACATTAGGTAAAAATAGAAATATGAACAGTATATAAGAAGAAAGATTAAAAAAATCTATTATTTTAAGGTTGTAGTTGAGAGTGGTGTCATGTTATTTTATATAGTTGGTTCATGACTCATTTCTTATATATCTCTATTTGTTACTTCTCATGCAACAAATTAACAAGTATGATTGGATAATTCATTGTGAAAGATACTTTTGTGCTTTTGTTGGATGTGAAACATATATCAAGATGAAAGGATTCACACTTGAAATCAAACTTGTTGGAGTTTAGGGGAATGTAAAGTCTTATATTGAATAAAAATTAGTATAATGAACAATATAAAAAGAAGAACCCACACACATATTATTTTAAGATTTTGAATTAAAATTGATTTCATATATTCTTTCACGTAGTTGAGTCTTGACCCATTAACTCATGCATATTTTCTTGTCCATTGCCACCGCTCGTACATAAGAGAAGCAATTATATGAAAATTTTTCATTTAACTCATTGATTGCCGTTAATTAACTTTAACATTACTCCCAATTGTAAGTTGGTTAAATAAGGATGTATAAAAGTTGTTACATTATAAACATATCTTCATGCACATGGCAAAATATTACATCTGTTAATGACTCCATAATTGGAAATGGGAAAGTAACTTTTTCTCACTAAGTTGATAACTTACTTTTGCGTGATAAAATATTTTTACCTAAAGACCACTGCATCAAATGTAATGATAATTAGTTAATGTACGGTTGACACGTGGATAACTTGAAGATTTTATTTATTTGTAGTACATTTTTAATATTTTAACTTTTAATTTAAGAATTTTTTTTTCACCGCTTAAAACCTAATAAACCCTGAATACATGTAATTAGTGAGTTGATTAAATTGTTCAGCTGAGAATTTCTTTGGGTAAAATTATATGTTGAGAATCACTTTTTAAATAACTAGAAGACAATTATTTTTTAATAATAAAATATTATATCAAAATTACAATAACTAACATAAATAAAATTTCAAAATATACTGAATTATCTAAAACAATAGAGTTGTCAAAGTAATAATTTATTATGTAATTAAAGGTATCTAAAACTTGCATTTGTGGAAGTATTGAAATGATGTTTATATAAAAATATAGTTTGATTCTAGATAAGATAAAAATCTTAATCCGAAGTCTTTTCGGAGAAAGAAAAAGAGAAAAGAATCCAGCTATAAGGACTCGTGCATTTAAAGAATAAGTCTGAGAAACCAAGTTATGAAGATAAGAAGTCCATAAATTAAATAAGAAAACCAAATTTCTGAAAACGACTGAAGAATGATATGAGATCGTTAATTTCTTATCCCAATTGTTTAAATGAAAAGAAAAGTGTTTAAATAGAGAGTTAGAAGAAATGCAGAAAGATGATTGAAGTGAGTGAAGTGAAAATTTGCAGGGCAGGGCCAACATAGATGCATGTCGGTCGCTTGGGCTTCTTCGGCATTATTATGAGTGGTGACATTCAGAGTCACATCACTCATCTAACTCCAATACAACAAAACTATACCTACAAACTACCAACTCTATTCTACTCTAAATTATATTTTGGTTAGATTACTCTATTTTCATTCACTGCTATAAATTTAGTCTTAATATTTTATTTTATTTTCGGATCATATATAATTTTTGTTAATTTTATTTTATTTCATTTTTTTTCTTCTAGCATTATTTAAATAATTAATAATAATAAATATGACTTCCACATTTCACTTTGTATTTTTTTTATAATTGTTAAAAAATATTCACATGTCAATTCAGGAGTATGTTATTTGTCACGGTTATTATTCTATATTTAATTAGATCCTTATATTTTTTTTTAATTTAATCTCAATTTCTCTAAAATTAGAATAATTTCGTTCCTCTCTAGATTGAAACAAAATTTAATTTTTATATAAATGTTATAATTATATTAACCTCTTAAATTTTATATCAATAATATTAGTCATCATCCTTAAAATATTTGTTCTAATTTAAAATTAATTATAATCCTCAACCAAAAATATTTAATAAAAATTTGTTACTCATCCTTAAATTTTTTGTTCTAATTTTAAAATAATTGTATCCCTAAACAAAAAAATATTTAATAAAAAAATAAATTTTAATAAAAGCATCATTGTAACATTTATATAAAAATTAAATTTAGTCTCAGTTTGGAAGGAAACAAAAATTGTTCATTTAAAAAATATATAACTAAATTGAACAAAAATAATGAATATAGAGACCAAATTGAATATTAAATATTGATGGTAACACGTGACACGTTGTTGGATTGACACGTAAATATTTTTTAAAAAATTTAAAAAAATTTAAAAAATCTACAAAGAGTGACATGTGACAATCATATTCATTACCATTAATTATTTAAACGACGTTAGAAAAATGAATCAAATTGAATAAAATTAACGAAAATTAAAAAATTAGAAAATTAGAACGTAATTGGAAAAAAAAAATTCAAACTAAATTAACACACAGAAAGAGACCAAATATTTATTTTAACTTATTATCTATTAGGAAGGAGAAGGGTTACATCTTATTCGACCCTTAATATAATTCGAATTTAATTTTAAAGTTTATATTTGACTATTTAATATATTAAGTTAATCTAAATCTGTATTTTATCACTAAGTTACGAATTAGTTCCATAAGGCTTTTTGGATTGTAAATTTATATTAAATTAATTTTTTAATATTTTTTTATTTTGAATAAATTACATAAATATAATTAGCTTTAACTTAAAAATTATATTTATAATTTTAACTATGATTTTATATAATTTGTCACCAAATTTTAACAAAATATTATCATATTACAAATTAAATTAAAATTTTAAAATATATTTACAAATTTATAAATATTAAAATATAAATTCGACTTAAATCAGATATCTATAAAATAATAATTCTTTTTACTCAATTTTATTTATTTAATATTATCTGTTTATCTAATCCAACTTGACCGTTTTTTTTTTGGGTCCTACTATCTATTATCCGTTTAGCACTTTTTTTTATCAGATTATTACTTACAAGTTTCTTTTTTCTAGTCTGAGTTATGTAATTTATGTTAAAAAAACTGTGTTCATGTGACGTAGGCTTTTGTTTAGACTATGTGAATTAGGTGGAATTTTGTGATCAGATATGTGTTTATTAAAGTTGATATTTTGGGTCTAATATTTTTATATATACAATAGAATATGCATGAAGTACTTTCTTACACTTTCATATTCTCTGCACTCATTATTATTATATAAATATTTATTTTCTTACGGATTAAAGCATCAAAGAGTCTTTCATTCTTGTATTTTCTCGCTGTATTCGAGACTTACTTCGATTCAAGAACGGACCATTAGCCCCTTATTTTTTTATATTTATATAAATTAATATATAATTTAATCTTTTTAATTTTAATATATTTTATATTTTTGACATTCTAAAATATATATACATTTATATAAAAAGATTTGCACCCGTTAAATATTTGTTGAAAATCTGTCATTGCTCTGGTTACTCCGCATTAACAATCTAACATCCAAAAAGTATGAAATCCACCTATGTATAATCAACATATTTTTATTGATATCACCACTATATAATCAACATATTTTTGTTATCAAAATAATTAGATTTTGTATTAAATATATTTTATGTCTTTTAATTTTAAGTGAAAATTAAAATTAGTTTTTTCTTTTAAATTTAGATTAATTTAGTCTTACATATTTAGAATTACATGAATTTATTTATTTTAATCAAATTTTATTAAATTTATTTCATATTTCATACGCATTTTTCAAATGTTACGATGATATATGCATTAAAACTTAAAATAAATATATCAAAATTTATTTAAAAAATACTAAATTCATATATTAGACTAAATTAAACTAAAATTTTGAAAAATAATTAATTTTTAAGTTAAGAAATAAAAATATATTTTAAAAAAATCAATATCAAACTAAATTATAAACATTCCCTCTATTTTATTTATGTATCACCATTAAGGCTTGGTAGTAGAGTCAGAGGATTTAAAAACATTATGGTCTATTAGTACAAAATCAAAAGTGTCCTCTTTCCGACAAACATTTGTCACGCGGATAAAGAAAATTGACATGTGCATTAGAAACTTTTTGTTTTAATTTAATTATTTTGGCAGTGGTCATTTTACTGGGAATCAATTTTGGTAATCAATTTTTGAATTCAAAATGATTTAAATTTATTTTATATATATATATATATATATATATATATATATATATATATTCTAATAATAAGTTTTAGAATAAAAAAATATTAGAGTTTTTCGTATTTTATAAAATATGTGATTGATTAATAATTTCAAAATAAATTAGACTTTGACATTTAGTACATGTCTTTTGTAGAGCTAATTATATTGTTTATTACATACGTGTTCGGTTAAGCAAATTTTGATAAGAGAGTCGATTTTGAGCCTAATTCAATCTCATAAAATTGATTTATAGGATAAAGTTTGTATTCACTTATATATTATGAAATTGTCTTATCTATAGTTGATACGGAACTTCTAACACACCCTTCTCACGTCGAGGTATATACATCGATCTCGTGTGTAGGTTTAGAGATGGATGGTTCAATAACGGTCCGAAATAGTGGGTAGAACTGAATGTTCAAAAAATCTCGTTAGGATAAATTTTTAAACAATGACTCTGATACCATGATAAAAGAAAGTGGACTTTGAGCTTAACTCAACCACACAATATCAACTTGTAAGGTAAGGTTTGCACCTCACTTATATATTATGAAATTGTCTTATCTCTAGTCGATGATTTATTGTTAATTCTGAGAGATGAATATATTGTGCTTGTTTTGTGTTCCATAAAGATGATCGGGCGATCGAGAAGAAGGATTTGAGGGATTGCACCAAAATCCCATCTCTTCAAAACTGCGAAGATTTGCAAGGATTAATAAACATGTTACCGTTATATTGTTGTTGCTCATGGAGCTAAATAATATCAAAGCTAGATCATGGTGGACGAAAAAATTAATAAATCACGATGAAGAAAGATCTGATTCCGTAATCAGTTATATATATATATAATAATTAGTATTAATAATAAATAATGATATATATAATAATAATTCTTAAAATAAAAAACAAAAATTTTATTTTTAAATTCACTCAAATTCATTTATTCACTCTTTCTCAAATTCATCATCTCAAAGAAACACACCTACATGTCCTAAAGTTAAGTACATGTGACTTTGTAACAAAAGCAAATGATGTATTATTTAAAATTAGATCACGAAATAAATTTGGGAGAGAAAAGTTGAGTTATTTAGATTAGGAGAAAGATAGTTATAAATGAATATACTTGGGATGAAAATTTATAAGAGTTAGTGAATGACATGATGTGTTTCATGGATGAAATTACTATTTTGCTCTTGATTATTACTATTTATTATTTGTGTACTATTATTGTTATTACTATTTTATAAATAATTATTATTTTATTTTATTTATTAAATTATACTATTTTATTTATTTTAAATTCATTGTTATCATGAAAATTAAACTAATTCACTACAAACAATTATGGAAGGAGAAAATGGTCACTGGAATGTATTTCCGTGCAAATATTTACAATTTTGAAAAGAAAGATAACTTCTTCATTTTTTAAATACACTATTTATTATTTTTTTCTTGTTTTCTCTTCAATTCATCGCATGTATTTGTAGCGGTGAATTTTGACTATTAATTTTGAGAGAATCAAAATAATATATTAAAATTTTATATATTTTATTATTATCACTAATACAACAAAAATAATACATAATTTAATATAATTATAATTATAAAAAAAATTACCTATATCTAATAATTTTTTTATATTTTTAAATTATTGAATCTTCAATAATTAAATCAAAATTAAAATTCTTAGTTATATTTTATTCAGTAAAAATAATAATAGTGTGTGAAAAAAAATTTCTTCTATTTTATTTCACAATGTTGTTTGACAACAAAAAGTTAACTTTATGTTTAGATAAAATGTACTTCATATTATTATCAAAGATGATTAATATGATATTTCAAATTTAAATTAATTTTTTATTGAATATGATATTAATAATTTAATTACAAAATTATTAATTAATAATAGGTGAGTAAGTAAAAAGATGATAACAATTTTTTCAAATTTAATAATTCAATAAATATTATCTATAATTAAATTAATTAAAAAAACATAAATATATTATAAAAAAAAATTGTGAGAGGACTATGGACCCTTAAGAACTAAGGTCCGCACCTGTGTATCTGTCTTCACAAATCACTCCTTGAAACAAAGACAACAGAGTTTAGTATAGAAACAAGAGTAGAACATGTTATGTTATGTAACAATAATATAATAATGTGTAAAAAGGTGAATATACCAAGTGCATATACATGAGTAATTTGGATGTCGTCCAATTTTTATCTTCATATTTCTAATAATTATGAAATTAAATTAGATAAAATATACATACAGTACGTATTCTGCCAATAAGATTTTTATATTTTTAATCAATGTTTATTTAAATAGACAATGTTTACTCTTCTACATTTGTTTTCAGTTCAATTCTCCATTTTTTACATAAGTGAATTTCATAACATTTCAAATATCAATGTCGACCTTTTAACTTTTTTTATCTCGTAACATTACATATTGCACATTGAAAATATTTTTAATTATTTTTAATTTACAATTAATTTAAAAAAAATAAATTCTAAATAGTTATCTGGATCATTCAAAATCCAAACTATTTTCCATATCTATAATAAATTGAATTAGTTTAGTTACTAGATTATTTTTTATGATTTTTTTCCCATTCCGGGAAGGAATGAGTATATATTTTGGTTATATTATAAGCAGAAACCTTTAATTTGGAAGAATTAATAGAAGATCTAATATTTATTTGACAAATAATTGATTAATTAACTGGTAGTTAGTATTATAGTAGAACTATTTGGTAAATTAGCCGATAAACTAATTGACAAACTAAAACTAACATAAAAAAAAAGCTAATTACATAAATTTTATTATATAAATGAGATCTATTTTTCTAAATAAAAATTATTTTATTATAGAGTTATAATTTCATATTTTTAAAATAATTAATTTGTATTAAAATTTTATAGTTCTATTTACTTTTTAAAAGTTATATATATATCACTACAAAAAAAATTATCATTTAGTGGAGGTTTTTTTTTTCAATCCGCGGGGGTTTTCGCCCTCCGCAAATTAATTTGCAGGGGTTTTTCAAACCTCTATAGTTAGAGTTGCCACAAATTATTTGCAGAGGTTTTTGACAACCCCTGGTATCCGAATTATATTGCAGATGTTGTTTTGTGGAGGGTTTTAACCTCTTCTATTGGTCACTATTATTTTGTGGAGGTTTAAAACCTCCTTTATTTTGTAATTACTCACTCACATACATTTATAATTTATTAATTTAATGAAATTGTTTTTATAATAAAAAATAAATAAAATATAAAAATTCATAAAGTACACAAAAATTAACTAAAATTAATTTCATTGATGATTTGATAAAATATTGACAATTACAATGTAAATATAAAAATAGAAAATACATCATGTCGAGAAAAAAATAACATAATGTTCTAAATATAAAAAACTTGGTTCGGAAAACGAATTTTCTTCTTTCACATTAATCCTATTTGTTGTTGCTCCAAATGCTTGCAGCCTTGAATCCAGTAGACTAATATATAAAGTTCATCACCTATAAAAAAAAATAATTGCAATTATAATGCATCATAATTTTGAACAAGTGCATAAATTCACTGGCATGTCATTTTCCACAGCAAAATTCTAGTTCAATAACCTTCAAATATGACAGTAATTATTGTCTATGAAATATCTGCATTATATAGGTCATTATAATTGATATTATAGTACACCGTAAAAAAATTAACAATTTGACAAAGCATTAGTTAATATTCGATGTACCATGTTCACTATCTCTGTCAATGTGTGAACTTGAACTTGAATTGCTCGAATGACCAAGGGCCTAGTTAAAAGAAAAGAATATATACAAGTTATATTCAAGCATGATGCAAATAGAAACCACATTACGCAAAAAGTAGTGTTCTTATAATTCAAAACATGAATAACTAGTCTTGTTTATAGCTTTGTTATTGAACTTCCCTTCGGGAATGAATTTAATAATATTTTTCCAAGGAAAAAAGATAGCAGACTAATTATATTCTGCTAAAAAAAACCTAACCATTTTAATGAAAATGATAAATCCAATTCTACATACCAATCTATAAAGAGAAATTAAGAAGAATGTCACAAATTAGCATAGCTCCTGTATTCCTTATTCTACCATCCTGTAATGAAGAAAGATTAAGATGTAAGAGTATTTGTACCTCTTCTTTTGTACACAGCATAATTAATATCAATTTCCTCATGATGGTAAAATATGCTAAAGAAAATCAACTAAATATGATAAACGGAGACAATATCATGAGGGAAATTTACAAATATGATAAACTTAGTTGAAGCAGTATGTGACTTGTCCTCATTATTCTCTAGTTTTGACACAACTCATTTGCCTCTTCCCTGCGAGTAGAAAGATAGAGTTACAATCTGAGATAATAAAAAAACAATCGTTTAATCCATATTGTACCTTCAAGAAAAGTGAAGCGTAATAAAAGTGGTGTTAAAAGGTATCTTATCCAGAGGCAATGGAATCAGCTACAAGGCTTCTTAATAACTGAAAATCATGTAGAATGTGATATTTTTGGGACAAACATGTAAAAGAGGGATCAATTTCTTCTCTTTTAAATTCCAACTCAACATAATAACATGCCAAGTTATACCAACCTGATTTTGGAACACAACAATTTATTATTAAGCAATAACCGCTTTATCCATGAAGGCTTCTCATATTCTCCAGTTAATTATGTTTTCCATTGTGAAATTGTTGAGTCCAATGCATTTAAAGAGGTTAATGCCAAATTATTTCCTTCATCCTGTAACAGATAACCTAAAACAATTTGAATGTCGTTGCATTTTCTCTCTAGCAAAATATGGTAATTATAATCAAAACACCTCCGTTAACAAATAAAGCATAACAATATAACTACAGTTATAGATACTTAAGCAACCAACAATTTTTTTTAAAATCAAAACATCAGAGACACTTCTTGTTCTAGATAATCTAAATCAAGCAAGACAAAGCAAAACTAAAATGTATGCCGACACCAACTAAAAGTGGCAAACTTATTATGTAATAGTGAGAAGGCTAAAGTGAAGTGCATTCCCTCAATTTAAAGGTGGGAATGCAAATTTTGGTCACAGATTAGCACACTTTCGAAAGATAATCAAATTCCAAAACACTATTCAGCCTAGGAATTTCATCAAACATCCCCAGTCACAAAATACATCACCATCAAATTATTACCCACAATAAACTTTCAGATGATCAATAAACCTATGTAAATATAAGGGTTTCGTGAAGTTATCAGATTATTTCACAGAACCAACACCCTCGCCCTTACAATGCCCGTTAGAGCCAACAACTCTAACACCGAAGTCATGAGCCCAACGCGTCTTCAGGGTCGAACACCCCAACCACTTCAACGACCTTCCACCACCATGCCTTCACCGCCTACCACTCCACTTGGACAGTTGAAAACTTTTTGATCGAAGTAAGGAAACCTTGAACTATTTCTAGGGTTCTGAAATAAAATTTGTGAGTGAAACTATTTTGTATGAAAACGCGAGACGAAATCGCTGAGAGAGATAGATGAGAGGGAAACTGAAAATGAAACAGAGGGGGGAAATGAAAACTTTAATATTTACGGAGGTCTTAAACCTCTCTACAAAAATATTAAACCCCCTGTTATTATTGTCATTCTAGAGGACTTACAAGATTATCCTAAACTATATTAATTTGCGGAGGATTTTTAAAACCTTCCCAAAATACCCTCCACTAAATGGTAATTTTTTTGTAGTGTATATATATATATATATATATATATATATATATATATATATTATGTGTGTGTGAATAAGTTATTCTATTTAAATGAATTGATATAATAAGTTTTAATTAAATTAATTATTTTTTTAAATTAAAATTTTTAGTTCTTAATTTAAGCTATTATTACATTGATTTTATTTTACAAATTTTATATGGTTATGTTTATTACTTCAGCTTATAATATGAAATTTTTGTATCTAAACAATTTAAAAATAATCTAACAAATACTAAAATAATACAGTAACTAATTAATCATATAAAAAATATAATAATAGGTGAAATGAAATAAAAAACAACAATAAAAAATATTAAAATAAAAAAGATAATAATGAAATAAAATTAAATAAGAACAAGTTAACTTAAGTAGTTTGCAATTTATAAATTAGAAACTTCCAAAATAAAATACCTTGAGTTTCTTATTAAATACTTTTATGTAAGTTGAATCCCCTTATAAAATAGTTAAATAAATTATTAAGTAACTTATTATATTACCTTACTTTTAATGTATTTTTTTAAGATAGATTTAAAATTGTCTCTCAAGTTTCTAACCTGGTTTATTGTTAATATTATTCTGGAAATTATAGGCGCACAAGCGTAAGATGAATATATTCTTTAAGTCTTTTAAAATTTATTACTTAGATACTATATGCTTTAAATTTATATTTTTAATATTTGAAATAATTCATGGAAATGAAGTTTTGTTTAAATACCTGGTTTTAGAAGTTTTACAGAAAAAGATTTCTCGCAAATGCAACTTTCTATATAAACTAAGGCACAATTAGAAATATTCCTTTAACACAAACGGTGCGTACAGACCAAATTGTCTTCGATGCAACCAATGTAACACTTTAATATTGTCAAAGTATCCTATAATATGAATTATTTTATCGTTTTATCATTTAATTTTAGGCTTAAATATATATATATATATATATATATATAGTTATATATTTGTTCTTTATTTTCGTTGTGTTTGTTCAATTTGATTCTAATTTTCGTTATGTATTCCTTTAGACCCTAATTTTTATTAATTTTGTTTAATTTGGTCATTTTTGCTAATGATGGTTAAATATTTAAAGTCATTGAACAATGCATGTCACATGTCAACTCCTACTTTTTAAAATTTTTAAATTTTAAAAAAGTTATCCACTGATCAAGTCACAATTGTATAATATGTCAATGTCCATGTGTGCCTATATTAAATCTAAAATATTTCTCAAATTATATTTAAATATAAAAGCAATAAAAATATTAAATATTTTATATTTAAATGTCAATTTTAGAAACGTTAGTATATTTTTCTAAAATATTTAATAATTATATTCTAATCATATTTTATTTAATAATTGAATCTAAAAAGTATATTTAATTATAATCAAATCTAATAATTTATAGTTAAATTTCAAAAATAATTAATAAAAATGTCAATTTTAATAAAAATGTAGAATATTCATAAAAAATTAAAGTTGGCCTTGGTTTGGAATGAACAAAATTGCTCCATTTTAACCAAAACTAAGACTAAATTAAATAAAAATAACGAATATAGAGACTAAATTGAACAAAAATAACGAATATAAGAACTAAATTAAACAAAAGAAAATAACACCACTACAAACCGACATGTGGCACATATTGACACATGACACCACAATTGTGACTTGTGCACAAGTTTTTTAAAATATACAAATAATAATAATAATAATAATAATAAAAATAACAATAATAAAAAACATAAAAAAAGGAGTTAACACGTGGCATGCACAATTCACTAATGTCAAATATTTAACCACCCTTAGCAAAAAGAACAACATTCACCAAAATTGACAAAAATGATGACCTAATTGAATACAAAACCAAAACAGGACCAAATTGAATAAACACAATGAAAATGAGGACCAAATGTATATTAAACCCTTAATTTTAATAACATTTAGCATAAATAATCGCAATTACGAAAAATTACAATCAATTAGGTGAATTAACAAAATTTAATTACAACTATGGAAAGTTACAACCAATCAGGTGAATTAACAAAAGTTAATTAGGTCAATTACTAAGAGATCCCTGGCCTCTGCTAAGATGTCCTTAGTCACTTGTTAGGAGGTCTCTGATCTTTGTTGGGAGGTCCCTGGTCACTTGCTGAGAGGTCCCTGGTCACCTATTGAGATGTCTCTGGTCACTTACTGAGAGGTCCATGTCTGTGTTGAGAGGTTTTTGGTCTCTGTTGATAGGTCCCTGGTCGCATGTTAAGAGGTTCCTAGTCACTTACTACTGAGAGGTCCCTAGTCTTTGTTGAGAGGTCCTTGGTCAATTGCTGAGAGGTCCCTAGTTCTTGGTCATTTGTTGAGAGGTCCCTGGTCACTTGAGATGTCATGGTCACCTACAAAGAGGTCTCTGGTCACTTGCTCAGAGGTCCCTGATCTCTATTGAGAGGTCTCTTGGCTCTACTGATAGGTTCCTGGTCACTTGTTGATAGGTCTCTAGTCTCTATTGGGAGGTACCGGTCTCTATTGAGAGGTCCCTAGTCACTTGTTGAGAGGTCCCTGATCACTTGCTAAGAGGTCCCTGGTCATTATTGAGAGGTCCTTAATCACTTACTAAGGTTGAGAGGTTTTTGGTCTTTAATAAGAGGTCCTTATCACTTCCTAAGAGGTCCTTGGTCACTTGCTGCGAGGTCCCTGTTCTCCGCTGAGAGGTCCCTGGTCACTCGCTAAGAGGTCCCTGATAGCCTGTTGAGAGATCCCTGGTCACCTATTGAGAGGTCCTTGGCCTTTACTAATAGGTCCCTGATCTCTGTGAAGAGGTCTCTCGTCACTTGCTGAGAGGTTCCTGGTCTTTGCTGAGATGGACTCTTGAACAAAAATAACGAATATAATGACTAAATTAAACAAAAAAAAAATATAACCACAAACCGGCAAGTAACACATATTGACATATGACACAATTGTGACTTGACTTGTGCACAATTTTTTCTTAAATCTACAAATTAAGAAAAGATTTAATAAAAGAAAATAAGAAGAAGAAAAATGAGCGACATGTACGGTTTATTGACGTTGAATATTTGCCCACCGTTAACATACAAGACCAAATTGACAAAAATAAGACCAAATTAACACAAAACAAAAATGAGAACCAATTTATATTTAAGTCTTAAATTTAATAACATTTAGCATAAATAATCGCAACTATGGAAAATTACAAGGTGAATTAACAAAATTTAATTATTATAAAAAATTATTAACTGTGTATAATTTGATCAATTAAATTTTAACTTCATAATAACTCTCAAATATGTTTTAATTTATAGTTTCACTTTCAACTTTTTTGAATTTATGAAAATTAAAATGATTTTTTATCAATAATAAAAAATATATAAGTAGAACATAACATAGATGATATTTCAAATATTAAATTCACAATTTTGATCACAACTGTAACAAAAAGCGGCTCTCACTCCAAATCCTTAAACTACTATGATCTCTTCCAAAATTTCTTACCGCAAAAAATGGAAAAAAATAATAATACTGAAGCCATATTAATAATTTTTGTAAAGTAATATATCGGTCTTCATCTATAAATGAACTACACTTTTCGTATTCTAATCAAATAATAACATTTTCTCTAAAATACTCTCATTTAAATTAATACATATACCTTTTTGATGGTAGAATTATAATATTTTATTGGAGTTTTAATATTTCATAAGATTTTTCTTACGATTGTATTATATAAATTCATAAGAAAGGAAAAATTTACGGACTCTTAGGATTTTGTTATGCGGAAGTAATTTGGTTGTATTTAATTAGACACGTAAGAATTTGAAAATTCTAATGTTAAGAGTTTTTTACGTAGTTTCCTGCAAAAAAAAAAAAAAAAAATCCTAATATGCTTTCCTGCAAAAAAGTATCGGCTAAAAGAAATCTATGAAAACACGTAAATGAAAACTAAAGTACTTTTTTTTTCCTGTAAACTGGAATTTGTACGTTATTTTCTTGCGAATTTTAATTGTATATATGTAAAGGGAGATAGTAGCTGGTTCATTAATTTAAAACCTAATTTAGTTTTGATGATTGGTGACGAAAGTTCCAAAATTTGATGAAGCATTGAACAAAAGTTTTATGGGTGGCGTGGTCAAAGTCCTGGTTTCTGTCTTCAGCTTCATACATTGATTGCATTCCTTTAAATATGCAATCAAAATTTGAATTTTGAAACATCTTGTCAATCTGAAGGGACTTGATAGCTTCTTCACAGTAGAAAAACCGGAGACAAACCTACGCCATACTTTCTCAGGTGACATCCATTCAATACAATTACATTAATTAATTATAATTTACAACAAAAAACACTACCCAAATATAACATACACATGTTTTAATCAACTTTCAAAAGTTTATTAAATCAAAGGTAAATTAAGCATGCATGTATGTAGTGAATGTTAGGTATGAATTGCATAAAAAATGTAATTTGTGAAAGATAGTGGATAATTAGTGCAGAAAAAGAAGTGATTTTATAAATGAAGAGAAGCAGTGAAACAGTAGAAAATAAATATTAAAATAATGCGTAAATAGCACTATTATTACTATTGTTACGTCTTGAATTGGCCCCTCTTTCGTGCTTCACTAGAGCGACACGTGATGCATGTAACCTTTCTTTTTGCAACTTGCAATCTGTACGGACCTACCTCACTCATCACGCCTTTTACGCACCTCCTAATTAACTCACTAATTTATTTATTATTTTTTTTTTAATTTTCATTTACCAACTTCGTGAGCTAAAATGTTTGAACAAAAACACACAATAACTTTAGCAGAAGAGAGAAAGCCGAAACCAAATGAAGCGTGGAATGTTTCAAGTTGCGCACTGCACATCCACGTGAGATCAAGAACAACGTTCGGTTGACTTGGTAAGAAAAATTGGTTTGAACAACAAAAACAGATATAATTTCCAAAAAACCTCATTAACCAAAAAGCTAATTTAATCAACAATATATTTATTTTTGATAAAATTGGTTTAGGAAAAAACTGACAATGCTATTACTGCAACAAATTGTTTCCTCTTACAACAATAAAAGTACGAGAACAGAATGCAGAAGCTGTAACCCTTTGCAGTGTGACTAATACATCGCCTCACGTGAAATGCCACATCTTATCTCACCACCCTTCGCCAAGACCGATTCTTTTCTCATTATCTCTCCGCTCAACAATAAAATATCTTCCACACCAAAATAATGTTATCTTAAAGTTTCATCTTAAGCTATCTCCCACCATTTCGGGACCAAGCAAATCACCATATTTAAATACTTCCTTATTATCATAAACTATAGTTTCATCCATATTGGTTGTTTTAATATGCCATTGTTTTTGGATAATCTATGTAAAATTACGCTTTAATCTATATTATCTTTACATAAAACTTCATTTTATTCTTATAATAAAAATAAAATTACGTTAATTGGTAATGCAAATAAATTTAATGTTCTAAAAGAGAAATCATAGTCCGAAAATAATTTTTTTAAAATAAGAAATTGAAACAGGAGAATATTTTGGTTTTTATTATTTGAAAATAAAAGACATTGATGAGAAGCGAGATAAATGTAGGTGGCAGTGGCAGGTGGCGGAGTCTATAAAAGACCAAGTTTGTGTTAAAAGAAGCTTCACCTATGCCAACTTTCTTCATGCTCTCTCTCTCTCTCTCACACACACACTCTCACTCTTCTTTCTTCAACCCACTCTCACGCTCTGTCTCTTTTCTCCCAACTTCTTCTACCAAATTGAAACCCAACACAACATAACCTTTTCTTTTTCAAACTCACACACACCACTCGGTTAGTGTTTCCTTCTGTGTGGATCAATGGACCAGTTTCTCTTCAAACCAGAGAAGGCCAACGCCATTCAAACACACAACCTCTTCGCCGCCGTTTCCAAAACCCTTCGCATTCTCGAGCTCTGCCTCCTCTTCCTCCTCCTCTCCTGGCTCCTCACGCGCCTACCCTTCGCCTTCGCCCTCTCCGCGCAATTCCTCACCCGCCTCCTCTCCTTCGCCGCCAGCCCTCTCTTCGTCTTCGCCCTCTCCAACGCCATCATCGCCGCTCTACTCGCCCAGTCCCGCCGCCTCTCCGGTCCCCACTCCGCGGCCGACACTCTCTACCACGATTTCCTCAACTCCCGTGCTCCCGTACTCCACGCGCCTCCGCCGCGCGTGCTGCCGGAGCCCGAGTACCATGACAAGCAGGTCATAGCCGAGACGGTTCAGGATCGGCCCAGTGTCGACCCCGCCGCGAAGTACCGCCGGAGCAAGTCAGAGAACTGGAAAGGAGACAGCGTAAAAACGCCGCGGAGGCGAAATCTCCGTCGGTCGGAGACCGAGAAGCGGCTCAAAACCCCCCCGGAAAATTTGTACCCGCAGGATAAGCTGAGCAATGAGGAGTTTCAACGCGCCATTGAAGCGTTCATCGCGAAGCAATTGAGGTTTCTTAGGGAAGAGTCTTCTGCCATTGTTGTTCAGAATCCGTCATAGGTTTTCAAACCTAGAAAAAAAAAAAAATGGATTGAATAATGAAAAACTGTTTAAAAAAAAAAAAGAGATAATATAAGGCAGTGGCACTACTACTACATTGTGTGAAAGTGTGTGTTTTAGGGTGAATAAGCAATGAGTAATGTTGTTAGTAATGATTTTGTTTTTGGCGAAAATAAGGTGAGGAAATACGTGCGTAATGAGGTGGCCTGGAACTGAAGAATATGTTCCTTGATGGAGAATTGGTAGCGATGCTGATCTTATTCTACAGTTTATAGTTTGATTAGCTAGCTATGAGAGAAATGGAAGGGAATGGAATTGTATTCCTAACAAACGTGAATGGTTGATGCTTGATTTCTTGATGTAGCATCCTGAAAAGCAAAAATCAGCTTCATATGGTTGGTAGGATAATATTTTGGAACTCTCTATCCAATTATATTTCCACGTTGGAGGAGACAGCAACAAGAATACCCTCCTTATTCGCATTCCATGCAATAATACTCACATAACCACAGATATTGTCACCAAGTTGGCCACCGTCTTTTTTTATACGCATAATTTCCAACTGCCTATTTTAGTAAAATTAATTTTAAACTCATTCCAAGTGGAATTCGTCTCACCAATTAATGTATGAGTCAAATACATTTTTAAAAAAAGATTTTTTATGGTAAAACGTCCACGAAATTAACATACAAGGATTTTGAGGTAAAATATGATATACTTTTAATTAAAAATAGTCAATTCAACTTAATTTAATTTTTGACGGGTTAGAAAATTTTTGTAACTCAGTTAACTTGTTACGGATTGGTAGATTAGGTGAGTTTAATCGTTTAAAGAATGATTTAATCTTCTTATTTATGTTATATATTTATTATTGTAGAATTTACGTGAATTGACTCTACTTATCTATTTAATAGTTAAAAATTAAAGTATCAATTTATATATTTAAAAAATAAATAGATTAAGTATCCAAAGTATTGAAACATTATCTAATAACATTATAATATTTAAAAATACTAAATTGCCGACCCACATAACTAAAAGTAATAAAAAATAATAACAAAAACCTTATGAAAAATAATAAAATAATAAAAATAAAATATTGTTATAGGTGAATTACTTCGATTTGACTCAAATATATTTAACCTATATATTAAATATTTGAGTTAAGTTTAATTCATATTTAAAAAAATAAATTTTTTATAACCCATTTCAACTCAAATTCTTAAGTAGTTAGATTGTCTAACACGTTAAAATCCATTTTGAAACCTCTAAAAGTAAAACAAACTTTTACTTTTTAAAATATTAATTTATTTGCTAATAATATGAGCACTTTCGAAATAAATAAACAACAAAAAATTGTTTTATTTATATGACTTTTTCCAAGAATCCAAATATAAATCGAGAGTTTCACGTTAAATGATCACGAAAAATATCTTATAAGGAAAAAAAAAATCTACGATTCCCTCTGTCACTAACTTTCAACTATATAAACTATATGTTTTTGTAATTAACTTTCTTACTCTTATGACAAATCGTCATAAAAATAAGTGAATAATGCTTTATAATATTTAATTATTTGTGAATTACATCAACAATTTCAAATATGAATCAACAAATAATTTCAGAAAAAATTGCGCATCTTTTATACCTTTATAACTTTTATCTATATAAGTTTTTGTTATTGAATTTCTTCTTCATAAGCAAGTTCTTATAAAATAATTGCATGGTTGTGCATATCTACGACGGGGATTTAATGGCGTTTTATTATCTTTTTGTAAAAGCAGCAAGTAAGTTTCAAATTATTTGAGGAACTACCTGGTAAAATGAAACATTGGTTAGTTTTGTTTTTGGCCTTTTAATAGTGTAGATTAGCCTTGCTTGAAACACCATTTTTCCATGATTGAGAAACACAAATTCTTGAATTATCAATTGAGTTTTGTAGGCTCTGTATTATGCTATGCCATCTAATTATAGCTAACTATGCAACTTGATTTAGCCATGTTCCTATGAAGTTATTGCAATCACTTTCGTAATACTATAGATTTGATTTGATCGTGTCTTATCAATGACAAAGCCCCCTTCCACCATTTATTTGCCTTTTTCTTCAGCTAAAGCTTTCTCTAGTGGATAATTAACGCCAATCATTGTCAAATTATGGCTTCATCATTTCATAAAACAAATTCTATATTGTGAGGAGATTATAATCTTCATATATAAATCTTGTTTATGTCGGCATGCACCCAAACCTTTCCGTTTTTCCAAAATGCCCTTTTTCTCTTGCCACTTATTGGGATACTCATCATTACTCCCATAAACAATCACTGTTGGAGTGGTTCAGTGGTTGGGTTAGTTTTCTTGTAACACTTATATAATTCCCAACTTCTGAAACAACTTTTACTTTCATTAAATTCATGGCACAAATAGCCAAAGTCAAAAATAAAAAAAAAGAAGTTCACGAGAAGGGGCATGCTCCCATGAATTAATTTCCTCTTAGCAACTTTTCACTTTATCAACAGCAACAGCATTTTACGTTGTGGTCTGTCTCCAACAACACTAATAATAACTTGATGTTTTCTAAAAAATGTTTTGAAATAAAGAAGACGAAGAGAGTAAGATGTAGTGGTGGGTACCCAAAGACTGTTACTTTATTGAAGGCAAAGACGAAGCATTAAGCATTAAACAATCCAAGCAGTTGGAGAAAATTTTGAGAGAGAAAGGCCTTTTTTAGAATTGGAATCATCAATGATTCAGTAAAGTTGAAAATCTTCCATGCTCATTCTTAACAAAGAAAAGTTGAAAGTGTTTAACTTTGGTTGGAATAATTGAGGGCCATAGATGGTGTTGCGATCTTTCTAATAACCCTCACATTCTTCCATCAAACGAGCTTTAATATGCATATTAAAAGGGACCCACCTGCTTGAAAAGCTCTATATTCCCAAACCCACTTCCCTTATTAAACCACATAAAAACAGGACCAAGTCATGATTATGTTTCCAGGTTCAGACAAAAGTTTGCTCAAATTTATATTATCTGTCGACACACATAGTATAATTAATACATTTTCATACGTTAAACGTTTCCATTGAGTTTGTTAGTGAAAATAAGGTTCCCGAGTGACGAACACCCCATTTTTATCATAGTGAAGGTTACGAAAGAAATAGGCGAATGCCGAAAATCGCAAGCATATTAAGTTTTGAAGTTGGTATCTCTTACAGCCACAGTGACCAATGATAGGAAGAGAAATGATGCATGTCAGAGAAGCAGGTACATACATCTCTTCCCAGAGCCACCAAGAAGAAGGAAACTTATAAGACAAAGGAAACACTGCATTATCTTCCACCAGTGACACAGATCATCCACTTATGGAAACCTTTCCAACATTATTGTATGTATCTGTATCAACCACGTTTTGAGTCCCGATGTGTTTTTTTTTTTTTTTCGTTCCAGAGAACATGATCAAAATTTACTGTGTCCACCACAGGCAAACCAACGCAAATGGAAAATAATAAATATATACAAACGTAAAACGAAACAAACAAGTACAAAAAATCAATTATACTTCGCACAAAAGGAAAATCTGTCATTTCTAATGCACACCTACCCCAGCAGTAAATTATGCCGGACTAAGTAATTGACAAGGGGTTCATATATATGTACCATATATGGTCTACTTGATTTTTATAAAATTAGGTTTGTTACTTGGTTCAATGATGTTGATGATTATACTTTAGGACTATTGTACCGATGGGTTAATATATATAGTTGAAAGAGTTAATATCTTACTACTTTCGGAATCAAGGTTTGAATTTTTGTTGGAAGAAGTGTTCACTATTTAATGTTTCATAATGTCTCAGACTGAATATTGTTTGGGGAGAAAATAGTTGTAAGACAAAGCAATATTGTAGGGACTACCGTCTTTAAATACGCGGATATTCAGATATATTAGTGTAATCAATGGCTTTTCTAGTTTCAATCTCAAATAGCAAAATAAATATGTGGATGGTTGTGATATTTGAAGTTTCGGGTCTTTTTTTGTCAAAAATTGAGGTTATTTAAAGTAGCTTCAATTTAATATCAATCCATATTTGGATTGATTTGATGCTTAAAAAAATACAATTAAATCTGAGTGGACATCCTTTTCTAAAACCAAATTTATAAATTGAGTTTTAAGATAAAACTCGATCTATGATTGGATCTAAAACTGATAGCTGATAAGAAAAACTTTATCAACTTTGCTTTGGAAAATACACTAAGCTTCAAACTCAAAATCAAGCATGGCATCAATAATTGCACACAATGCAAACCAACTTTTTTGCAGATTAAGCAATTTCAGGTTAATTGAAAGCTTCATATGCCTAAAAGGGAACAAAGTCAGTTCCGAATGGTGTTAAAAAATATATTTTAAGTTTAACTCAACTCAATTTATAGATTAAAGTTTGTATCTATTCGTAAATTATAAATTCGTCTTATTTCTAGTCGATGAAACATTTATGACTTAAATTCCAAAACGTTATTTTTCATATTATTTTCTTTTGTTGGGAGGGAGGGGGTCCTTCTCGGAATATGTACACTTTTTTAAAATCCCATGATAAAGGTTCCTTTCTTGTGAGAAAAAACAGTATTATTGAAACAGAAACATGTCCTGAGTTGTGCAGTTGATGGAAAGCAATACACAATGACTGAATGTTTCAATTGGTTGTCATGTCTATAGTTTCCTTTATGAAGTACACTATTCATCTTAAGGTATTTGAAAGAGCAGACAAATATAAGGAGGAAGAGTATTTGGTGGTTCAGCTCTTTGCCATTTCAAACCAAGAAAACCAAACAATAATTCAGTGGCAGCAACTAGACATATATGTAGTTGATAAAGAGAAGCTAAATGTAGTAACTACTCTAGCCTTCATCATAATCTGCCTTCTCTATTCAATGCCTTTTGTCTTTAATGCAAAGGCTCATGCCCTAAGGTGGGGCCTTAAACAAACCCTAAGACTTTGTATTCAAGCCTCACAATAAAGGTCTCTCACCTACAATGAAGGGATGTTGGTCCTTCGGTGGCATGCTGCCATTTTCCATTTCTTCACTATTTTGTAATTTCCCAGTACCATCATCTTCCTACATTGAAATTTTTATTTAATTCTTCAACTCACTGATATGATGATTTCCATTTGAAAGATGGATTGAAGAAACTGATAAAGAACGTGAACCTGAAAAATCATAGGGGTCTTAGACCATCCGTGCATGGACAAGAGTCTTAATTACTTGTTCCCAAAGTCATGCAATAATAATTAGAGGAGATTGAATGAATGAAATCTATTGATTCAATATGAAGATGCTAGCTAGGGTAAAGATGTACCTAACGTGTTTTAAAAAAAGCCCTATTTTATCTTTAATATTGTTCTGAAGATTTTGTTTGGGTTGGGATACATGACAAGAATTGGGATTGATGCATATATTGTGTGATTAAACTACAAGGATATGCCTTTACATTTGTTTGTTAATATAACCTTTATCAATTAGAGTTACTTACCTTTCTTATTATTTCTTTTTAATACTAGACTTAAATTTATACTTAGATTTTTACAAATTGAAGAAACCTTATTTTACATGCTTTCATACGAATATATCTTTGTTAAAAAAATAAAAACAAGAAAAAAAATCTTTTTATCACCTTACAAAAATATAAGTGAATTTTGATAGCTAAAAACTAACAATATAAAAATATTAATGGATTACTCATAAACAAAATTTTCAAATTCATGAATTTTCAAATTTTCAAATATAGTCTCATCCTTGACAACTAGACTAGCTTTTTTTAAGTCAATTGTTTTGTTATGTTTTTTGTACCGTACAAAAAAATGTTGTGTGATTAGTATTAATTTGGTATAGTAGATAATGATGTCTTTTAGATCTTTTATGGAAAGGCCTTCTGAAGTGCTTGATAATAAACCCACGTCAACTTTATCTCTCAATTGGAAAATATTCTTGGGAAGACAATTATGTCTTATAAAATACATGACAATGACTTTACTTTGACTTTTTTTTTTCATCTCTTACCCTTTGTTTGGTTGAACAAATAGTTAAAATCAACAGATTTGCAAAAAACGGATAAAAAATAATCATATTCCTTAAAGATGATTTGAATAGAAAAACACGAATGGATTTGGAAAATGAGCCTTAAATCACATCCACTCAGTTATGTAAAGATTTGAAGAGATTAATAATAAAATTATTTCATAATCCTCTTTTATAATCTCATTCATTCATCATCATTCATCGTCACTGTCATGTGACACTGAAAAAAATAAAAAATAAAAGAAATAAAAAAAAAACAAAAACAAAAGCTGACATGTAATATCTCTTTAATATAATACTAATGGAAGAATTTTATTGCATCAATTTTTTTAAAATAATGACTAAATTAAGATAAATAAAAATAAGGAGATCAAATAAATAATTTTTTACGAAAATGAGGTTAAAAATATAATTTAATCTTTAAATATTTGAAAAATCCACATTAGGTCCGAATTGTACAATAAATAATTTGGTAGTTTTTTACACTTATTGAGGTGTACAAAGAATGTATGGAGGTAGTAAAAGAAATACGTTAAACTTTCGTTTAAACTGTTGGGCTACCTCTTGTCTGAAATGGGTTTTATTTTTTTCAAACTTTTCTCTCTATCACACCCTTCCTTCATATTTTTTTATTACTTTTGAAGAAAAATATATATCTTAAAATATAATTCAAAGAAGTTACTTTGAAGATTTTTTTTTTATGCTCCATAAAAAAGCTCTCTAAAACTTATTTTCATAAGGTATTACGGAAGTTAGTATTCAGCATATATTTATTTGCAAACAAAATGTGAAAATTATGCTAGCTTCTTTTTTTATTGGTAAGTATAACTTTCTTTTTTACAAGTATTTCCACCTATAAATTTAAATTAAATTATATTTATAAAATTAAAATAACTCACATTTAATATTACAATTATTTATCCAATATATATTTTCATTTCAAACACAAGTAGTGGGTCAACTCAGAGAGGGGCCTTGATTTAACGATTAAAGTCACAAAATTAAGAGACTCCTACTATTTACACTCCCCTCTTTTATTATACATAATGATTTTCCCAATGTTATTTTTTTTACATATCAAAGTATGATTGTTTCCTTAACATCCCAAAATATTAAAAAAAAAAATCAACCTATTTTCAATATTTTTTTTATAAATCACAATTTATTTTATTTTAATATTTTAAAAAGTATTTTTTTAGAACATGAAAATTAAAGAACATTTGAAAATATAATTTATGTAATATTTTTATTTTTAAATCCTACAAAGTATTTTCTTAAATATCGAAAACATAAATCTATTTCAAAAGGTGAAACTTAACATACGTAGTATCCTTTTGGTTCTCTAATATTCTTGTAGATGATGAAATTGAATATTGGAATCTAATAATATTAAGGTAAAATTTAAATTGAGGAAAGATGAAAAAGAGAAAATAAATGAGAAGGTTTGGAAAGAAACGAACTTAAAGTAAAATAATACGTAGATTATGTCGTTAACATAACTTATTTTTAAAATTTACTTTTCAATTGAAATTTCTTGTGTATATAAAAAAAATTATATTAATCTATAATTATTTGTCATCCTTTTATGTTCATTTAAATTGAACTAATATAATTCTTGGAACATATATAAATATGAACTATTTGACTATCGTGTTGTTTATTTTTTCTCAGATTTGACATTCATAATAAAGTAATGTGTAATTATAATTCATAGTTTAATTGTAAAAAATATATTATATAGAAAATTATCGAAGATGTTGTAACTAGTGTGTTACTCCGGGTAAAAAAACAAAATCAGAGATAAAGAATACATAATAGCAATAATAAACCCAAAAGAAAGAAATAGGGGAGCGCAAATAGCAGTATTGTAATTAAGATAATCGAAATATATTTACAGCCCAAAACGAAGTTCGTTGGCGAAAGCAAGCAGGCTTACCCTTTCAGATTGTGGTGACTAATTTTTATTGGGTCCTACTTCCTGCACCCCAATTTTTCTCCTGCACCACCCTAACCTTTTTAAAATGGCTATTTTAGCCTTTGTTTTAAAATACACTTTTCGCCCTTGGTAAATAGTAAATGTAAAACCCTTTTTCTGATAGTGCTGTCCCATTTTCCAATTGCCACAGGCTGCTCCCATGCTCTTGTCGTGTCCTTGGGCCGTTGGTGCTAGTGGCTTTGTGCACCTCCATAGTTTGAGTCGTGCACCTCCATCCACCCATAGAGCTTGAGTTATGGGTGGAAGGGACACTAGAGAGAAAACTGGAAAAACGGTGAATAAAGATACAGAAAATAAAATTTACTATTTATTATTTTAAATGAAAGGGTAGAATGGTCATTTAAAAAAATTAAGGAGGTACAGGGGAAAAAAGTAGGGTGCAGGAAGCAGGAGCCTCTTTTGTTCCCATAATTTCATCGTCTGTAAAAGAATATACGTTAAAATGTTTATACTTTAGATTTCTACACCGTGGAATTCAAAAATATAGTATAGAATACATTTTTATATTTTTAGATTGTGTATTTTAATCTAAAATTTTTCAAAAGGTAATAAAATTTTCTCTAATTCTACTGTGTATTTTTCTTAGTTATGAGATGGTTAATCCATTCTGTTCACTTTCTTACGACTCCTACAACCCTACAAGCTCATTCGTAGTTTTTTTATGTTGAAAAAAAAAATGATGTTGTAAATAATCTTGAAATTAAAATTTGAATTGAATGGATGACATTGATACTATTTCAATTGAACATGTTCAATGACTTCTCAAACACCTCTTCTGATTATTTCTCCAAATTTGCTTTGATCCATAAAAGATCAATTTCCTGAAATCTGTTTTTCATTTTATCCATATTTTAATCTATTTTCCAAATCATATTTCTATTTTATTTATATGGATTTTAAAAATAAGAAAATTTAAATCTCCAAATCTTTAAAGTCCTTTTTTATCAGAATGAATGGGCACAACTTAAAACTAATATTAAAAAAGAGTGCAATCTGGATCCCAGTAATTTAAGATTACTAAACACACACACACAACCATATATATATATATATATATATATATATATATATATATATATATATATATATATATATATATATATATATATATATATATATATATATATATATATATTAAAAAGACATTTAATTACATATATATATATTTATTTTAAGGACTAAATATTTTTCACAAAAATAATTTTAAAAATAATATTATAAAAACTAAATTGCGTCGTCAAGATCTCCACTTTTAAATATTTGAAAGAAGTCTAATAAAATATTTACATTTGTTGTGTTTCTTTAATCCATTCAAATCAAAAATACTTTTAAATTTGCTAGTAACAAAAAAAAACAAAATCACAAATTGAATTATTTTTACTGAAATTTATTTTCGAAATTTTATTTATACAGAATTTCATGGAAAAACAACATCAATTAAAACACGGAAACTAAATTAGGTGCAACTCATGTCATGATGGAAAGTAGTTTGTGAAGAATTAGTTAGCCAAAAAAAAGTTTTGGCTTCAAAATGGAAAGGAACGACACACTGATATATATTGTCTTCCCCTTTTCAGATCTTGTGATATTTTTTTTGCTTGTTCATCGTTATTTTCCTTGTCGATCATAAGGGATTTTAGACCAATAAGAACAAGCTTGGTCATTAAATTACTACATTACATGACTCATGAGTATTCAACTCGATGCAAGTATTCCATAATGGAACCTAAAATAGGTTATCTTGGTGAATATCATTAGATATGTACAAGTCATTAGAAGAAAAAAATATGTTTAAGAGGTGTTTGATGAAAAATAATTTAAAGAGAATATTTTTACTTTTCATATTAATCTATTAGAAACTTGTTTAATATATAGAGTACGATATTTCATAATATAAAGAGAAAAGTAAAATCTAACATATCATAAAATATGGACTTTTTTGTAATTTTGGGTCATTTTGACCAAGAATTTGTAAATATGGATCATTTGAATTTTTTTTTGTAAATCTGGGTCATGTCGTCAGGGGGAGGACGATATTAAAGAAGTCGTCCTCCCAGACGTCAGTTTCCTCTTTTTTTTCTTTTTTTTTAAATCGAAGTCACTAGGCAGGAGGTCGGTTTCTGCACTGAAGTCAGGCAGAAGACCGGTTTCAGTTTTTCTTTTAAACGTTGCACTTTTATTTTATTTTTTAAAAATTTTCAGTTTTCTTTTTTTTAACCTCTAAAATTTGATCAATTTATTTTACACAATTTTCTTAAGAGTAGTTATTACATTTAATTTATTGGGAATTAATTTTGTTATTGGTACAATAAATTAATTTTAAAAAATATAGAAATAACATAATTTAAATGCGCAACCTAAAAATACATAATAAAAATAACAGAATAAAAATTACATAATAAAAATAACACAATAAAAATTACATAATAAAATTACTGACGATAGGAACAGTTGCCCCTATGATGTCCTTCATTTCTACAATATAAACATTTGTTTCGTCTATTTGGATTTGGTTCATCCATCTCATTATGGATTCTATTAGTTGGTGGTCTTCTCCTTACCCTACGGCGCATGTTTGGGTCTGGAATGAAATTTGGTCCGGTGTATGGTGACCAATATTCTTTATTCCTAACCGGATGAAATTGTATTTCATATGCTTTGTTGATGTTGTAGAGGCTATAAACTGGATGAATGGATGTATGAGGTTAGGTCTATATGCGAGAAAGAGCAAACATCTATTACGTGATGACAAGGCAGTCGAAGAGCTTGAAAATGACCACAATCACACCACCAATCATTTAATCTAACCGTAAAAGACATTGGTAGGCGGTAATCATGTGGAGAAAACATCTCTTGAACTTGAAATTCATTATTTTCTCTTGAGTATCGACGAACTTGACACATTCCCACTTGTTGTTGATTTTTCTAATGATAGCATTAATTTCCTCTATATATTGGTGGTCTGCTCGTAACATGGAGTCTGCCTTAACCCCTCTCTCAACAAACCATGTTGCGGTCCTTTCAAATGTTGCCTTAATTAGAGCACAAATTGGTAATGAACGAGCTCTTTTTAAAACAAAATTCATACATTCTGCCAGGTTTGTTGTCATGTGTCCGAATCTACTACCTCCATCGTAGGCTTGAGTCCATTTTTGTAGTGGTATCCTATCAATCCAAGATGCCACTTTTGGTGAATAGGATCTCAAAACTGCCAATTTAGCATCCAATATGGGTTGTTTCACCTTGTAAGCTGTAAAAATACAATTATATTAGTTATTTTAATTATTGAATGTGGTGAATGAAAGAAAAAATTTATTACCCATATTCTTTAACCGGTTCTTCAATTCGTGATTCTTGAATTTTTTGTTGAAATTTGAAGCAATATGACGTATACAGTATACTGATTGCAGTCCATCTGCTTCCCATTGTACTTCTTCAGATTGTAGGGCTGCCAATATGCCTTTCCCCCTGTCTGTTATCAAGCAAAGGTTTGATTGTGGTGTAACATGCTCCCTTAAGAGTTGAAAAAACCATATTAAGGCCTCCTTTGTTTCTCCTTCCACTATTGCGAAGGCCAAAGGGAATATATTACGTGACCCATCTTGAGCTAGTGCTGTTAGCAATGCCCCTTGATATCTTCCTGTCAGAAATGTGCCATCTACTTAGACAACTGGCTTGCAATAGTTAAACCCTTGGATGCATGGTCCAAAAGACCAAAATACGCGTTCCATAATATAGCAAGAAGGGTCAGGTTTGGCACTTACTTGTACAAGAGATCCAGTGCATTGAATTATTGTGCCGGGATTGCTTTCTTGTACAACTTGATACCACCTGGGAAGTTCATTGTAAGACTCTTCCCAATCTCCGAACTCCTTAGCAAGCGCTTTTTCCTTACCATTCCAGGCTTTGTCATATGAAACTGAATATCCGAAACAATTTTAAATTTCAGCTACCAAACTTTTGATAGGTATGGAAGGATTTTCCTTTACAGAGTTCATCACAATAGAACCAATTTGGTTGGAATCAAGATTGACATGATCTGCAGGTTGCATGCTTGACAAACACGTGTGTGATCCGTCAATCTTTCTAATTTCCCAATTCAAACTCCGCTTGCTATAAGCAGCCTGTAAACGCCACATGCAACCTTTTTTGTAGTCGACACATCAACATATAAATTTTTCAGATTTGCTCTCAACAACAGCAAATCTATAACCATTGTCAATATGGTATTGCTTAATACATGACACTGTGGACTCTTTTGTGTCAAAAGACATGCCAATACATAGTGAATTTTCAGTCACTGGATTTGAAGCTTCAAGTGAGGTGTGACTTGATGACCCACTATGATCCGTTGTATGGACTGTATATTGGTTGGTAACCAACTCATCTTCACTAAAATCAGACAAAATATCTGGATATTGATTCAATTGATCTGCCATTTGTGTGTAAATTTGATGAAGGTACGAACAAAATGAAGGAGTCTCTACTGAAATGATACTCAAATGAGTATAAATATTAATTTTAAGAAACCCTACTTCCTGTAACATCCCTAAGGAATATTACTTCAAATAAATAATAAAAGAAATAAATTGTATCAAAAGTTGCATTAATAATACTCCCAATGCGGGAAAATTTAAATTTATGAAAAACATGCGCCAAAACTTATAACATCAATAATAAAGTGTTACAAGTTCCCAAAATTCGTGTTCATAAATAAAAACATAATGAAATACATGTGAGAAAAATCCTAGCTCTAATCCCAAAGCTAGCCCTCACTCCGTCGCCTGGACATCCTCAGCACCACCTGTATCAACATCTGCTCCCGTGTAACGAATCACACGATCATCGCCATACACAAACAGAAAGGGTGAGCTGAGAAAAATAAAATAATAGATATACCATAGGCAATATAAATCATACACCCATCTTATTCATTCTACATAGTTCTTGGCCAAGACCTTAACCCCAAGGCTTTATAGCCTTCAAATCACACAACCAAGTTAGCCTTGGACTCGGGTATATGATGCTCACACGAACCTGCCCGCTCGTGGTCCTACCTCTACGAACCTCCCCGCTTGTAGTCCTACTCTACGAACCTACCCGCCTATAGTCCAACACATGTGATCCACCAGCCCCGTACCTCCCCGCACGTGGCATCTCTCAAACGTGAGCACAGAACATACGAACTTACCTCGCTCGTATCCCCACGTGAGAGTAACTAGATATGAACCTCCCCGCTCATATCATCACATGTTAACCACCATCCATGAACCTACCCGCTAATGGCACAGCATCACCCGATCCAAGCATAGCATCATTGCTTAAACACCACATAACACAAGTCATAGATTGTTAGATTCCCGCCGGCGCAACACCCAGCACCGCCAGGCAACACAAGCCCAGACCGCCTGGCGGTACCTTCCCGCCGCCAGGTGCCAGCGTCTCCAAACTCACTGTTTCATAGGGCCGCCTGGCGGAGCGTACCTTGCCACCAGGCGCCACGCGGTGCAAGGACCTTTCCTGCAGTTCCTACCGCCTGGCGCACTTACTCGAGCCACCACGCGCTATGACAGTAGCGAAAACCTGATGTTATATGCACTCCATACTATCCAACTTAGACCCCAAAGTGTTCTAGATCATTGTAGCACCTTCACTTAATGGACCTCAAGCCTAATCATCACATCACACAAATCTATTTCTTACCACACATACTCATATTTCTACCCTTTCAAACTAGATGATTTACCCTCCATCAAGAAGAACAATATAACTTATTAAGTTATAGCAGAACCCACTCTCGTATTATCCCTGCATCAATTTTCACTGAATGACAATATCACATAGTCTGGATACCTTTAACTATGTGACTGTTATTTTTATTGCAACTTTACCATAATCTCAATTCAAATCCTTTCCAGTTGAGTCTACGTCTAAGCTTCCACTTAACAAGACCCTTACTTAGCCAACATTGCATCTACATTATACTTCACCGAAAATACTCCAACCTAACACATCTCTCCCTACAACTATCCCTCACAGTGATAAGCTATTTATGTACATCCATCATCCACACTTCATCTAAAATCATACCTTAACACACATGTACCCCTGTTTTCCCCTTTTAAATCACCAATTGCACCATTCCCTTTTGATTTACCAAAACTTTCTTTCTCCCTTCCACGAAACCAACTGCAACACAACCCCCAATTGGGTCTGCCCACGCCATCGCCTGGCGGCTAGCAAGGAGCCGCCAGGCGGTATACCAGAACCTGGCCAAACTGCCTTCATTCCTGCATTCTTCATGAATCCAATTCTACCCTTCTTCTTTCCAGTCACTCATCACACAGTCATATTACAGAATTAACATAATTTCGTGATACCAACCCACACCAGAACATGATATCGATTTAGGTAAAACATCACTAACGTCAAATTTCAAGAATTTGAAGCCCTACCATCCCGTAATTGAACCCTTATAGGTTAAAATCCCAACCCGAAATATAATCATCTCAAGTGAAGCAATCACGCATAATTAACATTCTCATAATAATAATTTTCCTAATGGAACCCCCAACACACGAAGAAATTCAAGAAAACACGTAAAACATCAACAAACATAAGAACCATCTGGCGGAATGCCACCCACCGCCAAGCAACTCAACCACAAACACCCAGAACTGGGCCAACACTGATGTGCCGCCTGGCGGCACATGCATGCCCGCCAGGCGATTTCTAGGCATAATCCAAAATTTTGCAGAAACAATGCAACAGACGAAAGACTCATGCAATCATGATCATACCAGACACAGTAATAATGATTTCGATCAAAAACACGCAAGAACAACTCCCCTTACCTGGATTCCTTGCTAAACTCGAATTGGTATGCATATCCCTTCACAAAAAACTTCCTCTCCTTTGCTTTCCACTCCAACCTACGTGATTTCAATCTCACCACTCCTCTCAATCAGCCCCAATACTCTGGAAAACCCTTGCCTATGATGAGCACGAATTCACAGTACTCTTTTTCTCCTCTTATGACCTTCTCTCTCTCACTTACTACCCTAATTATGTGCACTTAACACCCAAAACGAAAATTGCTATTTAAGTTTCCTGTTTAATGGTTAATCATGGTTCCTTAAACTGCCCCTCTTGGCATATAGGGTTTTCATGCCTCTTCAATCCCATGCAAAAGTAAAATTAGGCCAAAAAGAGAGTTTAATTTGGTTCTTAGCAAGACTTGAACCCACCACCAATCAATCACCAAGTTAAAAGCACAACCAATTCAACCAAATTATCTTTTGTGATAACTCCTACATCTTTAGAAATTTATCATCACGTCAAGCCTTCAATATATAACTAAACAAAAATGCATAATTTAAATAACATTCAAGTGGCACACATAGGACTTGAACCCAAGTCCTCACACACAATAAAGTACTCTCAACCACTTGAGCTAGTACTTTTTCACATCATTGTTCCACACATTAATTGCTTTAAATGTTTCTATTACCCGCCATAATTAAATAATTATTTAAATTACTATTTAATTTTTCTCGAGTCTTACACTTCCTGCCCACCAGCACATTTAGTATCGTTGAAGCCACTTTTAATTACAACGTTTTTCTCTTAAAAGTAAGCAACTTCATTAATTAAACCACCCACTTCATTAAACACAAACCGGTGCATGTCAGGACGGACCACCCACTTCATTAAACACAAATCGATGCATGTCAGGACGGAGTTGGTGGCCATTAAAGCGAAACCGTTAGGCCGCCTAACGACTTCAATTGGTTGTTGTCTGCGTGGATGACGACTTTAATTGGGTTGTCGTCCGCGTCAGTGACGACTTTGCCTTCACTCAGCCTGACACCATCACGCGCCCACAATTAATTTGTTTGACTGTGCTATTGATTGTGCGTTGCACCACCACGAAATCAGTGTAAATAATGGACTGGCAGAGATTCCTCCTACTCCCTATGCCATGCACGATAAAAATTTGCATGCATTTGTCCAAAATGGTGGCAACTTTTAAAGCTTTATTTGAATGCTCTCACAACCACACGCCACAAACAGCTTTTAAAGTTTGATGGACAGTGCATTGTGAAAAATCACGTGAAGAAAATTATAGCATTGGTTCAAATACTCTCAACTTGCACATATTCATCACTTTGTGCATTCAGCTTGGATTGGCAAAAAATCCTTTGAGGTTGCGCGCATTGGGAGAGTTTTCAACACTTCACCACACCTTTCATTGCTTCTATTTTCAAGGTTCAACTATCTTTTAATATTTTGTTATCAATTAATTTCCAGATTATGTTCTAATTTTTATTTTCAATTTCTAAACACGTTTAGCATGGAACAAAATGGACGCCTACCCTGGGATATGTCACTACTTCAGCTTCAACACGAACATATCACTCACGACTTATGGGAAGGACGGGAACGAGTTCTTAGACCGAGAAGAGTTGGAGTTTGGATACTAAACAACCAAGACATACTTGATCCCCGTGTCATAAATTTAATTCAACGGACTGGATTTGGACACGCCTTATATATCCCAGACATGGATGTCAACCACTTCCTCATCAGTTCTTTATTAGAAAGGTGGAGATCAGAAACTCACACATTTCACTTCCCCCATGGAGAGACTACTGTGACACTAGAGGATGTAGCCATCCTCCTTGGCCTACTGATAGACGGAGATGTGGTCACTGGTCCCACTACGGTTGAAGACATATTCGCCACCTTCCATGAACATCTAGGTGTCATCCCACCATCGACGGTGATAAGAGGGAACTCACTTAGAGTTTCTTGGTTAAACTTTACTTTCTAACAGCTTCCACCGAATGCAAACAATGAGGTTATTGCTCAATATGCGAGAGCGTACATTCTCACATTGATTGGAAGCATTTTAATGCTAGACACGTCTGTAGCTAGGGTACATGTCATGTATCTACTTAGGTTAGCTGACTTGAATGTAGTCAGGAATTATAGTTGGGGGTCTGCAATTTTGGCCTGCCTATATCATTGCCTAGATCATGGCATTCACCTAGGCCAAGAAAATATTGGTGGATGCATGATCTTGTTACAATGTTGGGCTTGGGAAAGGATTACTTCTATAGCCCCACAACTTCAACCTTTAAGTGATCAGGAGGTGGCTGATGGGGATGGTTTCCCTGTCTGTAGAAGGTAAAAAGCTAACTTTAAATTTTTTTTTCTTGTCATTTAACTAACTTGAAATTGCTACATTTTTTTAGGTGAATGAATGTAACACATAGGATAAATCCAACTTCAATTTCAGTTACTGAATTTCGGTTGATATTTGATCAACTACCTACAAGACAGGTAATACTTAAGGTAAATCAAAGCTTTTTCTTTTTTAACATTTCAAACTAATGTCTACAATTTTGTTTCAGTTCTTGTGGAGGCCTTACACTCGACAAGAAGTTAGTCGATTGATTGTGGTTGACATCCCTCCGGTATCCAGAGCAACAGTCCTAATAATTTGCTTCGCCACAGTAGAAATCCATCAAGCGGATAGGGTGATGCGTCAATTTGGTTTAAGACAAAACATTTCGCCTGAGCCGGTTAACCTGGATCAAGTTCACAGGGATGACTTGAGGGGGAGAAATTACAAAGATTGGGTAGGACATCATCACTAGTGGATTGCAATTTGGAATGATCGACAAAATCGGATCATTCAAGGTACACCGTTCAGCATAAATGGCCATTTGCGTGATGAAACACCGTATATGCAGTGGTACATAAACCACACTATCCGTTATATATCTCCATCGACAGAATCTTTCGATGATGAGGTTATTTACACTACAATGTTGTACATCTATTTATCATACATAATTATTCATAACAATAACCATGTTATTTATTTTACAATACGATATGTCACAAGAATCTTCCCAGCCTGCTTCACAACCCTACACTGGCCATGTTGGGTCTTCTCCAGATTTCATACATCATCGCCAACCCTTTTTCGGACAGTCGCCTATGGGTCAGGGTCAAATGTTTGGACATTCACATCCTTAATTTGGCAACCCATCAAACACCTCATTCCAACACGTCCCTTCTTCATATGGTTTCTTCTCGCATCAGTCAAGTTATGGTGCTAGTCCATCACATATGTTTGGCACCACAACCATGACACCACTATCTGCCTATTATCCAGGATCTTCATCATCAATGTCATTCTATCCTCCGCCAATGCCTTCCCAATCACCACAAATTCCGCAAAATGTCCAAAGTCATCAAGATGAAGATGATGATGATGAACCACAATAATAACAACCACCAAGACGTCCCAACAGACCCAGAAGAAGACCAACATGTGGAACTGGAGGACATAGATGACTGTTTTATTATTTTCCAGTAACTAAATTATTGTATTTTATTTTTTAATCAATTTAAAAATATATTAATGTTTATTTTTATTTTTATTTTAATTTATTATCATTTATTGTGAAAAAAAATTAAAAAAAAAACTCAAAATAAAGTCGTCATCTACAAAGATGACTTCACAACGCGCCAAACAAAAACCGTTCCCCTACATGACGACTTTGTTTTTTAAAAAAATAATAAACCGTCATCATGGAGGACGACTTCACCTTCAAAGTCGTCCTCCCCCTAGCGACATAACCCAGTTTCGCAAAAACAATTTTGAGGGACCCTTTTTTACAAATTCGAGTAAAAAAGGACTCTTAAATACAAAAAAGCCTAAAATATGTTATATCTCCATCAATAGAATTAGAACTAGGAGATATATAATATCTGCTCTGATACTATATTAGATATGTATAAGTCATGAGAAGAAAAAAATAAAGAAAAATATTCACAAGAAGTGTTTGATGAAGAGCCACTCAATGAGAGCTTAGGCGTTCATGTTTTTCATATTGATCAATTAGAAACTTGTTCGTTCAATATATAAAATACAATATCCCAAAGGGAAAAGTAAAACCTAAGATATCTCATAATACATCATATTTAATAATAATATTGGAGAATAAAATATATTATATCTCCGTCAATAATATTAAAAACCAAAAGATATATGATATCTCTAACAAATATTAATTGTGAATATATATATATATATATATATATATATATATATATATTTTTTTTTTTTTTTTAAAAAGTACAGTAGCTTGTTTTCTTATTTGTATTTATCACATGATATGCATGTAATGGCTGGACTCACCATTAGGAGAGCTGTGATTTGGCAGTTTAGTTTTTAGTTAGTCTTTTATTTATATTTATATATATATATATATATATATATATATATATATATATATATATATATATATAATTATTGTATAGTATAGATATCTATGGTTGAAATTTTCTTTTACTTTTGAAGAATCATTATATCCAGAAAAGTTGTATATACATGATTTAATCTTAAAATAAAGTCCATTAAAATTTGTATTTTTAAAAACACATTTAAAAGAAATCCCAAGAAATCCCAATGTACTGCAAAATAATTGACTATAATGGATACATTTTGCAAAAGATAATATACATAATCACAAAAGTTAACTACTATTCTAGACCTTCAATGACCTTTTCCGGCTACTATACTATTATCACTATTTGTTACTAGCTCTACTCACGTATTAATATATATGATCATTGCATAAGAATAAAATCAATAAACACAAAGAAAGAAAAACATGGTAAGCTAATGTATTTAAAATGAAGAGAACTAATATATATAATATAGTAACATAACAACGTTATTAACTCATATTTGAGTGAAAATTAGTTCTTAGGTTCACTTGGATCATTTCTCCTTATTTTACTACTCAATTACTGAGTAAATATCTTATTTAAAGGCTAACATAAACATTGCATAATTTATATTCATCAAAATCAAATATCACATCAATCCTCATAGCTCTATCCAACCAACTCATTGAAATTTTAGTCCAAATGGCTAAAACAACAACATACATATAGACGTTGTTGTCGGAAGACAAGTGTATTAAATAAACTCGTGAGACTCTAAACATGTTATACTTACTACTAATTTCTTCCTATTTGAAACCATATATATTGATAACTAATCTTCTTTACAAGTCATGATAAGATTAACTTCATTAGCTCTCTAAATATGATTAGCTTCCATATTATACCATACCTTATTCAACTCTCACCACCAAGATATTTTTTCTATGTGAATTGGATACTAATATAGTCAAGTATTTTCCCTAGACTCGTGCCTCACTATCAAACCAAATATAATTCATGAAATCAAATATTATCGAGCAATCATGGTTACAAACCGCCCCAGCACAAAAAGATCCACCGGCCAAAACTAGAAAATAAAGAGCTCTCTGTGTAAATTCCACCCAACGCCTTATTGCTTCCGCCCAGCACCTCCCGACGACACCCAACTCACGCCTAGTGGTAGTAAGTCAAGGACTAGTTTTTCAAAAAGGTTTAAAGTGACGGGCAATGGTCAGATCTTTGCACCCAACAATGCAAACAAAAATAGGAAATAGCAAACTCAAGTCTAGATCCACTGCAACATATCATTTCAATACATACAAGCACACTAAAACTCTATCTACCAATATCATACACATAATCTAACACTATAGCATATCAAAACACACACACATTTATTATTATTAAAAAATTTATTAATGTAATCATTCTTTTTTTCTTTATTATTAATTTATTTATTTATTTAATAAATGATGTGTCGGCTGGAATCAAATTTAAACTTAAGTCTTTGATAAAATATATTATGTTAATCAAAAGAACTACAAGTGAAAATAATAAGAGAGTTGATGATTTGACCTTTTAGATTAATGTTAAAATAGCTTCCCATTCCCACACTCTCTTTTTTTTCTCTCTTTCCAACTTGTTTTTTTTTTCTCTCCCTTCTCTTTAAAATTTCTCTTCCATTACTCATATATTTTAAAATCTCATCATAGTTGAGAGCCTAAAGAATATTTTTATCCGGTCAAATTTTTAAACAGAGTTTCGATTTGCTCTAAAAAAAGATTATTCTCCATTTTTCTTATATTTTTTCATCAATAGGTGAGTGAAAAAAGTAATCATCTAAATTTTTATGATGTTTGGATACCTTATTCTAGGTATTCCTAAGTTGTAGAAGTATTATTGCTTGAGTTTTAGAATTTGGCTTTGATAATCTTTTCAGGTATGGGAAGTTCGTAAAAGTTAAACTATTACATGTTTAGTATTATGATGATGAGATCGATGTGAATGTTCTGATAAGAGTTTAATTATTTTTTCTGATTGTGTATATGAAACTGAGATAATGCGGTAGAAATTATTTGTTATAAGTTGAATTGATTTTAAATTCAATTGAGTTTCATGTTAGTTATGCGATCTGTTAATATGAGTAATATTATTTTAAGAGTATTTATAACTAAGTTTTTTTTTTTTTGGCATAAGAAAAGAGAGTAAAATATTTTAGATATTATGCCGTCAAACCATGCATAAGATCTCTCATATTTCTTTTCATTCCTACGCTTTATGCTTTTTCTTTCATTCCTATTAGGGCAATCTGGGTGTGAAATTCATTTTAAGTACCTGCAATCGTGCGAACTAATCTTGAAACGAATAATCAATTATTGAAATTTATTTGTGACGGGTGGATACCTAGGACAAAAATGTATGACTGTGTAGTGAATAAATCGACGACAACCGTTTTTGTTTTGTATAAGGAAAAACTATCCGTAACACACACGCCTTCAATGAAAGAATCTTTTCAAATGAAACAATCCAACAACGGTTATTCGGAGGACTTTTGTTGCAAAGATGGAAAGGATAAGATATTACAATCCTACAAGATTCAGAGAATTATCTTTCTATCTTTTTCTTCATAAAACAACTTTTGTGCACTTGGATCTCATCACAGAAGCAAAATTCAACCAAAACACTTAAGAATTTGAAAATTGGATCTGTCAATTAAAAGAACACAGATATTTATAAATAAATTAAGGAAATTTTGATAAAAATAGTCAATATTTTTAAATTATTAACAATCATTTGATATTTAAATAAACTTTTACTATTTAATTAAAATGTTTATCTAAATAAAAAATTTGAAAAATAAAATTAATTCAAATTCAATTTATTTTAATATTTTAGAAATTATAACAAAAATTAAAGTAAATATTCATTCTTTTTTTTTTCTTTTAATTTTTTTGACATACTTTTCTTCTTAAAATATGCAAATAAATTGTACCGGTGATCGCATATAACATACTTTTCTAAGTTTACTTAAAATATAACAAAAACTTCCGAAAAAATATCACATAAAAACAGTTTAATAACATGTAAAATCGATCTTTAATATTAATCTATTTTAAATAAATTAACATTTTTGGTTGTCATATTTATAATCTGAAAAATGAACCATAAAAGATATATATATATATATATATATATATATATATATATATATATATATATATATATATATATATATTCAAGAATATATTTATCCAAATTATTTGTGAATACCAGTACGAAAAGAAAAGATAAAAATTAAAATCAACTTATATATAATTTAATATGTAATGTGAAAAAACATATTTATAAATTAGTTTTAATTTGTACTAAAATTAAAAAGGCTTAAATACCTTTTTGGTCCTCATTTTCGTAGTGTTTGTTGCGAATGGTCCTCATTTTCACATAATGTTTAAAATGGTCCTCATTTTTAAGAAATGTTTAGAATGGTCCTCATTTTTGCAATTCGTGTTTTATTTGGTCCTTTTTTGTAACGCCGTTTAAATCATTAACGGAGCATTGTACATGTGGCACAATTTGTATTAGGGTGTATTACGTGTACGGTACAGGTGGCTTAATTAGATATTTGGGGATAAATAAGTGAGTTAGGGTTTTGGTAGGGAATGTTTGGGCAGTTGGTGAGTTTTGACAATCTTGTTCCTCCATTCCCAATTGGTATTGTTGCAATCTTCTTCTTCCTGCAATCCCATTATATAGGTATGTTACGATCCCAATCTTCTTCCTTTACCTCTGGTTGTAATCGTTGGAGGCAATCGTGTTGTATCACTTCGTGCACTATTGGTGGTTCAACGAGAAACAAATTAACCCTGATTTGTAGTTGCAGAGAGATGGCTGCTTTGAGGATGACAAGAACTCCAAAGAATACTGGTAGAAAATTTTGGGTACAATCTATTTTTATTTCTGTGTTAATAATAAATTGGTTTTAATTTTTGGTTTATTGATTTACAGAGTGGTGGTTCTAATAATGTGGGCTGCAACTTTTTCAAATGGTGGTGTTGATGAAAAGGATGTCATCATCATGACACAAATGAGGCAGATTAATGATTTAGAAAAGGATGTCCACTTCAATTTCACCTTTCACTTCAACATCACTATTCAGACCACTGTCATCCCCAATCTCTACTTCACCAGCCTCTTCATATGCCTCTACTTCACAACCGTGGTGGACAATAACATTGAACCTATCATCACTCATTGCCCTAAAGTAAAATAAACAGATAAAAAAGATGTATTATTAAGCCTACTTTAACGCAATGGGGGACCACTGCTACAATCAATTACAAATAAAATAATGGGAACCATTACACCAACATCGACAACCGACAAACAAACCAACTAAAATAATACCCCACTGAACCCCACCTACAGACACAAACTACACAAAATCATGGAAGTAATTTAGAAACCATGTAGAACATCACAACAATCGAAAGACAAACAAACCCAACAATAGAATTACGAAAACCCTAACTCACGAGCAAACACAACCCAGAAAACCCTGAACCCACTTACCTCGTTGATGATGATTAACTAGAAAATTGAAATGAAGAGTGCAACTGCAATCCAATGATGAAATGATAAGTATTAGCTGCTTCCTCTGCAAATCTGAACTCAAGAAAGATGAAGATAAAGAAATTTCCCTAGTTGCAAAATTTCCCTAGTTGCAAAATTTCCCCTAAATTGAAAAATTAACGTTAATTAGTCACCTGTACAGTACACGTAACACACCCTAATACAAACCGTGTCACCTGTACAATGTTCCGTTAATGATTTAAACGGCGTTACAGAAAAGGACCAAATAAAACACGAATTGCGAAAATGAGGACCATTTTAAACATTCTGTGTGAGGATGAGGACCATCCGCAACAAACACTACAAAAATGAGGACAAAAAGGTATTTAAACCAATTAAAAAAAACATTTACGTCTCATTTCGTACAATTGATTGACTTTAATTAGAATTTACAAGTATTATTTTTATATGTTTAATTTTGAATATCGAGTCCTTCTCAAAATAAGTATAACTTTTTTCACTTCAAAATCACTTATTAAATTTTATTTTTTAATAAGATTATTTTGTTAATTAATCTACTTTTATTCTCTTAAATTAAAATTTAGAAATTTAGAAATAGTTAGTCTAAATAAGAAAATTGTAATTAGTGTTTATTTTTTAGATAAAATCTTGTTCGATGGAGATAACATAAATTTTTCATAAAAAAACTTTAAATTTACGTAATTTGTAAATAAACATTAAAAATAAAAAATCTCTTACGAATTTTTAAGATTATCACGAAATTAAATGTTATTTTATTTAAAATTACGGTTAGAAAACATGAGTTTCTTGTGAAAAGATATAAAACACTTCATATATGTTGGTTTGGGCTTTCAATTATTTGTCTAAAAAGTCCAACCTACTTCTACTAAAGTCTATGTTGTTTCATTATTTAAGGAGAAGGGAATCTTTTAGGCTAAAAGAGAGTATCTAAGTTGTAAACTTTTGAAGAAAGAAAAGAGAAAAAATCTGTTGGCATGTTTACTTAGTTGTTTTAGTAAAATTATGATTTTCATTTTGTTCATTATTGGATCGAGCTGAAACTTTGATAGAAGATTCACATTATATGGTTTTAATTCTGACCATAGAGATCGTCAATAAGAGGTATAAGATTGGAGAGATCAATCTCGCATTGCTCTATTTTAGGTTTCTCTTTTTTTGTTCTTCATATTTGGGAGTATTATTGCTTTAATGTATTGGTTGGTTATAGGCTCTTGTTTGTGCTTTTGATTTGACTCTCTTGTACCTGATTTGATCTTAGTGAAGCTTCATTTACTAGCTTGTTTTGTTCCTGTAGGTTTTTACTTCTTACATTGAGAGGGTTTTTTCGCATTAAAAATATTGGTGTTTTCTTTTTGTTAGAAAATGATTACTCAACTAATACTAATAATAATAAAAATATGAAATAATATAATAATAATTATTAAATCAATAATAATACTCAGACAATATATAAAACAATTAATATTAATCAGAGATCAACAATTATAATAACAATAATAAATAATAAATAAAAGATAAAAGGTAAGGAGTAGAAATATCCTGGGTTAAGGCACGCATAGCGCTATCCTTAGAGAGAAAACGCCCCTACTGCACAGGGCTAAACAAATACATAGTACACAATCATATGTGTTTCTTATCATATGCATCTCCGAACCTTATGAACACCAATGTCTTAAAGATAATATAGAGAAGAAAAGAATAACACTTTTAAGAATGACTCTAGTGTTTGTTGTCTCTGTTGTTGTTGTTGTATCCTTTCTCATGCACCTGGGTGGTATTTATAGGTAGCAAAAGGAGACAAAAGAGTAAATAAAATATTTCCAACACTTTTGTTGTTATTATTGTCATTTTATTTTTGTTGTTGCTCCTTATAGATTCTTACAAATTTAGGAGAATTATTTTCATGACATATTTTAGCATTTTTGGTTGTAGTAATTGTTTCTACCATCTAAGTGGCATCAAAACTCTTTGGTTTGGGGCTATATTTACTTGCTTGAGTGATGAAGGCAAATACAAATATGATAAATTTAAATGGTACAAATTATCATTTGTGAAAGGAAATGACGAAAGGTTTATTGTTATGAAGAAATTGCATATTTCCGTCTTTTCTATAGAAAAGTTAGATTTCATGTCTAATGAAGAATAAGACTTTGAGCACTAACATGTGTGTTATTTTATTTGACAATATGTAAAAGATAATATTTTTAATCACATTGCTAATGAAACACACATGCTGTAACTTTGTGGAAAAATATTGAGTCTTTATATGTTTTTAATTCAAACAATAATATAATATAGGATAAATCATTTCATCACTCCCCATTCTTATAGAGAAATATCAAATAGATTCCCTTATTTTTATTTGTCTTAATTTGTTCTCTATTTTAAAAAAATTAGTGCAATAAAGTCTTTACCGTTAATAATACACTGCACTAGTAATAGCAATAATAATTTGATTACATTTTAGTTTAAAAATAATTTCAACAAAATTTCATAAATATTTTAATTAACTAAATTTTAAATAAGTTAATTTTTAACATAATTATTTTTTAAAATTTATTTAAAATAATATAATTACAAATGTATTTTATTCTTTTAGATTTCAACTTAACAAAAATTTTAAAAAAATTGTTAAATATTTTAAATAAAGTAATTAAAATTTTTAATATAATTTAATATATATTAACCGGAAATGAAAATCCGATTAACACACTTCTTAAAACTAGTTTTTTTTTTAACTTAAAATTAATTAAATATAACATAATAATTTCATAAATATTTATACAAACTAATATAATGATAAATAAATTTTATTTGGCAACATTTTAATTTAATAAAAATTTTAATAAATTTATTAATTCACATAATTTAAAATTTTTATATAAGATATATGTTAACTGGATTTTCAAATCCGGTCAACATATTTTTTTAAAATAATTTTTTAATTAAAATTTAAAAAAACGATTTATTTAATATAATATTTTTTAAAATTTATGTAAAATTATATAATATTAAATTTATTTTATTCTTTTAAAATTTAATTTAATAAAAGTATTAAAAAATTATTTAATTTTTTAAATAACGTAATTAAAAAATTTAATATAATTTAATATATGCTATGGGAAAATTCGATTAACATTATTTTCAAAGTAGTTTTTTTAAGTTAAAATTAATTAATGTTGATATAATAAATTTATAAATATTTATACAAATTAAATAAATTTTATTTTTTAAAATTTTAATTTACTTAAAATTTGAATAAAATTTATTAATTAACATAATTGAAAATGTTTCTATAAGTTAATATATGTTAATCGGATTTCTACATCCATATTTTCTTAAAATGAACTTTTAATTAACATTTAAGAAATATTTAATTTAATATAATAATTTTTTAAATATTTATTTAAAATAACATAATATAAAATATTTTTTAATTTCAACTAATAAAAATTTAAAAAATAATTATTAAGTAGTTTAAATAACACAATTAAAAATTTGAATATAATTTAATATACGTTAAACGGATGTGAAAATCCGGTTAACATTTTTTTAATTTTTTTTAAGTTAAAGTTAATAAATGTTAATATAATAATTTTGTAAATATTTATATAAATTAATATAAAATAAAATATATTTTATTTGTTTGGATTTTAATTTAATAAATTATTTTTTTAAAATAATTTTTAATTCAAAAAATAATTATACATGTTTAAATTTTAATTTAATAAAAATCGGATGTCAACATATTTAAATGAAAAAAAAATATAACACGGGATGTTGATATTTGTAAAATAAAGTCAAACACCAAATGTCGACATCTGTAGATAAATATATATATATATAGATAAATATATATATATATATATAGATAAATATATATATATATATATATATATATATATATATATATAACACCGGATGTCGATATCTTTGATAGGAAAAAAAAATAAAGTATAAAATGTTGACATTCATAGAACAGAACAAAGTATTGAATGTCAACATCCCTAGAAGAAAAAAACTTGGGAGTGGGTGGGATAAGCTAGAGAGAGAACAAATATATTTATTGAGGGCAAAGTAAGAATTTAAAAATTATTTGGAGGTGGAGAAGAAATGTTTGGAAGTGCAGGGAGAAGTCCCAAATTGGAATTAGTCATTTCTCGAAGCTTAAGTCCAATTTTGTCCATCAACCTTAGAACGGCTAGATTTAGTCTTTCTAACCAACTTTTGTTAAGTTTATATAAAATTTTAAAAACATTTCATGATAACATCTAAGTTGATTACATAGTTTGACACATTTTTCCTTCAACATTGGCCAGGAAACTATAATGAAATGCGTTTGAAATATCAAGTAACCTCAATCAAATTTGGTTAAAATGACTAAATTCACATCATTCTAAAGTTAGGGAACTAAATTAGGTCAAAATTTCAAAAATGAACTAATTTCAAATTTTACTAGAAGTTAAGGGATCAAAAATATATTTAATACTTTAATAAACAATAATTAAAATAATACAAACATTAAATAAATATAATTCCTTAATTTTATAATGTTAAAAAAAATATTGTATTTAATTTTTAAAACTCAAAATAAATATAAACATACCGTAATAAAATTATTTGAAATTGCTAAAATGCAACAGGTCCACTAATATCGAGTTTATACACAATAAAAATGAAAATTAATATAATATAAAATCATCGAAAAACAAAATATAAAACTTATAAATTGTTATAAATGACTAAATTATATTTTAATAAAAATGATGAAATAATTAAAGTTATAAGTCTTACTAAAATTGATTTTGTATTTATTTAAACTTTTTTTTCATTTTAAATCACAGGTTCAATGTTGCAGTTTTCATTTATCTCGGTTTGGCGGATTCTTGCTGGTTCTTATCGGGTTTTGCTGGTTCTTTTTGTTTTTTACGTTCAGTTTAAATTTTAAAATTGTGGTTTTGAATCTTAACCTTTAATAATTTGATTTAATAGTGATGATTAATTGTTTCCGTGTTCTTAAGTACTGATATAAGATAATAATATCGTCAAAGTTTTAATAAATTGTTTCATACTTTGACAATGTCTCAATATCAAGTTCTCTTTGACAATGTTTCTGACCCCCAAAACTCATCTTTATCAATCTCTTTTCGATCTTTTTGCATAAGAAAATAAACATACGGTAGTTTGATATAGACCACAAATATAAAAAATTCCAAATTCAACAACCTGGTTTTGTCGTAGAATGTTAATGTGAATGCGGTGGGATACTTTTCGTGCATGACCTCTGCATGCTTACGCATCACAATCATACCCTCAAATAATTCCCATGCTTATCACTATAATACTGTTTTTCTTATGACTTTAGTATATGACGATTATACCATGACCTATGCATTCTTACCACATCACAATTGCATGGGTTAATGGCCATTCTTATTTAGATAATTTGTTTAAAAAAATTACTTTTTCACAATTTTTTACTATTCAATATTGAGTTGTACTTCAGCGTTATATTCTTTTTCTTTTATATATATATATATATATATATATATATATATATATATATATATATATATATATATATATATATATAATATTAAGCTCATTCATGCTTTAATAAAGTATGAGGATGAAATTTATATGAACTTTTCGATGGAAACAAAAATTAATTTCACATATTATTTTAAGGATTAAAAATATACTTAATCTCTTTTTAATTCACAAGAGTAAAGGAAGGAATTATGATGCAACAAAAGAGATATGAGATAGAGGTGTTAGAGATTTTATATACTTAACTATAATTTAGCAACTACTCTCTCAAAGACTAGTTTAGTTAGTAGTATAGAAGAAGGAACTGATGTGCAAGATAATGAAGCCAAGTATAAGAAAATTGTTGATTCTTTACAATAAATTTGTTACCATGACTTGATATATAATTTGTTGTAGGAGTGATATCGAGATACATGTAAAGTCCAAGGGCATCTCATCTCCTAGATGTCAAACAAATTATTAAATACATCAAAAGAACCATGATAAATGGAACTTTGTTTCCACAAAAATAACAAACCAACTCAAAAAATTGAAATCGTTGATTTCATAGACAAATTGTTTGATTGAATTGAACCTGTAGTGCGATATATATAAGAATGAAGTTATTCATTGACAACAAGTTTGCAATAAAATTGTAAAAGAATCTTGTAACTAGCATGTTGCCACTAAATTTCTCTATTTGAGAGATCGTGAATAATATAAGATTGCAGTTGATATATTACAATTAGGAATGACAATGTAGATTCGTTTGTCCCGTTTTGGTCAATTCTATATTTGACCTACAAAAAGTGAGTAAGACATATTTATTCAGCTATTTTTATTGGCCTACTGGCCTACATATTAGTATAAAACAGTCTTAATGTTTTTAATACAAACGGTTTAACAATAATTTTGTTTCAATTTTTCACATCTTTGTTGTACTCATAAGCCTATCATTGATAATAAATTTGAAATAAACTAAGTAAATATAAAAATAAATTATTGTTTAAATTACGAAAAATTGCAATTAAGAACCAACTTAAGAATTTAAATATGGAATGAAAGATTAACCAAATAAAATAAAATAGTTATAGCTAACTTAGAGATTAATATATGTCTTCCAACATCATCTGTTTTGCATTGTTATTCCTTATTGTAATATTCATAATCAAAATTGCATACGTTTTCACTAAATCAATGACAGTGAAAGAATTAAATTTTTGAAAGAAAAATTAAATATTTTTAATGTTGAAAAATTAAATCAATGTTAAGCTATAATTCAATTTTATTCACTTACAATTCTCTTAAATAAATATACAATACATCATGCTCGTTAATTTGTAAGTATTACCAATCAGACAATTATGAACATTGCATTAGATATGGGTGTTTTTCACAAATTTACTTTGTCCTCTCTTTTTCTCTTCCTTATTGTGTTCCAATATAATGAATAGATAATTTTTTATAATAAGATAATAATAATATTATTATTATTACGACTATGATGTCTTGGTAAATAATTAGATAGGTGATGTTTTCGTGATTTCGGTTCATGACGTTAATGCCATGAGCTCTACATGCTTACGGTATAATAGCCCATTTTTATTTACTTAATTTGACTTTTTCTGATTTTAGAATGTAATCAATAGCCAAAATGGATACATACTAAACTATTTTTTTGTAAATACATGGACAATTTGTCGTTGAATTAGTCCTTTGACTTGCCATATTAATTGCTGTTTTATAGAAGTTAACACGTTTATTACCAAAATGAACTCGAATTTTCTACTCATTTTTTGTAGTGCTTCTATTATTTCTTCAAATTACATTAATTTTAATATCTTAAATGTATTCACAAAATTTAATGTATTAAAATCAATATATTTTGAACATATAGAAATATTAAAAAATCAGTAATAAGGCCGAAATATTTCATCTATTTTAGAAAGTTATTGAACAAAATCTATTTACATTTTAATATGTAATAAATACTAAAATAGGAAAAATTATAATTGTACATTTATATATTTTTTATCATGGTTTTTAGATTCAGCTCAGTTTTTCTTCTTTTTTTTTTTTCTAAAAAGAGCTTAATTTTATAATTTGAATTTTTTTTCTCAGTTTAGAGTTAATAAAATTGAGCACAATTTTTTAAACTACTTTTGTTCACCTGGATATACAGTGACTTTTTTTAATCTTTTTACAGCTTGCCACTTTTTTCATGCATTTTCCTAACCACTTCGAAAATTATTGTGGAACTTCTATTTTTGTCATAGAAGATAGTTTTTGCAACAGGCCAATGCATCATGCACCACTTACTGTTGCCACCATTAAGCATTGTTTTATATATTACGTTTAAAGAATATTCATAACTAGAATCTATTTAGAAGAGTCTCTTTTTAATGATTTTAAGAGAACAAAAATAAAGAGAAATTATACAAGAGAATTCTTATAAATTAATTTATGTATAAATTCATTTTAACTTATGAAACAATTAATTTTAACTTATGAAATAATTAATTTGAATTTTTTCTTAGTTTTCTCCTTATACATCCTTATAGAGAAATTCTACCAAGCATATATAAAATGTTTTTGTTGCACTATTAAATATTTAGGTCCTACATATATTTATCAACAACATTCAACCGTCGAAAATGTTGGATGAAGGGATCCAAAAATTCAAATTACATCAAGTCATCGATTGAAGGTGACAGCTCAAAAAAATAATAAAATTATATATATGGCTATTAATTTACCTGCAAAAAGAAAATCTAGGTAATCTTGACATTCTCTAGTTACAAATTTTTATTCACATCGAAAATCTTTCATTAAATGAATTTTGATTTTTTTTTCTCCATAATATATATATATATATATATATTAATTTACAATTATTAATCTTCTATAACAGTTAATATTTCACGTATAAAAAAGTTATATACGGGTGTGGGTCCCTCCTTGACTACCGACCAACTAATTCATCATAACAAAATGTGTTCATACTTAAAAGGATATTAGCGTTCAACGAAAGATAATTTAAAGCTGTATAATTGACAAAAGATTTCATCCCTTGTGAAAATATTCCATCAATAATTTTCTATTAAAATATTCATCGCTAACTAGTGAAAGAGATAAAATTTGTAAGGTATATTTTAATGGTTAGTTCACAACAAAGAATTTTTATAATTATAGAACGGAAATAGTTCATTGATAAAATTAAATTTATTAATGTTTATCATAGATGAATTTTATTAACGAATTTTAGAATTTGAATTAATGAAAAAATATTTTTTGGTAATAAATATGTAAGTAACTTTGATCGATTTCGATAAATTAAAATTTATATTATTGATGAGTATTTTTGTCAACAACATACTTATTGGTAAATTTTTGTTGGTAACATATATTTCTCATTTTGGGTTTTGACCAATTCTTGTAAAATTTGTCATTAAAATTTATCAACAATAATTTATCTTAAAATCAGTTAACAAATTCGTTATTAATTTATAATTTTATTATCATCAATTTTTTTTATCACTAACTATGTTAATAAGAGCGACAAATTTATCACCAAGTCTGATGAGATTTTTTTTTTTAAATTAAGTTAGATGGGTGAGAAGAAGGAGAGAATAATAGAAAAACAATAGAAGAAGAAAAAAATAAGAAGACAAGGAAGAGGAGAAGCTGAAGTTGGTGCTGGTAGCAGACCAATGGTGTTGGCGGCCACGACAACAATGGAAGCTAGAAGTGAAGTTGGAGGAAGAGGAATTGAAGGAGGTGGTGTAGAAGATGGTTGACGCGACAAAGAAACAACAATGGTGGAGGAGAGAGGTGGAAGAAGAAAAATAATAAGAAAAACAAAAGGAAAAAGAAGAAGACTCAATCACAATATTTACTGACAACCAAAATTTATCAACAATTATTGACAAATATTTACCAACAAATATTTTTCGATGAATTTTAGGTCGTCAGTAATTACTGATGGATATTTATTGATGAACTTTCGGTCGTTGACAAATTTTTTGATCTGTCAACAAAATTTAGTATTTTATTAACGAACTTTTAGTTTTTAGTAAACTCGAATTACCGATAAATTTTTGCTATTCCTTTAAAGATTTTGTCCATCATCGATAATTAATAATTTTCTTGTAATAATTTAATGTTTACATTTAAATGTTTATGCATTTTAAACATTATAAATTTGGACATTTAACATTGTGAATGAATATTAGAATTTATTTGGTTAACAATTTTCTTCTAATTGTTTGGTTTGTCATAAAATTCATTCGCATCTCCAATATATTTTTCATCTTATCATGACATTTATGCAATTATATTCAAATGATGTATGTCAATTAAATATTTTTTATGTCTCACATTTGAATATTTCTATTCATTTTTAATATTTTTATTTATTGTATATTTTCCTTTCGAATGAGAATGTTTAACACACTCAATTTTATTGTTTAATATTATAAAATTTTCATTTACTAGGTAATATAAAAAAATTATCTTTTTTACTCTGTTATTATTAATTTTTGTTTCATTTAAATAACTCTTTTGTTTCACCAAAGTAATTTTCTCTTATTTCTCAACCATTAACTATGTTGATATTTGAAAAGTTTTCTTATATCTCTAAGGTATTTTTCATCTTATCATACCCTTAACTATACATATGTTTTTCTTTATGTGATTTCATTCAATAGTCTCTCAAATTATTTTTGAGGCACACATTTGATAAAATTTTCATTTTTTTATTTGTTGTTTATTTTTATCATGTAGAATACTATTTTGATATATTTTATATAATTTTTTTTTCTAACTCATTATCAATCATACTGTATTTTTGTCATTATAATCGTATAAATAAATTTTATTTACTATAATATAAAAATTTAATGGAATTGTCATGATTTTTTTTATCATCATCTAACATATATTTAAGTTCAAAAGATACACAAGATCTATGTTAAAATTTTATCATTATTATTAGTTTAATATTTGTTATTTGCATGATTCTGATGAAGTGATGTATTATATCTTTTATTTTATAAAAAAAGAGTCATTGGAACTTAAAAAATTAAAATAAATAGACATTTAAAATATATTTTAATTTGAATATTTATTTTTCTTTTATATTTTTTAAAAATATTTTTAAATGTTATCAATTAAGGCCCATTAATGTTTGTAAATTTAATAAATATTTGTTCTCATAAAATTTTATTTGGTATTTTAATTTGAAATGTATACAATTATAATTTCTTTATAAATATTTGATATCGAAGAAACAATCATCCTTTTAGTATTGAACATTTTATAATATTATGTTTCACTTATTGTAATTTCTTTTATTATTTTATAAAAAATAATTAATTAATATTGAAATAATAAGAAAATTAGTACGGCTATGGGTATGAGAATATACTCGTTACCCGATGAGAATGAGAATGAAACAAAAATTTGATACTCGTTAAGTTTTGGTATGTGGATGAAGATAATTTTTTTTATATAGAAATGAGTATGAGATAGCGAAGCTTATCCTTATCCCACCCCGTTGGCATGAGTAGTTGGGGCGAGTATAGAGAGGGACAAACATGCATATACATCCATATCCTCATCTTTATACCAATTAAAAAATTGAATATTATTTTTATTCATACTCATTCTCATTCAATGTAGTATTTTTCATCAAAATAGACATGAGTTCAGACAATACTTAGACGAGTTTATTTATAATCTCTATTAAAAATTGATTAATTAACTTAAACATAATAATTTTAATTTAAGTTATTTTAATCAATAAAAACTTTGTTTAATCTATTAAAACATAACTAAATAGTTTTAAGTGACTTAATAAATTAATTTAACATATAATTTTTTTTCTCTTTTTAGCTATCTTCTTTTCATGGATAAAATTGAATATTTATTTTCGTTGTTTCTATACAGCATCTAGCATTTAACATTTAATGGTTAATGACAATGAAAATGAGAGTATTTTCATAGATGATGACGTTCCTTTGTTTCAATTATCTGAGGAACATGAAAAGTTGAAAAAGTGAATAATCAGTACAAAAAATTATAAAGAACAAAAGAAAAAAAGAAAAAAAAAGCTGTATGGACATGCGAGAAACCGGGAGGAAAAGAAGAAGAAAAAAACATATAGATGTAACACATGTATACGTAATAAAATATTTTGATAAAGAAAGAAACATTTTGAAATGTTACAGGCGTCCTTATTTGATTATTAGTGTTTTATTGTTTTATTTATTCTTTATTTAACAATAAAATTTATTAACAGCAATGAAATTATTTTAATTTCATTCTTTTAAAAATCTAATTGAAATAACTATCTTTATTTTATTTTATTCTTTTAACTATTTATGACTTAAGTGAAGCAAAGGTAAGAGAGAGTTAATTTTCAGTACGAACATGGACTTTGGTGGATATGGATGTACTCGTTAAAATGTGTGGAGGTGATTCCATGGAAAACACTGAAACATGATATAATCTTATGGTCAATAGTTGGAGATTAAGATATTTAGATGATTTTTTCAAATACTGTGCCTCATTTGAGTGGTTTTCAACAAACGTATTTTTGACTTTCTGTGGAGGAATAATTATTATTGCCAAATGCCAATGCCTAACAAACACAAATTGAGGACTTCCTAGTACACAATTTTACTTTTTTATGAATTTTAAAAATAACTAAATTAATCTACAACTTTATTTTTTGCATCAATCATTCTAACATAAATAACTCCATAAGTTTTCATAACTACATTACTAAAAGAAGAAGTATGTTATTATTATTTTTTTTTAAAAATGATTTTTTTCTTTTTAAATTTCAAAACTAAAAATTAATATGTTTCTAGCACCGAATTGTAATTAAATACTTCAGTTTTAGTGGTGATAGATAATCCAGAAACTTTAGCCCACTTGTGGCCATAAAAAATGTCTATTAAATAGAAACAAAATAGCCTAATTTATTATCAATTTAAATAATTAGATTAGATTAAATTTATACCTATATTTTCTAAAAAAAAAACAGTTTGAATTTTATAAATATAAATAATTGGATTGAAATTTATTTTCTGAAAAACATATTTTGATAAATTCAAAATAACATTTTTCTCAAAATCAATTTTAAATTTAAGTAATTTAAATAAATGTTGGGGATATTATATATCAAATATATGAAAACACAAAAAAACATTATATGAACCGATATACCTTTAATTTTGCTATATATGACATTAAATGTTAAACTCTTAGATATTTAGCCATTGGACTAAAGATGTATACCAAATATTATACCTAATTTTCTAGAACATATCTATCACTGATTTTCTGTTAAGATTATTAATTAATTGGACAATTTTATGAAATATAAAATATTCTAATAGTTTTACATTTCATTATGAAATGTGTTGGAAGTTCCATATCGGCTCGAAATAAGTATATATAAGTGAGGTGCAAACCTCATCTTACAAGTCGATTTTGTGGGATTGAGTTAGACTTAAAATCCATTTCTAACATGGTATCAGAGAGCCAAGTTAGAGTATATCCTAGCGAACTTTCTTGGACATTCTATTTCACCCAGGCCGCTAATGGACCATCCACTAATTTCTAATCTAACGCACGAGATGAATGTATATCAACGGCGTGAGGAGGTGTGTTGGAAGTCCCACATCGACTAGAAATAAGTATATATAAGTGAGGTGCAAACCTCACCTTACAAATTGGGTTCATAGAGTTGAGTTAGACTTAAAGTTCAATTATAACAAAATGTATTAATTTTAAATCATTATATATTTAAAATCATCTTTTCAAAAATGTTAATTTTAAAAGTAATATTAAGCTGATTTATGAAGATGTAAATTATTTTCTTTTAGAAAAAAATAATTTGAATTTAAAACCCAATTTAATTCTTTAGGTGTGAATATATAAAATTCTAAACTATTTATGTTAGATGACTCGATCGCAATTCTCTACTTATGCGTACAAATCTTAAAATATATAAAATTCTAAACTATTTATATTAAATGAATTTCATCCATGTCTAACTCAATCGCAATTCTCTACTTATGTGTACAAATCTTAAAACACTTAGTCAAACAATTAATATTTTGGTTTACCGTTAGAAACTTTGATGATAAAGAGAATTAAGATTTATGAACATCCAAAGATTATTGATTAGCTAATAAACACATAAAACGTGTTAAATTCATTTTTTTTTATATAAACTCTCTTAGATCATAGGCCTTCTGTTTATCTTTGTTTTTATTTTTACTATATATACTATGAAAACACATACATGGTTGTGTTTGTGTGTTCGTATTTTTTAATTTTTAAAAAAATTTAAATTAAGATGAATAAAAAATATATAATTAATTTTTAAAATAATTTTTAAATATAAAATTAAAAAAATAAAATAAGTATATAAAAGATATTTTTAGAATAATTGTTGAGACAGAAAAAGATTTTAGAATAATTAATTTTTTAAAATAATAATTAAAGATAAAACTAGAATAACGAAATATAAATACAAAAGAGAATATTTATTTATATATATATATATATATATATATATATATATATATATATATATTAAACTTATGTAATTAAAATTAGTATAAAGAGATTACTTTTATTTAAATATAATAGTTCCTATGACCTATTTAAGATTACTTTTTAGAAAAATGAATTGTATTTGTACCAATATTTTATAATACAATTTTATTTAAATTATACTTTAGTGTAAGTACTTGATTTAAATTTATATTTTAAAAAATTATTTTAAGTAATCTGGTTTAAAATTTTAAAAAATAAATCTATGAATACCATAATAATTCACAAATATTCTTTGGAAGGAGTACCATAGAAATATTGGTGGATGGGTATAATTGGCTTTCCATGGCACAAGCAATTCTTGATCCACAAACGGTGATATTTTTGTCTAGTAAAATGGACACAGGGCAACCTTGAATGAATGATGCCAACATTTTCTTCAAACAATCACAAACATTTATATTCATACTTCGTTTTTTTTATTTATTTATTTAAAACACATTTAAATCTAACATAAAAAGTATATGTAATTTAATTTGGTTCTATTAGATTGAAGAAAAATAGTTAAAATCAAATTAAACCAATATCTCGTGATTTAGTTTGGATCAATTTTACTATTTTTAGTTTCTAATTTTAACTTTTTCTCTTTTATGGAATGTTTTTATTTATTTTTTAAATTAAAATATAATAATAAAAAATATGTTATTCAAAATCTGATATATTAAATAATAAAATAATAAAATTAAATATTCAATATTTAAAATAATATATTAGTGAAACTAATAATCATTCAGAACAAAAAATTAAGAATAACTTAAACATATAAAAATACAACAACATATCATTATGATAAATTTGACTAAATCACAAACAAACATCATCTCTTTAAGAACATTTTCTAAACTTTCTCGATCTTCTTTCTAGATTTTTGATTCCATCTTTCATTTTTTTAAGGTCAAAGTCTATAGTACCGGTCATTGTTGAATTGTTATAACCTATATGATCAAAGTCTTAAACGGGATAAGTTCATTTTTTACTCTTCTTTTCGGTCTTTTAGTAAATTAGATACATGTCGGGGTTGTTAGGTTTACATTGTCGTCTAAAGGCTTAAGATGAATATCTATTTAGTAAGAATTGTTAGGATATGTTCAGATCATTGATATGAGTTTTGTATGTGCATATATTGCATCCTTTGTGAGTATATGCCTTTAGAAGCAATATAGTTATCTGTGATAAAAGCTTACGATTAAGGTAAGGAAAGTTAGCTTATATTATATAATATGAATCCTGCTTGATGAATGGATTGTGATGAGAATGCGAGATTCTTCGTAATCTCTGACATGTATTTTAGTATTTTGAATTGAATTGATGTTATTGAGTGTTCAAATTAAATGGAAATTGCTATCTGTGGAGCTGACTAGTGATAGTGATGGGGAAAACAATAACAAACAATATACCAGAGAATGCAGCGGATATAATTTCCCCTAACTTGCAAGAATCTATGAGGAGCAATAATCAAAGAGCAGCAATAATAAACCACCAAAAGCACAAATAAAGGCACCAAGATTTTTAACGTGGAAAACCCCTCAAATCAAGGGTAAAAACCACGAGTCGTCCAGACCAAAGAAATAGCTTCACTATGATCAACAAGAGTACAAAAGAGTCTTAATCAATAGCACAAATTAGTGCCAACACCCAACCAAATAACAAAGCAACAAAGCTTTCAAATAGAGAAGAACAAGAGAGGAAAACCTCTACAAATCACTGCTGCAGTGCGAAATTAATATCTCCCAACTCAGACCTCGTATCAAAGATCCGACCGGTCAGAATGAAGAGCAATGAGTTCCGAACCTGCTGTAAAAATTTCAGCCCGATCCAACGGTGAACGAATCCGCAGCGCCGAATTTACTGCGACAGCTCTATGAAAAACGTGAACAGAATTTTCCCTCTACCTCTCCCTCTATGTGTTAGGGCTTTCAGTGTGTTCTTCCTCTATTGTTCTGCCTCTCTCTTTATTTTATAGCCTCCTCTCCACTAGGTTTAAGTGAGACATGGGCTTCTCAAATTTTGGGCCTTTTCTCCACATAGGAAGGGAGCCCAATACCCAACAAATCTCCCCCTCACAACTATGTGGAGATAACCGCCAAACCGGCGATCTCACAACAAACTTCAAACTTTCCTCTTGGCAATGCTTTAGTCATCATATCAGCACCATTATCATCTGTATGAACTTTTTCCAACTCCAACAACTTAGCATCCAAAGCATCACGTATCCAATGATACCTCACATCAATATGTTTGGATCTAGAATGAAAAGTTGGATTCTTACCAAGATGGATAGCACTTTGGCTATCAACAAACAATGAATAGTTATCTTGCCTAAAACCAAGCTCCTGCAAGAATTTCTTCAACCATAACACCTCCTTGCATGCTTCAGTAATAGCAATGAACTCTGCTTCTGTAGTAGACAACGCTACACACCTTTGTAGTCTTGATTGCCAAGCCACAGCTCCCCCTGCAAACTTTATCAAATAGCCCGAAGTGGACTTTCTGGAATCAATATCCCCAGCCAAATCTGAGTCTGAGTAACCCATCAAAGTAGGTTTATCACCTCCAAAACAAAGCTTCATATCAACTGTACCATGAAGATACCTCAAAATCCATTTCACAGCATTCCAATGCTCTCTACCTGGGTTTGACAAAAATCGACTAACTGTACCAACAGCATGTGCAATATCTGGTCTTGTACACACCATCGCATACATCAAACTGCCCACCGCAGATGCATAAGGAACTCTACTCATATTGGTCTTCTCAACTTCATTTGAAGGACTCTGTTTAACACTCAGTTTAAAATGAGTAGCAAGAGGAGTACTCACAGCTTTAGCATTTTCCATCTGGAATCTCTGCAACACCTTCCTAATGTATTGCTCTTGTGATAGATAAATCTTCTTTTCTCTCCTATCACGTGAGATATGTATGCCAAGAATCCTTTTAGCAGCTCCCAAGTCTTTCATGGCAAAAGACTCGCCAAGTGTCTTCTTTGACCTGTCAATTCTGGAAATATCTTTCCCAACAATAAGCATGTCATCAACATATAATAACAGGATAATAAAGTCATCATTAGAAAACCTTTTAACAAAGACACAATGATCAGAAGTAGTCTTCATGTAACCCTGCTCACACATAAAAGACTCAAACTTCTTATACCACTGCCTTGGAGCCTGCTTCAAACCGTATAGACTCTTTCTTAGTCTACACACATAATCTTCCTTGCCTTTAACAAGAAAACCATCAGGTTGCTTCATGTATATCTCTTCCTCCAAATTACCATGAAGGAAAGCTGTCTTCACATCCATCTGCTCAACCTCCAAATCAAGAGTAGCAGCTAAACTTAGCACAGTTCTGATGGATGACATTTTCACCACAGGTGAGAAAATCTCATTGAAATCAACACCCTTTTTCTGTCTGAAACCTTTCACCACTAATCTGGCCTTGTACCTTGGAAGCGTAGAATTTGAATCTTGTTTCACCCTGAAAATCCACCTAGTTTCCAATGCCCTTTTGCCCTTAGGCAATTTCACCAAGTCGTAAGTGTGATTATCATGCAAAGATTTCATCTCATCTTGCATTGCATCCAGCCACTGTTTCTTCTCTTCACTATCCAAAGCCTCTTCAAAACACTCAGGTTCTCCACCGTCAGTCAAGGTTATGTACTCATCACAGGAATACCTTGTAGAAGGTTGTTTTTGTCTATTAGACCTCCTGAGTTGGACTTGAGGTGATTCAGGTATATCACCAAGATCGTCATCATCATCATGTTCCTCTTGAGCATCATCAATTGGAACCTCTACTCCACTTCCAAACTGTTGATCATCAACATCACCATGTTGCTCATTGTCTTGAGCTTCCGTTTCAACATTCTCCAAATTGTGAGCGGGCAACCTCATCGGATTACCATCAGTGAGATTACTATCTTTCTCGGGTGTGGTCTTCTCCACCTTATCAATGTCTTCAATGGTCTGGTCTTCCATGAATTGTACATCACGACTTCTAACAAGCTTCTTCTCAACAGGATCATAAAACCTGTAGCCAAATTCATCCTCACCATAGCCAATAAAGATACATTGCCTTGTCTTTTTATCTAACTTGGATCTTTCATCCTTAGGAACATGAACAAATGCCCTGCAACCAAAGACACACAAATGATCATAGCTAACATTCTTACCAAACCAAATTTTGTCTGGCACCTCAGTATTCAAAGCAACTGCGGGACTGAGATTAATAACATGCACAGCTGCAAGCAATGCCTCTCCCCAAAAGTGCTTAGGCAACTTTGCTTCTGAAAGCATACATGTAACCCTTTCAACCAAGGTCCTGTTCATCCTCTCCGCTAGACCATTCAACTGAGGAGTTTTAGGAGGAGTCTTCTCGTGTCTAATACCATGCTGCCTGCAATAAACATCAAAAGGTCCACGGTACTCACCACCATTATCACTACGGATGCATTTCAGCTTCTTGCCTGATTGCCTCTCAACCATAGCATGAAATTCCTTGAACTTTTCAAGTACTTGACCTTTCCGCTGAAGAGCATAGACCCATAGCTTCCTGGAACAATCATCAATAAAAGTAACAAAGTAAACTGCACCACTAAATGACTTTACCTTTAATGGGCCACAAACGTCAGAATGCACCAATTCAAGTAATTCTGACTTCCTTGAGGGTGGATGCTTCTTAAAAGATACTCTGGTTTGTTTACCAGCCATGCAATGAGAACATTTCTCCAATTCTGCATTTCTCAATCCCATAAGCACATCCTTTTTAGCTAAGCAGTTAAGCCCTTTCTCACTTATATGACCAAGCCTCCGGTGCCACAAAGATGCCTCCATATACATAGCATTCACACTGTCTTTAGCAACCAAAGCTTTAGTCCAATACAATTTAGATTGTCTCTCCCCTCTGGCCATAACCAAGTTACCTTTAGTGAGCTTCCATTTACTAGAACCAAAGTGATTGTCATAACCACAATCATCAAGCAACTGCACAGAGATTAAATTAAAACGAACATCTGGAGCATGTTTGACTCCTTTAAGCAACAACTGCACTCCCATGTTGGTTTGCAGGCAAACATCACCAACACCAATCACTTTAGACTCACCATCATTACCCATCTTCAACACTCCAAAATCACCAGAAGTGTAAGATGTGAAGAACTCCTTCCTAGGTGTAACATGCAGTGTAGCACCACTATCAATAATCCACATGCTCTCATCAGATACAAGATTAACAGACTCAAAGTTACGAAGAAGAACAAGATCACCATCTGTAGCAGTAGTGACACGATCATCATCATCATGATCATTCTCTCTCTGTTTGCCCTTCTTGTCTTTGTTCTCCTTTTTCCACTTAAAACAATATTTCTGAATGTGCCCAGTTTTATGACAAAAATGACACTCTAAATTCTTGTATCTTGACTTGGACTTGCTCCTACTCTTCTCTCTACCACCTTTATGTTCCTTTTTCTGACTTCTCCCCCTAGCTTCTGTAACAAGCATCTCAGACTGAGATGAAGAACCATGTGCCTTCCTTCTCATCTCTTCATTAAGAGCACCGCTCTTTGCCATCTGAAAAGAAACAACACCATTCGAGGCAGAGTTTGTAATTGAAACCCGAAATACCTCCCAAGACTCTGGTAGAGTATTAAGCAACCATAATCCCATAACTTCGTCATCAAACTTTATGCTCATTCCTGACAATTGATCTAGGAGCCCTTGAAACTCATTTAAGTGATCAGAAATAGAAGAATTCTCCATGTACCTCAAATTCATCAAGCAATTTAACAAATACAATTTATTATTGCCCGACTTAGAAGCATACAAAGACTCAATCTTCTCCCACAAAGCTCTGGCATGTGTCTCATTAGCAATATGATTATAAACATTATCTTCAACATATTGCCGAATAAAACCACATACCTGTTGGTGCTCAAAGTCCCATTCTTCTTCAGACATAGAATCTGGCTTCTGTGTAGCAAAGACCGGAAGATGCAATTTCTTGACAAATAATAAATCTTTCATCTTGCCCTTCCACAAATGATAATTTGTACCATTCAAAGTAATCATCTTTGCATTTGCCTCCATCATTCAAGCAAGTAAATATAGCCCAACCAAGAGCTCTGATGCCACTCTGATGGGGAAAACAATAACAAACAATATACCAGAGAATGCAGCGGATATAATTTCCCCTAACTTGCAAGAATCTATGAGGAGCAATAATCAAAGAGCAGCAATAATAAACCACCAAAAGCACAAATAAAGGCACCAAGATTTTTAACGTGGAAAACCCCTCAAATCAAGGGTAAAAACCACGAGTCGTCCAGACCAAAGAAATAGCTTCACTATGATCAACAAGAGTACAAAAGAGTCTTAATCAATAGCACAAATTAGTGCCAACACCCAACCAAATAACAAAGCAACAAAGCTTTCAAATAGAGAAGAACAAGAGAGGAAAACCTCTACAAATCACTGCTGCAGTGCGAAATTAATATCTCCCAACTCAGACCTCGTATCAAAGATCCGACCGGTCAGAATGAAGAGCAATGAGTTCCGAACCTGCTGTAAAAATTTCAGCCCGATCCAACGGTGAACGAATCCGCAGCGCCGAATTTACTGCGACAGCTCTATGAAAAACGTGAACAGAATTTTCCCTCTACCTCTCCCTCTATGTGTTAGGGCTTTCAGTGTGTTCTTCCTCTATTGTTCTGCCTCTCTCTTTATTTTATAGCCTCCTCTCCACTAGGTTTAAGTGAGACATGGGCTTCTCAAATTTTGGGCCTTTTCTCCACATAGGAAGGGAGCCCAATACCCAACAGATAGCAAAGATTGTTCAATTTTCTCTATTTGAGGTTTATTTTGAACTAAACCATGGTATTTTGAACTAAGAAGATATTGAATTGCCTATATAAATAAATTGGGTAATTTGTTATGGTTAGTCAAGGTCGGAACATTGGTACCATTACCTAGAATCGTCAGGCGCTGAATGAAGATTTGAAGTCAAAGAGTTCCAGTGGTTCACAACGTCGAGCGTCAATTAGGGTCCATTGTGCGCTATTGTGATTTAAAACCACAAAGAGCTCAGGGATCTATGTCATTAGGCGCTTATAGACACCGTTGAGCACTACAGGTTAGCATTGGGTGCCATAAGCATTACATTGTGGAATTAAATTTCAAGAACCTCTAAGGGCTAAGAACGATGGATGTTAGGTAGTTTTTTCTAAGCGTTAACAATTATATTTGATAAATTAACATGTGTTTAGAATTTGTAATTATGCATATGTGTTAATTAATTGATAATAATGGATGGTTTAAATGTGAAAATTTTGATGTAGTGAATGTTGATGTGATAAGAGTGTAGTGGCTTTTCGAGGAGAAAATGTCACTCAACCAAGTTTAGGGTGTATTGAAGGGGGATTCAAGGATGTTCCTATAGTAGAATTTGATGAAAAAGAAACATTTCGACGAGTTATAGTGAATTAACCCAGTCATGGTGATGTGGACATATGTCCTAATATATTGAGGGTGGGGTAGAGCATGGTTAGTAGTCGCCAAAATCTACCGAGTGTTCACATGATAGGTGCATAATCTGAGTTTATTCAATACAATTCAGAGGTAAAGTCAAATGTCTAGGTCTTGAGAGACAATGAGTTGTGATGATTGAGATTTTATTTGTGGTTTGTTATAATTACATTAGCTTACCTTGATGTCTTTTGTGTTGTAGTTTGCCCGCTTGGTATGATTGTATGTTATATGTGAGCAAAGTAGACTACAAGTAAAGATTTGTATAGTAGTAAGATTGCTAATGGTCTTCTTAGATAGAATAATTGTTGCTTAGCTACATAACTTTTTATATTGTATAAATCTTTCTAGTTAACAATATATTAATTATTATTTTTTCTTGGATTTTCTCATGGAGAATTGTAAATAGACTTTATTAGTTATGAAAAAGAAGAAGTTAACACAATTTTCTAAGTAATAGTAAGTTAAATATTTAAAGTACTTTTGCAAATATAAATAGAATAGAATCATTGATAGAACTCAGACAAAAAGTGTAAGGGGCAAATTATATCTTTTATATATAAATTATTTTTTTAATTAAAAAAGGTTTAGATCATTTTTTCTAAATACACATGATAATAGAATCCAAAAAAATATGACAATAATATATATGAAAATGTAACATAAAGTTTATCATCAATCATAATATATTAAAAAAACAAAAGTTAAATTTAGTTGACGTAAGATGCATTTTTTTTCATCTTCATCACAAACATTTCTCTTGAAAAAATAATCAATTCTTTTATTCTTTATCATAATTTTTATAATATAAATTTGTCACCTCTCACTTATTTAGGAAAAGATAAAATTATGAATATCCCAAATTAAATCTCAAAACCTAAGACTCAATATTTTAAGAAAATTAACAACTTATAAATGATTAGTTTCCCTTACCTTAAAGTAGATTCCTACCAATGTTCTTTCCTCACACAACTTAAAAGTCTAAAATAGCTCTATCTACAAAAAGAGAAGGTTTGATCAACAATTAGAGCATGATTTTATGATTTCTAACATATAGAGATTATCATAGAGAGTAGAAAAATCACATACAAGCGGAAAACATATTGTTTCAAAAATTAAAAAAAAAGGGTAAAAAATAAATTTACTCAAAAAAAGAAATTGTTCGATAAAAAATATTCCTTAACTCTTTAATTTTATTGTGGTGCAATTTTATTTTGAAAATGACAAAAGATTGATGGTGAAGATTGTGATAGAAAGAAAAGAAGAGCAAAAGAAAGAAACCAAAAAAGAAAGTAAAATAAATTACAACAAAGAAAGAAAACATGACTTTTAAATTTTGAAAAAACTATTTTAAACTAAATTAATATAAATAAAATAATAATATATAAATATTTCTTTTTAAAAATTTAAAATTAAATTAATATAAATAAAGTAATAATGTATAAATATATTTTTAACTAAATTTTCAAAAAAATATTTTAAACTAAAATAATAATATGTAAATATATTTTTAAAAAATACATAAAAAAATGTTGGGTAGCCATGGCTCCCTGTCAAAGGGAAGGTCCAGTAGAATACAGATAGGTTCAAACAAATATCCACTAATACTTTTTTTTAACATTATTTTGGTGTCTCATTTTTTCAATCTTGTGGTGGTGATGTTGATCATTCCTATATTGGTGATGTTGGAATTGAAAATGATGCTAAATAGGTGGAATAACAATGGTCAACATCAGAACAGGGAGAGACTCTAAAACTATATAATTCAAATTAAATTTTAGATAAATTAATTGATTCAGATGATAGAAAAAAATTAAATTAATTGTGTAATATAATAAATAAGTAAAATATTTTTGATTAATTCTGAATAAGAATAAATATAAATTAAAGCAGTGATATAATTTAATAGTAGTAATTATTTGATAAAATTGGAAAGGATAATTAAAATTTAATATTGTAACGTTAATACCCAGATGTAATATATATATTTTATTTTTAATTTAATTATTATTTAAGAGATAATTACTTATACTTAAATTTTGATAAAAAATATAAGTTTAATATATATATATATATATATATATATATATATTATAATCTTAATATTTTATTTTATAATCTAAATCTTTCTAATATTTAGAGAAGATACCGAATTTAATTTATTAATCATTATTTCTTTAATCGATGTTCTTACTAAATAAATTAATTTATATTTTCAAATCGTTAGTGGAAGACCTCCACAACCTCTTGAAATACATAAACGGTACAGTTAAATTGGCATGGATCAAACATTTAGTAACTCACTTTTTAATTTACCATTTCAATTTAATGTTCTTTTAATTATCTTTTTTTTCTTTACTTTTATTTTATTAGTATAATATGATGATATAAGAATAATTAAAATAATAAATTAAAAGGATCAAAATATCATTATTCATCGACATAATCTTTTATATCTCGATACATAATCAATTATCTAATTAATCATAATCAATTAAAACATTAAAGGACCAACATTTATTTTAAATTGTTAAAATTTACAATACCTTTTATAATTAATCTTGAAATCTTATAAAATATCTGAATCAATTTAAAGTAAAGGTTTCATTAAAATATATTTTAAATTATCATTATTCATATTTTTAAATTATTTTAAATCATTTATTATTTCAGATTTATCATATTAAAATTTAAAACAACACTTCTTGATTTATGATTATTATTATTTTTTAAGTTGTCCCAAAGAAGGATAAATAATAAAATATATTTTCACCATGAAAAGTGTTTACATATTTCTTTTTCTCTCTAATGGATATATGTTATCGTGCTGATTGATAGATCGTTTAAGTATACCCACTTTAAGTATATACACGACAAAATTTCTTAAGAAAAAAATTATAAACGTACACTTATATGGTTTCATTCTTCATTTGGACTTAATATTTATTTATGTTTCAGACTACAACACACATTAGTTAATTTAATACAATATTTTGGTTAAATTTGTCTAATTATTCATTAAATTAATGTTTAAACTAATATGTGAATTATAACATATTCAAATACTACATAAGACCTTGTGAAGTCTATCTAATCATCAATTTGCAATAATATGAAAAATCAATTTTCTTACTCGTATCTAATTCTATTTCATTAAGGTCAAGTACTAAATATTGACTAACATAAAACAACAGGGATCTCATAGTACTCGTATCCGATCCTATCTCATCAAGGTCAAACATTAGGTACTAGTTACCACAAAGTAATAGGAATCTCATGGTATTCGTACCTGATCCTGTCTCATCAAAGTTAGGTACTGGATACTAGTTACCACAATGTAACAGGAATCTCATAGTACTCGTGCTTGGTCTTATCTCATCAAGGTCAGATACTAGGAGGGTCAAATACTGGGTATTGGTTACCACAAATCAACCGGAATCTCATAGTACTCACTCGACCCTATCTCATCAAAACCAGGTACTGGATACTTGCTACCACAAAGAAACCAAGGATCACACAGTACCAATACCTAATCTTATCTCACTAAGGTCAAGTACTAGGTATCGACTACTGAGAACCGATGACCAGTAAGGATTATGTTGTAATTCCACCAACGTCATGGATCTCAAAAACAATTGAAAAGGTAAAATTATAATTAATATACTCTGAAATCTCCTGAGATTCTTTAATATCACTCATGCTAACTTAAACATTAGAGTATCTTTTGCAAACACTCCTACACTTTAGACGAGAAGTGATAAAATTGAAGGAGATAAAAAAGAAGATTGAGTACCGATGAAATCTTGAAGGCTTGACAAAATTCAACTTTATCATACAAGAACATCAATTATCATAATTTATAAATGGAACCGATTTTGATTAGTTAAACAAGTTGACATAATTGGTTAAATAATTCAAATTTTTTATTAATAGTCTTATTGGACCACCTGTAGAGTACTATGTGAGAATTATTAATTTTGGTACAATTATAAAAGAGTGAGTGAACATGATATGACATCCTCAAACCTTTTCTTTTCAAGTTCACAACTCTTTATAAGTTAAACCAGTACAATTATTAGTTAAAGTCCACTTTAGTCGATCAACACTTTTCTCTAAAACCACTATTTCAAATTCAAACAATAATCAAGTGACATTACTCTTAATCTAAAGCTTTGAAGGAATGTTTGGAGTAATGTTTAAAAATAAATATTAATTTAGAATCAATAATAGTAAATAGTTAAAATTTTGATAATTAGAGGTCAATTTAAATTATATTTTATAAATTAATTATAATATTTTACTAATAATTGATATTATTTTAAATATTAATAATTTTTAATTTGTAAAATGATTTCAAATTTATTTATCTTATTATTTGATTAGTTTTTATGTAATATATGAAGATTTAAATTAAGATTAAAAAAAGAAGAAGATGTGAATGATATTTTTATCATTGGCTTTCATATCACTTCTTTGAGTAATCGTGGGTGCATAATATTATTTTCTCTTTTTCTTTCAAATTAGTGTTTGCTATTTGTCGTAAATTACTAAATAGAAATACATATAATATACGTCTTTCTATTATCAATCTTCAATGACAAAATTGGTCTTAATAACAAGGGAGAAAACGCAATGAATGAAAATAAGAAAAAGGAAAATAGAGCTGGAAGAACCGCATGACTACTTTTCTTAGTTATATCTTCGAAGCATACTTTTTTGGTAGTAAGAAATACATTACAAAATTAATACATAATTAGACAGTTATCGTCATGAATTCCTAATTTTTCTTGATTTTTTCTTTCTCCTGACAACTTTCAAGATTTTCAAGAACATTAGCAAGAAATGAATTCTTGTGAATTTTCTAAAAACTAATAATAGCAAAAAAATGTGAAGCTTTCTAATAATGAATAAGTAGTCACAAAATTTATTATTTGTTAGTACATAATATCCATTATCCACTAAATGATTCTGGAATACAGAAAATCAGTTATATATATCATCAATATTTACATTCTTTTACTGAAACACATCTTGTTACACTTTCCATCCATTCTTTTACTTTTCACTTAAATTCTTTTCATTTTTTTATCTTTTTTTTTTCGTTCCCTCATTTTTTTTACCCAATATCCAAACAGAGACCTAAAGGTCGTGATCACTTGGTTATATGTTTGGTAGCTTTCGTGAGTTGGATGATAGTCTAATAGTAGTTAACATAATTTGACAAACAGAAATCCATAGTAATCAAAGGACCCACACTGTATCACTTCATAGGAGACTTATAAGAAAAAAATAGATAGCCACCAAAAATGTCTTTTTTATGTAAAATTATGTGAAGAAAACAAATTTTTCTTGTTAAAAAAACGGAGTTCACACATCTATATATATAGGTGTGGTATGTGCTTGATTAGAAGCATAGAAGCTCATAAAAAGAATATCCCAAAACGAGAGCAAAGTAGAGATAAAAAAGAAAACAATGGAAGTAGCACAGGTTCTGCACATGAACGGGGGTGTTGGAGACGCAAGCTATGCAAACAACTCTCTTGTTCAGGTATACTCACAAATTAACTGTTAGAATTCGCACTTCACACAACAAAATTGAGAGACCTATAATGCTGATTAATAGCTTATTATTATATAAGAGACAAAAAAAGTAAATATCTTCTCTAACAAAGACCGTAGTGAAAGATGTTCACAAAACTTTCAGCTTGTGCTCATGCTTGGTTGTTATGCAGCAAAAGGCGATTTCTTTGGCAAAGCCGATACGAGAGGAAGCCATAACTAGCCTGTATTGCAGTAGACTCCCGAGAAGTTTGGCAATTGCAGATTTGGGTTGCTCTTCTGGACCAAACACTTTGTTTGTTGTGTCTGAAGTCATCAAGACCGTGGAGCAGCTTTGTCGTAAGCTGAACCATAAATCTCCAGAGTACAGGGTGTTTCTGAATGATCTACCCGGAAATGACTTCAACAACATCTTTATGTCCATTCACAGCTTTAAAGAGAAATTGCAAACAGAAGTGGAAGGTGGGATTGGTCCATGCTACTTCTCTGGGGTTCCAGGATCTTTCTATGCCCGGGCTTTCCCAAATCAAAGTTTGCATTTTGTTCATTCCTCTTACAGCCTTCAATGGCTATCTAAGGTACATTTCATATTTGTATTTCGTGGGAGTTGTAATATATAATACATGAACTATGAATAATAATAATAATAGTAATAATTATGTATTATTAGGTTCCTGAGGGTGTAGACAACAACAAGGGCAACATTTACCTAAGCAGAACAAGCCCATCAAATGTTGTAAGAGCTTACTATGAACAATTTCAAAGAGATTTCAGTTTTTTTCTCAAGTGTCGAGCAGAGGAACTAGTTGAAGGAGGCCGTATGGTTCTGACAATTTTGGGGAGAAGAAACGAGGATCCATGTAGCAAGGATGGTTGCTACATTTGGGAGCTTATGGCTACTGCTCTTAATGATATGGTTTCGGAGGTAGTTAATAATTAATTACTTAACCATGCATGAAAGTCTGAGTTTTAATATTAATTTCCTAAGTTGTGTGTTGAAACATGTGTATAAATCTGGGAAGAAGCATGAATACAAATGTTTTCACTGTTTTGCTGCAGGGAATCATAAAGGAAGAGCAAGTGGATAGTTTTAACATCCCGCAATACACTCCATCACCTTCTGAAGTGAAATTGGAAGTTCTTAAAGAAGGATCATTTGCCATGAATCGTGTGGAAGTTTCTGCAGTGAACTGGAATGGTTTTGATGATTGGAATGCTCTTGATTTTGAGTCTGAAAGGTTTGAATCGATCGGTGATGGTGGATACAACGTGGCACAGTGCATGAGGGCTGTGGCAGAACCTATGCTGGTAAGTCACTTTGGTGAAGACATCATTGAAGAGGTTTTCAGCCGCTACCAGCAAATCTTGGCTGATCGAATGTCCAAGGAAAAAACTCAGTTCTTCAATGTCACTGTCTTATTGACTAGAAAAGAATAAGCAAGACTTTGCATTGCATCTATATGTCTACGCTTTGCTCCTTTCTTTTCTGGCAATTATGAGTACCAAAAATGTTAAGTTGGAAGATAATAAAGTTAGAATTGTGTGGTGTTTGTTAGCAACTTTTTTTTTTTTTAATATTTGTAGTTCATTATGTAATAAAAATTATTCTTGTAAGATTATGTTATGATTAATGGTCAATTATGCTTCACTGCTGTTATTCACTCGCCAAACATTGATTAAACTCAATGGAAAGTCTGAGTTGTGTTGAATTTGTATTGCTTTATATTTTATCTGTTACCAAAATATTATCAATTAATGGAATAAATAAATTGTATCATAACGGATTAACAAAAGTTAAAATAATAGCAAAGTTACTTATAAGGAAAAAGTAAAGTTGAAAAGGATCATAGGTAGTGACAATCTGGTTCTGTTCCCATGATGATGTGATATCGTAGGATTCAACTGCCAAAATTTTCAACTATAATTAGACTTCCTTTGCAACTTTTATGGGTTTTCTTCTTGATTCCTCGTATTTTGAGAAAAGAAAACGGTTGTTGCAAATAGTCCAAAACTTTTGTCGACTAATTTAAGTCCTTGGTAAACTTGGCGAAGAATTAGGATACAGTTTGGAAAGAGGCGTGAAGGAGGGATGACAACAGGGAGTTTCATTATTTTATATTCATCTTTGTAAGCAAAAAATCATCATAATTTTCATATCCAAAAGTAATGTGTTTTAAATTTTTAACTTATTCTCATCCATGTAACGAGTAATGGATATATATAATATATATATTTGCACTCTTATTTGTATTTATTTTGTTATTATTTTAATATCAATTAATTAATTTTTATAAAATAGTAAAAAAATTATGTTAAAAAAAATATAATATTATCAAATATTCATTATTAAGATGAGAGTATTATTATTTCTTCAATATCAAATATTTAGAAAGAAATTATAATTTTATACATTTTAAATTAAAATATCAAATAAAATTTAATAGAAGTAAAAAATATTTATTAAATTGCAAACATAAATAAAATCTAGTTGATAAAATTTTCAAAATATTTAAACAAAATATAAAAAGAAAACAAATATTCAAATTAAAAAATAATTTAAATGTTTGTTAACTTCAAGTTTTTAAATGCTAATGAAAACTCTTTTTTTTTTATACTAATGAAAGTTATAATACATCATTTAATTAAAATCACACAAAGAACAAAGATTAAATTAATAATAATTAAAATTTAACATAAATCTTTTATCTTTTGAACTTCAATATATATTGAATGGTAATAAATAAAATTTATTTATACAATTATAGAGAGGAAATATGTATGATAATGAGTTAGAAAATAAAAATAATTATATAAAAAATTATCAAAACAGTATTCTACATGATAAAAATAAATAATAAATAAAAATATTAAAAAACTGATTAAATGAAAAAACATTTGATAGACCATTGAATAAAATCACACAAAGAAAAATAAATGTATAATTAAGAGTATGATAAGATGAAAACTATCTTAGAGGTTTAAGAAAACCTTTCAACTATGAATATAAATCTAGTCAAATGATCAAGAGATAACAAAAGTTGTTTCAGCGAGATAAAAAAGTTTTTCAAATGAAACAAAAATTATTAATAATAGAATTTATAATTGATATTATCATGTTTTTCTTTTTAGTTTATTTTATGTTTTATTATTATTTTATTTTGAATTTTATTTGATATTTTAGGTTTTATTCAATAAAAGGGAAAAGGATAAATGTTTGAGTTATATTTTTCAAATGAGTGGAAAACTTAGAGATTTGGAATAACAGAATGAGTGAAATATTGAATAATCAATATTATCAACAACTTCACTTATCTACAAAGATGGTTACTCAAATTAAAAGTTAGAAGAATTGAAGAGTAATTCGAAGATACGGAATTCTAGAAGATAAAAAAATATATATCTAACAAGAAATTTTAGTACAAAATTAAGTACAAAGTTGCAAGCCTAATTCAGTTTCGCGTCATTCGTCCAGCGAAGGACCACATAATATATTATTTTTTTCTTCTATATTCATAAAAAATGAGTCTATAACGGTTAAACTAATATTTCATAGTGAGACGAGAGAGAGTTACATTTTTTTCTTAAAGAAAAGAAGAAAACAAATGACAAATGAGAGAAAAAATAATGACTTTGTGTCTAACTTCCTTTTTTTTTGTTCAAAAACAAGAAGAAAACATATAAGAGTGAGAGATTAGTACAATTGTGTGAAAAACTAAGAAGACAATGAGAAAGTATCAACACCCAATTTCGTCCAGGTGAATGCATTTGTTTTTAAAAAAATAAAAAATAAAAAAATATGTTTTTGATTGATGGTAGGTAAGAAAAAAGAGGTGAAATAAGTTTTTTTAAATTTTCAAGCTTTAATTCTACCATGAAAAGAAGAAGAAGAAGAAGGAAGAATTCGATTTGTTTTTAATTGTCACACCCTTTTCATGAACCCAAATATTTTATACATAGCTTCACCCCCACTATTTACTATTTACACTCCTCACAAAACATGTCAGAATAGGATATTTTAAGAAATAATTCAACATGTTTAGTCCGTGTTAGATAATTCCTTAAAAAATAATTGCAAAGAAAATGTTTCTATATCGATTCAACTCCTAGTTGTCTCCTATTCCAAAAACTAACACATAGATAATAATATCTTTCGTTATATTTCACATTTTGTTGAGCAATTTATAGAATCCTTTCAATATCATTCTAATACTTCTCACTTACTTGACCTGAATACAAAGAAATCATGTTAGTCTCTGTTGGATAATTCCTTAAGAAATAATTACAAAAAAAAAATCAATTTAATTTCTAACTGTATCTTATTCCAACAACTAGCACACATAATAGTATCTTTTGTTATATTCTACAATTTATTAAACAAATTGAAGAAATTTTCAATACCATTTTCATACTTCTCACTTACTTGACTTAAATGCATTCATCTTCAATCCATTAAGGATATTTTGTCTCACTTTTTCTGATTTACTTTTAATCTATCACTTCAATCACCCTTTAATTATCTATTTTTATTTTTTGTAGTGGTGTGATATGATAATCTAAAGATGATTGAAGTGGTGAGTTAAAAATAAGTTAAAAATAAGTCAAAAATAGTGGGTCAAAATATCATTATTCATCTATTATACTAGTTAACATAAGACCTTATTGGTCTCTAGATGAATATCTCACTTCATTATTACCTTTTAAAAAATAAGGGTACGAGTGTATCCGATTTAGGAGACTCCATTGTGTGAACATAAATTTCAATCAAAATTTCTTATATTTAGCAAAATTTTGACAACATTTTACTTTTGAACTTCAATATTTTTTTAATCTTGTTTTTCCTATGTTTCAACTTTTTTGCGATCTTATTTTGTTCTTTAAATAATTTTATTATCTATGCTAATTTATGTTTAATTACATTAGAAAATGTATTGAAATTCATAAACTCAACGGAAAAACAACCAAGAAATTGAATAATGTGAGTAATATTTATCATCTTCATATTTTTTATCACATGTTATATTCTTCCTTTATATATATATATATATATATATATATATATATATATATATATATATATATATATAATAAATATTGTATCTTGTAATAGAATCTTGTACTAATAGTAATGTACACTTTTATTAGTTGATGCAAGTTATTATTGTATAGTATCTACTACTACTATATAAATGATTTCCTTTTTTTTTCTTCTACATTTTATTTTCTATTTTATCCTTTATATGATAGTTTTTTAAACTAAATTAATTGTTTTACCATTTTACCATTTAACTGACACTTTTTTAAAATTCAACTGTTTTCTTTATTTCAACTTGACTGTTTCTTTTTAAATTGAATCATTTTATTAAACTAAAATAACTATCTATAATTAAAAAAAATACAAAATAAATAAAATCTACTCGCAACAAAAGTATAAAAATTATTTATATTTACTTTGATAATAATAATAGTAATTTTTTATTGTCATAAAAAAAATAACACATTGCTACACGCATGTATTTTGATTAATAATAATAATAATTTATTTTCATTATTAATAATTAGCTTAAACACAGGCGCTATCACATTTGTATGTATACATTTTTTGAATATATATAATATTATATTAGTAGTTGATGATATTGTAATGTTATTAAGTTAATAAACAAAATAAAATTATATTTATCAAAAATAAAGTGAAATGTACGGAGAAAATATGAAAAAAAATTGTTGATAAATAAAAAAAAGAAGGAGATAAGTAAATAATTTTATAAAAACTTGTAAAAGTAACAATTAATTTTTAAAAATTTAACAAATAATTACATTGTAAAAGATAAAGTTAAAATTATATTATAAAGAACAAAATTGAAATTATGAAATGTGAACACAAAAGAGAGAATCTCTTTATATATAGTTATAGATAATAATAATTTCCAAAATCGCTAGATTCATAGTTCAAGTTTCTTGTTAAAATAATCAAAGAAATTATTGATTTTATGTAAAGTTTTAAATTCTTGTTAAATGTAAAGTTTTAAATTCTTGTTAATAAGGAATTATAATTTAAGTAAAGAAAAAAATACGGTGAAAAGTAAAGTATATTAAAATCTTAATTGTTACGTAGTTAAGTTCATCGAATTCAACCTTCAAACAATATTATATCATCCTCAGTTGTTCTTAGATGCTTGCAATTAGTTTATCTATATCAGTTTTCATTTCAAAATTCCTAAGTTTTTATTACTAAAAGTATACAAATTATCTAAATAAATGAAAATATATATTTCATGCTGGTATAAATTATATGCGAATATTTTCTACATTCATAAGTACATACAACTACAAAAATATTACTTGTCACGAGAGGTTAAATAATTTTTAAAAAAATTTATATTTAAACTATTTTCAAGAAATTTGGAATAGTTTTTTTTAAAAAAAAAAAAACATAACCTGAAATAACATTAAAAAATTAATTTTATTCTCGCATTAAATTTGTGTAAAATACTTTATTAGTAATATTATGTTCAAAATTCCAATTTTATTAGTTAAAAGTTATAGAAGTGTGTAAAGTTTAGAACATTTAAAATTTCACAACGAAAGTTAATCATGTTGCTTTACAACCAAATTGGAAAATAAATAAAAAACGATTGAAATTGTAAAAATAAATTAATAGCTTGTTTTTTAGTGATAAAATAAACACAAATTCTTGATGCTGGGCTAGAGTTGCAAAAATTGATTATTGGGCCAAGGATTAATGAATTACGAGGATTTCTTCCTCCACTTCCATATTTTCTCTCTGCACCTAATAGATGTGATGAAATGATCATGAAACTTTTTTAATATACATTTATGAATTATGTAATTCAAAATTTTTTCGAATTATATAATCAAAAATTTAATTTCATTTCAAAAAGTATATTTTAAATTACACAAAAATGTATTTGATACATTTCAGATTATATAATTTAGAACGTAACAAATAAATAATAAATTTTAAATTATACGATTCAAAATGAATTATATATTTAAATGTAATCTACTGTATTCATTCTTCATTCCTGCTTCATTCACTTTTTCCCGCCCAATCTCGTACCTATTTTAGACAATCTTTTCGAAACCATTAAGTGCTAGAACATTTTTCAAAGCAACTCGGTGTGTAAGTATGGTGCACATCATGTGTTCTTTTGTTTGAAAGCTACATAATTAGAATTGTCAAAATGGATTGAAATTTACAAGTTAACTTGATTAACCACGGGTTTAGATTGGGTTGAGTTGAATTTTATTTTACAAATTTTAATACGGGTTGAACCCGTGATGAGGCAAGTTGGCTCATCAACCCGCAAATAAAAGGTCATTTAAGTATTTTTTTTGTTAAGTTAGGTTTTGTATTTGAGTTATGTTAGATTGTTTTTTTAGCCAACACATACATAATTTTTATTTTTGTGATTTTGGTTTGTATTTGGATTGTATTAACATTTATTTAGATTTTAATTAGAATTATAATCTAGTTTTGACTGAAAAATTAAAAAATTGTATTTTTTTTAATTAAGTGCGCTCGTTAACCAACCCGTTTAACCCACCAACATGCGGTGGGTCAGGTCAGGTTTACATTTTTTTTGGCTTACTAATAAATGAACCAGCCGGATTAAGTTGGCCATGATAGGTCAAACCGGATGAGACCAAACATCCATAAATAAGGAAGAACGTATGTGAATCTAATAATATATACCATTGCTAAGTTAACAAACAACAATTTTTTAATAGAATATTATATTTTTTAATCAATCAATTTAAAACATTTCAAAAATATATATAGAAAAGGAAATATTTTTTCAAAATGAACACATGTCATGACACATTTTTTCGGCGAATACAAAATAATTCAAATACTCATTCTTCTATTTTCTTATAAATCCTAGTTGTCCTCCATACTGGTCCTTCTCACAATCTTCCTCTTAGCCTTTCTTGTTTGATTTTTTCTCGGTGCTCTGATTTTTTATTTCACGACATCTTAACGTTTTTGCAGGTGATAGAATCTAGCAAATGAAAAAAAGAAGAGGACAAAGAAAGAAAGTTGCTCTCAACCCTTTCAACTTCTTCTAATTTTTTTCGTTGCTCTTATTCTATTTGTTGTTCCATTTGTCGCTCTTCTTCCAAATACACAATATCTTTTTCTTTTTTGCATTGTTGCTCTTCTTCTTTTTTCTCAAAGAATGATTTTTTATCACAAAAATGATATCTTGATGTTTAGTTTTGGCTTTTATCAGGCTAAAGTTTGATTTTCTTTTTCATTCATGCATTCCATTCTTTGATAATTGGATGGATACCTTCATCTGAAAATGGTTGCAGTGATGAAATCAATTTTTGCAGTGTTCTCCTTCATCTTAAAGAATCAATTTTTATGCCAAAAATAAAATCTTGATGTTTACTTTTGGCTTTTATCATTCTAAAGTTTGAATTATTTATTCCTTCATTTGAATCATTCACAACGCGGGATAGGTAGTTTGTTCAAAAACTATTGCACAAATTATTCAAAATGATTTTTGCTTCCTGACAATACATGGTCTATTTGCTGAATAGGTAAGATCTAAATCTAGCATTTTTTTTTCTTTCTACTACAATGCCCATGATTATTTCCCATGACTTCCTTTTTGAATTGTTCTTCTTAAATAAACAACTTTCGTGTCAAAAATAAACCTTGATGTTTACTTTTTGCTTTTATCATGCTAAAGTTTGGATTTTTATTTATTCTTGCATTTCAATCATTTCAATTGTTCATTATTGGATGGATATTTTGAGTAGAAAACTATTGCACTGGATTGTTAAAAATGATTTTTTCTTTGGAACAACACATGGTTTACTCGGTACACAGATAAGATCTAAATTTGGAATTTTTTCATACTATGATGCTAATGTTTATTTTGCATGTTTTTTTTACATTGTTCTTCTTAGGCTTAAATATACATTTGGTCCCTATTTTTGTTGATTTTATTCAATTTGGTCCCTATTTTCGTTTTATGTTCAATTAGGTCCTCATTTTCGTCAAATTGTGGTCAATTTGGTCCTTTTCATTAACAGTGTTTAAATAGTTAACGTTTTTGAACAGTACATGCCACGTGTCAGCTCTTGGTTTTTTTGATTTTTTTTTTTAATTTTTTAATTTTTTTTATTTTTTTAAAATTTTTTTAATTTCAAAAAAAGTGTCCACGTGTCAAGTCACAATTGTGCCACGTGTCAATTTCTGCTAGTATTATTTTTTTTGTTCAATTCAGTCCCTATATTCGTTATTTTTGTTTAATTTAGTCCCAAATTTTGTGAAAATAGAACCATTTAATTTTTAAAATTGACATTATTATTACTTATTTTTTAAATTTAATTATAAATTATAATATTTAATTATTAATTAAATATAATTCTTAGATTCAATTGTTAAATAGAATATAATTATTTAAATATTATTAAAATATAATTATTTAAATATTATTAAAATATAATTATTTAAATATTATTAAAATATAATTATTTAAATATTATTACAATATAATTATTAAAATTTTAAAAATATATATTAATATTTGTAAAATTTACATTTAAATTTAAAGTATTTAATATTTTTATTGCATTTTAGATATTAAAATCTAAAATATTTTATATGTAAATGTTAATTTTACAAATATTAGTTTATTTTTCTAAAATATTTTGAATATTTAAAATATTTTTATATATCAATTTTAAAAATATTTTAGAATATAAATATTAAAAAAAAATTAATAATTATATTTTCATAATATTTTAAATAATTATATTCTATTTAGAAATTAAATATAAGAATTTATTCAATTTATAATTAAATTTAATAATTTATAATTGAATTTAAAAAATAATAAATTTAAAGATCAATTTTAGAAAAGATATTAATATAATTTGTATAAAAGATATTAAATTTAGTGTCAGACTAAATTGAACAAAAATAACGAATATAGGGACTAAATTGAACAAAAATAACGAATATAGGGACTAAATTGAACAAAAATAATAATACTACCACAACTGACACGTGGCACAATTATGACTTGACACGTGGACCGTTTTTTTGAAATTTAAAAAAATTAAAAAAAAATTTAAAAAAAAATTAAAAAAAAATTTAAAAAAAAATCAAAAAAACCAGGAGCTGACACGTGGCATGTACTGTTCAAAAACGTTAACTATTTAAACACCGTTAGTGAAAAGGACCAAATTGACCACAATTTGACAAAAATGAGGACCTAATTGAACATAAAACGAAAATAGGGACCAAATTGAATAAAATCAACAAAAATAGGGACCAAATGTATATTTAAGCCTTCTTCTTAAAAAGTAATTTTTATGCAAAAAATGCAATCTTTGTTAGGAACAAGATAATAAAGAAAAGAATAAAGGAGAGAAAAAATAGACACAGAGAATTTAACGTAATTCGGCGTATAATGTGTATGCCTACGTCCACGACTACACTAGGAAGTATTTGTATTTCTGGTATATCTTAAAGCTTTATATAGAGTCTCTTATATAGTAAAATAGAGAACCACATCTCACTATTCTAAGCGATGTGGGACTAAATCAAGCACCATAATACTAACAATTCTCCTTGGGGTTTGATTTACATTATCACCTAGTGTAGTGTCTTCATCATCAATTTTCTCGAAGGCCAATTAAGGCAATGCAAAGCCTCAACTTAGTTGTTGTGACAGTCTTGGTTAACATATCAGCTGGATTCTCTGCACCTGGAATCTTCAACAAAATCAAATCTCCATCATTTATCAAGTTTCTGATAAAATGATACTTCAATTCAATGTGTTTTCATATGGAGTGAAGAATTGGATTTTTAGCAAGACAAATGGCACTTTGACTGTCACTGAACAATGAAGGTTCATCTTGCCCTTTTCCTAATTCTTTTAGAAGATTCTTCAACCATATCATCTCTTTTGTTGTTTTTGAGATAGCTATATATTCAGCTTCAGTGGTTGAAAGAGAGACTCTTCCTTGAAGTTTGGACTTCCAACTGATAGCTGTGTCACCCAATGTAAAAATATAACCTGTTGTGCTCTTTCTACCATCCAAATCACCTCCCAAATCTGCATCAGAAAACCCCTGTAAAGTGAGATTACTTCTTTTAAAGGACAAATGCATCTTTGAAGTGCCCTTCAAATATCTCAATATCCACTTCACACCTTCCCAATGCTCATTTCCGGGATTGGATAGAAACCTGCTCACAACTCCCACTGCATGTGCTATATCAGGTCTGGTGCAAACCATAGCATACATCAAGCTCCCTACTGCAGATGCATATGGCACTTTAGAAATGTGATTTTCTTCTTCCTCTGTCTGAGAAGATTGCCTTTTTGAGAACTTTAAGTGAGTTCCCAAAGGTGTATTCCTGGTTTTAGCCTTTCCAACATTGAACCTACTAAGCAATTTTTCTATATATTTTTCCTCAGATAAGTTTAGAATACCTTTAGATCTATCCCTGGAAATTCTCATACCAAGAATTTGCTTGGCTGGACCAAGATCCTTCATTTCAAAATTTTCTGACAATTGTTTCTTCAACCTGTCAATTTCTATCATATTAGCACCAGCAATCAACATGTCATCAACATACAAGGCAAGAATGATATAACTATCAACATATTTCTTCACGTAACAACAATGATCTTCTTCACATCTGTGAAATCTTGAGTTTCTCATAAACTCATTAAACTTCTTATACCATTGTCGCGGTGCTTGTTTCAACCCATACAAACTTTTATGAAGCTTGCATACAAGATTCTCTTTGCCTTGTACTTCAAAACCTTTTGGTTATGCCATAAAGATTTCTTCCTCAAGATCTCCATGTAAGAATGCAGTTTTCACATCTAACTGCTCCAAATGAAGATTTTCTGCAGCTACTATACTCAAGATAACTCTGATGGTAGTCATCTTGACAACAGGAGAGAAAATTTCTGTGAAGTCAATTCCTTGTCTCTGTTGGAACCCTTTCACTATGAGTCTGGCCTTATATCGTTTGCTGCCATCTGGTTCTTCTTTTAACCGATAGACCCACCTGTTTTGCAAAACCTTCTTTCCTTCTGGAAGCTTGGTTAAAGACCATGTCTTATTCTTCTGAAGAGACTTTATCTCATCTTCCATTGCTAGCTCCCACTTAATAGATTCACCTTCCTGCATAGCCTCAGCAAAATGCTCTGGCTCACCAGCATCAGTCAACAACAAGTAATGCAATGAAGGGGAGTACCTTTGTGGTGCTACAATTGTTCTACTAGACCTTCTAGTCGGTAATTCAAGAGTTACTGACTCTACTATCTGTTCAGGTTCTGACCCAAACTCTGACTCGGGCTCTGACTCAGGCTCTACTTCTGTATTCTGTCTTCTGTTGGCTACATCACTTTCTGAAATTTCTTCTAATGATACTTGCTCCGGCTTTTTATTTGCAAATTCTGCAGTTCTGTCCTTATAAAACATGTTTTCATTAAAAGTAACATTTCTACTTCTGATAATTTTCTTGTTTTGGTCATCCCAAAACATGTAGCCATACATGTCAGATCCATAGCCAATGAAATAGCATCGCTTTGCCTTAGGGTCCAATTTATCTCTACTATTAGAGTTCAACAAAAAATATGAAGCACAACCAAAAACTTTCAGATGTGAAAGGTTTACCTCATTTTCATACCATACTTCTTCAGGTAACTGATAGCCTAAAGGAACTGATGGTCCTCTGTTTATGAGATAGGCTGTTGTGCTTATTGCATCTGCCCAAAATACCTTGGGTAATCCCTATTGGATTCTCATACATCTTGCTCTCTCATTCAAGGTTCTGTTCATTCTTTCTGCCACACCGTTTTGTTCTGGTGTTTCTGGAACCGTCTTGATCATTCTGATCCCATTCTCTGAACAAAACTCCTTGAATTGATTACTGTCATATTCTCCACCATTATCAGACTTCAAACATTTAATCTTTAAACTTGTTTGAGTCTCAACCTCCTGTTTCCACCTTTTAAAGAATATTATTTTATGCAGAAAAGAAGAAGCAATCTTCATGTTTACTTTTGGCTTTAATCGGGAAACTTTGGATTTTTCATCCCACCCATTCATAATTGAAGGGATAATTTGGTCATTGTTGTGAACTTATCAATTTGGATCAATCGGTCTCTTTAATTGTGTAAGTTGTTTTTTGTTCGTTTTCTTGTGGATCTTTTGTCTTGGTCTGCATGTAACCCTTCTTCTAGTTGCACGTGAGGTTTTAATCTTTTTTATGAGTTTCTATTGATAAGTGATCATAATGGTATCTCCTTATCATTCTTGTGTGATGTTTTCATGAGTAAATAGAGCATCATATGAGGTTGGAGGTAGTTGGAGTTCTTAGAGTTGTGTGGGTCTTGTGAGCTGCTTGGTCAGGTAAGAGAATCTAGTCTTCATCTATGTTGTGTGAGTTTTATCAAATTAATGTTTTGCATATTGTTGTTGTTTTGCATTTATGGGATGAAATGTGGATGGTTTTGATGAATCTGGTTTGGTATGTATGGTTTGGATGATAATTAAACATTAAGTGTTTTTGTGATTATTTTGGTGTGTGAATGAGATAAATTGAAATATGAGCAATTTGCTACAAACTTTATCTTATGTAAAATTGTTTTGACTTAAAATACTAAATGAGAAGTATCAAATTTATCAATTGGACAAGTCAAATTTCCTTTAATCATGACTCAAAATTTCTGATTTTATGATATAGTGTTGAGCTCCATAATGGTAACATTGAGCATACATTTTTACGATAGTTTGGGAGTAGTTGGGTCTTAAGGCATTGAGCGTTAGACTTTAGCATTGAGTGCCAGTTTTTTCGAGGTAAATGGTGTTGAGTGCCAGATGTCCAGTTTTGCCTACCAGTTTTTTTTGTTTAGTTGTTTTTGAATGTTCTATAATTGATGTTAAGCATATTTTATGGCTTTCTTTCCTTATTGTAAATTTGAGGTGAATATGTTGTTGTGACTATGTAAGATGATGGTTTCTATTAAACGATGTGTTAGCATGTGAAATGATGTTTAAAGTGTTTGAAGCGAAATTCTTTGTGATAGTATTGTTAGTGTATGTTATGATATAGGAGATGTTAGGTAGGAGGTATCCTGTAAGTCTAATAATCATTCACACTCAAATAGTGTAGTATTGTTAGTATGTTTTGTGTTTTTTTGTATGGTTTGTTTGTTTCTTTTACGGCGATCACCTATTCGATGGAAATAGAGGTTTAGAGACATCTCTAGAGGATGAGGAACTGTCAGGTAGAGTAGTTGAAGGTCTCATTGAGTTTTTAGTTTTTATTAGCTTTTGTATAATATATAGTTTGAATGTATAAATGATATATTTTGTAATTCTATCTTTTGGAAGACAACTTTAAAATATGTTATACATAGGATTACTTGTTTTGAATATCATGACAAAACATCCTATTTGATTAGTTTTAAATCACTCAAATAAAATATAATATCATTGTCCTTTATATAGTTTCATGAAATCTTCGATATAATTACTGTAATCTATACTATATTTTAAATTGTGAACGTTTGTTCATTATTTCACGATTAATATATATCGTTTAACAGTTATAAAAGATAATATTAAGTAATTATTACAAATTGATAATTAACCTCATTTAAGTTTTAAAACCATCTTAATGCACTAAGAATCCACAAAAAGGGAGCCCCCCCGAGCGTAAGGCTCTCTTATCCTAGCGAGGAAAGACAGGGGGCAAAAGGGATATGAGTATAGAGTGATTAAGATACCTTACCTATGGAGTAAAAGAAGAAAGAGATAAGTAAGCGGGAGTACTATTCTAAACTATAGCTATAGGAAATAAAGTCCCTTTCAGAAGGGGGTCCAATAGGAACATTTACATAATGGGTTAACAATAACTTCAACTATCAGACCAGACTTAAAAAGATTCTTGGGAATCAAATGCATATGAAAAAAGAAAGAAGAGTTCAACCATTAGATTATGAGAAGAGTGGCAAGAAGTGAATCCATATGAAACCTTTCCTCGCCTGGTGGCTTGGGCTACGGTCCTACCAAGTACATCATCTGAACGAACTAGGTTCTATTGATTTGTAGGACACTCAATCCGTTTCAGCTAAGCTAATATTTTAGATATAAATGAAATAAACGCTGTCACTTTAAGCGAGGAGATTCACGTGCTGCTGAGAACCATTCCATAAGGGAGGACTTTATAACATCAACCGACTGTAGCCAAGTAGCACTTCTAAAATCTTTCTTGGCGAGTCACCACTGTCTCTCTTCGATTGAGCCCCCTATATGACCTACCCCTTCGCCGAGGGAAGAGGAAGAAAAGACCCATCCCTAGTGAAAAGAAGAAGTTAGCAAAATAATGAACAAGTAAGTCCTAAAACAAAAATATAATAAACTTTACTAAAATAGTTAAATATATAACTTACAAAAAGATAAATTATATATATTTTTACATTAAAACTTAATTACCTTAAAAATACATAATTAAATCTACTTTATTTATCTAATGTATTTAAGGTTATTTTAGTCTTACAACTATAAAGTTTTATTTGCTTTATTTATATAAAAGGAGATGTTAATTCAAATTACAATAACAACTTTTGTTTATTATATACGAAATTTGAGAGAAAAAAAAATGGATATAAGAAAAGGTTGAGAAACAAAGGTTTCTATACAAGAAAAGGATAACACCAAGTAAGATCAATATTAGAGGTATTGATTTTCTATTACGAGTAAACTCTAATTTTTTTTTTTCTTCTCAAAACATGATGGCGTGGGTGACGAGAGTCTTGCCAACATTCTTGACTTAATATACACACATTCTTGACTTAGTACACAAAGGGTTCATTCATCATATATTTATTGAAAGTAAAATCAAAATAGTTGATTGATGGAAGAAGAAACAAACCAAAAGTACAAAAATAGTGAAAAAATGAAGAAAATGTGCTTTAATGCTTTTTTTCACAACTTTTTCCTTTAAAAATCTCCATGCTTAAGCACGGCTACGTTGATTCAAAGAAATTAATATTTCATATTCTGTGCTATATAGATGTCCATCATATTAGTTTATTAAACTATAAAAAAAATTAATAAATAATATCCAATTTAAGAGATAAAAAATAATTAGTTAATATATTAAATAATTTAGATAATATTTTATAAATTAAAAATTATTAATATTTAAAATAGACTCTATTATGAAATAAAAATCATAATTAGTTTGTGAATTAGGATATAAATTTTGTAATATAGTTAATAATTTTTTATTTAAACTTTAATTCACAAATCAATTATAATTTTTATTTCATAATAAAGTCTATTTTAGATACCAATAATTATTAGTTATAAAATAGTATCTAAATTAGTAGTAATTAATTATTTTTTATCCCTTAAATTAATTTTTATTTCAAAAGTTTTTTAGTGAAAATATAGGTATTATGCTAACATACTTTTTTTAGATGCGAAAATATTCTTTTAGGTATTTTATAAAAAGTAGTATTTTTTGTATTATTGTTATGTTTATGTAACATGATTTGGTTATCTATTGGTATAACTTAAACATTGCTTTTAGGTATAAGATAAAAATATTTTTTTTAGTTTTTTTTTTTATTGTCATACTCTATAATCTAATGTTGCTATACGTGTTACGTGAGCCAATTTATTTGGATATAGATCAAATATAATTTCTTATTTTTTTATTTTCTTTTTGTATAATACTTCCATTATTTATTGTCATCATGTGAACTTTTGTTTAGGTATTAAATAAAAGATAATCTCTGTTGCCTTTATTTTATTTATTGACATGTGTATATAATTTATAGCATTATATGAGCACTTGATTAATTGCTTTTTTTATTCATATGGTTTTCTAATTTTAGATGTTTCAATTTAATTGTGAAAAATGAAATTTACTAAAACCCTAGTATATTGTTTTAGGTATTAGTTTCAAGGACAACTTGTCCGAGATATGAAGTTAAGAATACACAAATTTGTGAACAATGTGATGAGAGGAAAAAAATATTAGAATTAAATATTTTATAAATATATAATATGACTTGTATGTGATTGAATGAATACCTTTTATTTGTGACTTAGAATGTGTGAGAAACTCACTCCATACATAACATTCTCAGAGTCAAATGATGGATCTTCTTGGTGTATTGATTGAGATCTTTGATGATGACACCAAGATTAGAGAGGGGCTTTCATGGGATAAACACTTTCTGGGTTTCAAAAGGAAATTCCACAAAGATTCTTCACATGAATCTTGATATGAGGCTCTCTTACCTTTATTTTTGTGTTATGTTGTGTATGGGAGGATGTATACGACTTTGGGTCTAGGTATTTTCCTTCTTCTGTATTTGCTTTGAGTAAAAGTAGTATTTATAAATTTTTTATGTAATTGGTCATCTTCTTTTCAATTACTTTGATATTTGTCTTGTGAGTTGTAAATTGATATTCATTCGAAGACATGTATGGGTTTTGTATGATAAGTGAACTTTGACTGAGTATTATGTGTGCAATGTCATGTGAAAGATTATTAGTAACTATTGTAAAAACTAAAAATAAAAAAGTTCAAATTTGGTGTCATTTTTTGTCAAATTTAGATAGATGATTTTAGTTTTCGTCCTTAAATTTATTTTTTAATTTTAAACTAATTGTAATTTTAAATAAAAAATATTTAATAAAAATGTGAATTTTAACAAAAATATCATTATAAATTTTATAAAAAAATAAATTTGATCTTAATTTCGAAAGGAACAACATTGTTTAATTTTAAAAAAAATTTGGACTAAATTAACAAAAAATAACAAATATAAAGACTGAATTAAATATAAAACATTGATTCTAATACATGGTACGCTGATAGGTTGACACGTAAATATTTAAAATATATATATATATATATATATATATATATATATATAAATAAGTCACGAAGTTACACGTGGCATTCATTATTCATTACTGTCAATGATTTAAATGATCTTAAAAAAAAAGATCAAATTGAATAAAATTAGGACCTATTTGAACACAACAACACAATTAGTACTGATTTGACAAAATTAGACAAAATTTGGGAAAAAAAAAAGTATTTTAACCATTTTTTATAATCTGAAAGATTGTTCCAATTTTTGTAATCTTATATGGGTCATCCAATTTTTTTTTAATATTAGATAGGTCATTTGGGAAGATGACAGTAACCTTAATTTATATTGATTCTCTAGTCAACTTAAAATTAAAAACTAACCTTGTTAATAAATAGAACAATGTCATGAAAGGACAGGACAAAATAAAACAAGTAAAATTAGGTAAAGAGGGTAAGATTTGATTAACAATATTATATAAGTTGCCAAGATAAGAAAGTTTGTTAATATATTTTATTTTGGAAAAAATCGTAAATGAATCCCAAGGAAAGATGTTACATAACTTATGGTAGGCAGAAAACATCTTATATGCTCATATCATTTATGGAAAACATTTCTCTAATCATTAATCACATTACACAAACTCATATAAACATTTTTTTTTAATTTGACTTAATTGTATTTTAAGTTCCTACTAGATTTGTAAACTTTTAATTAAATTCTGATAAATTTTGGTGGTCTATTGAATACTCAATATTTCTCTTTGTTTCAGTTTCATTGTTAATTTCTTCTGTTAATTTTTGTTAACTTGGTGATGTGGTTGTTAAGTGGGTGACGTGATTATTATCTTATCAATTACCTTGCTTAGTTGTTGTCACATGTCATATTTTTATAATTTTAAATTTTTAAATTTTTATAATTTTAAATTTTTAAATTTTTATGTTTAACACTAAATTTTAATGTAAATATCATAGTACTTAATCTTGTAAAAATATTTATACTTAATTAGTTTTAATCTTATAAAAAAATAGATTAAAAACTTATATTTCAATTATTAAAAAAAATAGGGACAAAATTGAACTAAGGACAGAAAAGTGCGGACTAAATTGAATCAAGGAGATATATATGAGAACTAAATTGAGATGAAGATAATTGTCCTGCCACGTGTCACACTAAGGACTTAACACGTTGCAACAAACAAAATTTGCAAAAAAAAAAATAAAATCAGAAGTTGACACATATCACATCAAGGACTTGATACTAGAGATAGCAAATAAACTCGTCCCCGTGGGTATTGTCCGAACTCATCCCCGTTTTGACGGGGAATCCCCGTATTGACTGGGTATAGGTATGGGTATGGGGAATCCCCAATTTTTTCAATTGGGTATGGGAATGGGGATGGGGATGAATATATCTTCGCCATAATACTCGTCCCCGCCATATCTCCATCCTCATTTAAATTATTAAAATATTCACAATTAATTAAGTAACCATATATATATATATATATATTCTTTCTTATTTTTATTTTTTCTAAATATTTTGTTTGTCATGAAACTCATTCGCATTTCCAATATATTTTTTTATCTTATCATAACCTTTATGTAATTATGTTAAAATGATGTATGTCAATTAAAAAAATTTTATGTCTAACATTTGAATATTTCTATTATTTTTTAATATTTTTATTTATTGTATATTTTCCTTTCACCTGAGAATGTTTAATACTCTCAATTTAAGTGTTTAATAGCATAAACATTTCATTTACAAGGTAATATAAAAAAATTACTTATTATTATTAATTTTTGTTTCATTTGAATAACTCTTTTATTTCTCTAAAAAAAATTGTTATTTCTCAACCATTGAGTATATATGTTGATATTTGAAAAGTTTTTTTAGATCTCTAAGATGTTTTTCGTCTTATCATACCATTAATTATACATTTGTTTTTCTTTGTGCAATTCCTTCCAATAATCTCCAAATTGTTTATAAGACACACATTTGTTAATTTTTTAATATTTTTATTTTTATTTATTTTCATCATATAGAATACTATTTCGATAAATTTTATCTAATTATTTTTTATTTTCTAACTCATTACAATCATACTTTAATATTTTCAATGTAATTGTATAAATAATTTTTATTTACTACAATATAAAAATTTAATGTAATTGCCATGAATATTTTTTTATCACCATCCAACATATATTGGAGTTTAAAAGATACAAGATCTATAATAAAATTTTATTATGTTTACTATTTGTTCTTTGCGTTATTTTTTTTATCAACCATTGAGTATATATGTTGATATTTAAAAAGGTTTTTTAGATCTCTAAGATATTTTTCATCTTATCATACTTTTAATTATATATTTATTTTCCTTTGTGTGATTCCTTCCAATAGTCTCCAATTGTTTTATAAGACACACATTTGTTAATTTGTTAATATTTTTATTTTCATCATGTAGAATACTATTTCGATAAATTTTATCTAATTATTTTTTATTTTCTAACTCATTACAATCATACTTTAATTTCTTCACTATAATTGTATAAATAATTTTTATTTACTACAATATAAAAATTTAATGTAATTGCCATGAATATTTTTTTACCACCACCCAACATATATTGTGGTTCAAAAGATACAAAATCTATATTAAAATTTTATTATTATATTTATTATTTGTTCTTTGCGTCATTTTAATCAAGTGATGTATTATAACTTTTATTAGTGTATAAAAAATAGATTCATTATAATTTAAAAAATTGAAATAAACAAACATTTAAAATATATTTTAATTTAAATATTTTTTTCCTTTTATATTTTTTAAAAAATAATTTTTCCTTTTATATTTTTAAAAAAAAAATATTTTTAAAATTTATCAACTAGGTTTCATTAATGTTTGCAAATTTAATAAATGTTTTGGTTCTCATTAAATTTTATTTGGTATTCTAATCTAAAATGTAAACAATTATAATTTATTTCAAAGTATTTGATATCGAAGAAACAATCATACTCCTAATATTGAATATTTGATAATATTATGTTTCCTTTACCGTAATTTTTTATTATTTTATAAAAATTAATTAAAATTAATATTAAAGTAGTAAGAAAACGGGTACGGTATGGGTACGAGATTATACCCGTTACCCAGTGAGGATGAGGATGAGATAAAAGTTTGATACCCGTTGAGTTTGGGTATGGGGATGGTGATGAATTTTTTTTATAGGGATAAGTATGGGATAATGAAACCCATTCTTGTCCCACCTCATTGTCATCCCTACTTGATACATGAAAACAAAAGGTTTTTAAAAAAAAATTAAGAATTAAAAAAATAAAAAATAAAATCGTAAAAGCTAGAGATTTACACGTGGCACACCCGTACCACTTTTTAACACCCCTACATGTGGCACACCAGTACCATTTTTTAACATTAGCATAGTAGAATCAAGTATAATTAATTATACTTTTTAACATTAAGATAGTAGAATCAAGTATAATTAATTATATCTTATTCGTCATGATAGTTAGAATTCCCCTTAAATAAATGATTATTCAACATTTCACTTATTTTCATTTTAAACAAATGTAATTGATTCATAAAATTCTCACATAAAACCTTATTTATAGATATTTTTATTTTATATTTAATTATTATTTCATTTATTTATTTTTGGCTTAAATAATGATTTAGTCCATATTTTAGTTGAATTTATTCAATTTAGTCATATTTTTTTTGGTTCAATTTGATTATAATTTTCATCAATTTTGTTTAATTTTGTCATTTTTGTTAATGACATTTAAATAATTAACGGACAATGAACAATATTTGTTACGTGTCAGTTTGTTTTTTTTTAATTTTTAGAAGATTTCCACGTCTCAAGAAGCCAACATCTATGTTTGAATCAGTGTCATATGTCATATCAATGTTTTATATTTAATTTAGTCCTTATATTCGACATTTTTGTTAGTTTAATCCATTTTTTTAAATAGGACAATTTTTTTCCCACTCCAAATTAAGACTAATTTTAATTTTTGTATACATTTTATATTGATATTTTTATTAAAATTCACATTTTTATTAAATATTTTTAATTTAGGGTTAGAATGAAAATTTTAAAAGTGTGGAATATCATTATTGGTTTAAAATGTTAAGAGGTGAAAAAGAGGGGAGTAACATCATTACTTTATATGACTTTTAATCTCTTGAAAATTTAAATCAAAGGTGTTAGTTCTTACTTTTAAGGTTAAATTACTCTTTTGGTCTTTTTATTTGTCAAGTAATATCAATTTGGTCCTCAAGTTTTTTTTTTATTTTGTTTCAATTTGGTCCTCATTTTCTTAAAAAATGATTCAATTTAGTCCTTACCGTTAGTTTGACCAGACGGTGTTAAAGTCAACGTCACGTGTCAATTTATGGTTTTTTTGAATTTTTTTGAATTTTTTACATATGTCACTTCACAATTGTGTCATGTGTCAAAATAATTCAATTTAGTCCCTATATTTGTTTTTAGTTTCAATTTAGTCCAAATTTTTGTAAAAATGAAGCAATATTTGTCCCTCCTTAAATTGACACTCAATTTAATTTTTTATAAATCTTATGGTGATATGCTTACTAAAATTAACGTTTTTATTAAACATTTCTAGAAATATTTTAAATTAACTTTAAATTCTATACAAAACATTAAACTTTGGTTTTGTTTTAAACTTGAAATTTATTTTCTAAACTTATGTGTGACTAGTTATTTAATTTTTAATTTTCACTAAGTTTGTCTAATATGGTACACTTGATGTCTTTATATATGATGATAAGATTGTTAATTGTTGAAATTAAGTTTGGAGTTTACCTTTGTTTAATAATAAAACTAAAAAAAAGTTTGTTTAAAAATATTTCTACAAATACTTAATAAAAATGTCAATTTTAGTAAGAATATCATCATAAGATTTTTACAAAAACTAAATTGAGTGTCAATTTAAGGGGAGACAATATTGCTTCATTTTTACAAAAAGTTGTGATTAAATTGAAATTGAAAACAAATATAGGAACCAAATTGAATCATTTTGACACGTGACACAACTTTGCAGTGACACGTGTAAAAAATAAAAAAATTAACAAAAAATCAAAAAATAAAAAAATTCAAAAAAAATTCAAAAAATTCAAAAATTGACATATGACATTGACTTTAATACCATTTGGTCAAAATTAACGGCAAGGACCAGATTGAATCATTTTTAAGAAAATGAGGATCATTGAGAAAAAAAAAACTTGAAGACCGACCTGATAGTACTTGACAAATAAAAGGACCAAAAGAGTAATTTAACCTATTTTTAAAATTTTCATTCTAAGTTTAATCCAATTGTATCTCTAAACAAAAAAGATAATTAATTATTTAATAAAAGTGTGAATTTTAACAAAAATATCAGTATAAAAATTATATAAGAATTAAATTTGATATTAATTTAGAAAGAGACAAAATTGTTCCATTTAAAAAAATGTAACTAAATTGAAAAAATAACGAATTTAAAACCAAAAAACATGTACTTTAACGATGTCATTGATTTTGACATATAACATGAATTTGACTTTCACCTTAACATTTCTTTTAAATTAAAAAAATTAAAATTAAAAAAATTACAAACTAACACACAAGTCTCAATGTCCATTAATTATTTAAACGAGATTAAAAAAATTAAATTAAATTAGTTTAATAATAATAGAATCAAATTATTATTTAAACCTTGATTTGTCATAAAGACATAAAACCTTAAATTAACCCAAATTCTTGTATTTGTTTTATATAAGGAAAAATATTTTTCAAAATACTATGCTTTTTAATAAAATTTTTCTAAATGACATATTATTTATAATATTTATCTATTTGTTCATGATCAGAATTTTGTAAAACATTTTTTTAAAGTAGCACGATTTGTGATAATTTTTTCCCAAAACGATATATTATTTACTATTAGAATTTAGTTAGGAACCGAATTGTAATATTCATTTTGACACATTATTATAAAAATAGGTCAGAATTATGCTCTTAGAACCTAATTCTAACTCATTTCTCATTATTTTATAATTACTATTTTTTGATAAATTTTATATAAATTATTAAATAATTGATATGTCTTTTACTATTACAATATTTATTTATTTATTTTTGTAGATATTATTGACTCGTTTTCCCTAATTTGAATATATGAATTTCTTTTATAATTTTAATAAATAATATTTTTAATTCTCGTATTAAATTTCAATTAAAACTATTTGAAAACAAAATTTCTTATACATTTAAATTAATGCATATTTACAATATCAAATTAAATAATTAATTTAAATTTTTATCAAGAAATAATTTTATTATTATTAACAAATTAAAAATATTATTAATTTTTAATTATAGAATTTCGTTACTTAAAAAGACTATATTGCTTAAAAGAATATACTACTAAAAAAATAACATATTATTTTATAAACAAGTGCCTCGCAGCTTAATTTAGTATATTATTTGATATGTCACATAATTAATTTAAAAAATTTATTACAATATTTAGTACGTTTGTAGAATTTTAATATTTTGATTAATATATTATTTATTTCTTATTTTAAATAAATATTATTTATTTTAAATTTCCCTTATTATTTTACTTCAACAAAATAAACTTTACAAGTATCAATAAATTCAAAAGAAAAAATATTTATTTAATTTTAAAATATTTATAACATCTAACAAAAATTTGATTTTTAAAATAAAATGTTAACCTATTTTTTTCAATAAAATGTTAAAATATAGTCCAGAGATCATAAAAAGTGATGTTTGATTAAATGTGTTAAATAATATGTCAAATACGAGAATGTATTCTTGATAACCATACTGATTTTACAAAATTTCCTCAACGAAACCATGGTTCAGATTTCTAATTTATTCTTTATGCTTTTTTTCGGCTCTTTTCCATACGTGAAGTTGATTTTAAAGTACCTCCCATGCGAACTAATTTTGAAAAAAAGAAGAAAGTAATCATATTATTGAAATTTAAGTGTCAGCTGTGGATTCTGACGACAAAAATGTGTGACTGTGTAATGAATAAAATGACAACAACCATCTTTTGTTTTTTATTGATAGAAGGTATGATCTCCAATCCAACACGTTCTTCAAATGGCTATTCATGGAACGGATAAAAAGATGATAGAGAACCATTCTTTTTTCATGTTCAAGGAGGAAATTGTGTGCACTTCGGTCTCATCACAGATGAAAAATCAAAGGAAAAGACACGAGAGAATTTGATCATTGGATCTTTTGCTTAAAAAACACAAATATTAATTGAAAAATCTTTGATAAATCTGATCAAAGTATAATATGAACCCAGATTAATTACAAAAAGTGATACAATTCCGTCGTTGCAAGCAAGCTATAGAAGATGAGATGAAAACCACACATGGTCCTCATCTGGCTCAATAGTAATCTTAATGAAGAAGTATGTATTTATGTTTATTCTTCAGGGGCCATTGACAATTTTAGTTTGCAGATTATATAAATCTATATTTGGCCTTAAACAAACTTTTGAAGAAGACAGTGTCACTGCCAGTCCTAGCACCATAGCCATCAACTCTGTCAAACTCATTCTTCTTCTCCTATTACTTCAGATGTATGGATTATAGATTTTATTCAAAAGCGATAATTGCACAATCAAGTACAGGACTATTGACAATTTGTTAATGACATTAGATTAGTTTTATTGTTTGTTGATTTCCTTCTTATCGAGAATAACCGTAATAGAAAAATAATCTTTTTAGACGAAAACAACCTACAAATTAGGACAAAAATATAAATAACAAAATTGCAAACTCTTATTATGTAATTTTGTGTGGATAAAATTGCAAATTTTTTTTCGTGTAATTTTGCATAAAAAATTATAAATCTTGTAATGACAAACAACTATCCTCCAAAGTCTTCCCATATTCAAGAGATTTAATGTGTTGCGGTGACAACTCAAAAAACAACTTTTTATTTATATAGTATTTTTCGTCATATTATTTAACGTGAGACTTTAGTGAATATCCATATTAGAACAAACATTTTGTTTATACTAGATTGTGCAGAAGATAATTTCAAATCATTAATATTGGTTTTCTCCCTTTCTTAATGTTCAATTCAGTTTTGTAATAAATCATGAAACTTTCAAAAAATATTAAGTAAAAATATCATATTAAAATAATTTAATAATAAATATATCCTTAATATCGACCATGTTGAAGATCTCACATCAACTAGAGATAAAACAATTTTATAATATATAAGTTGATGTAAATCTCACCTTAAAAACTCGTTTGACAAGATTGAACTAGGTTTAAAGTTCACTTCTTAACCTAGAATCAGAATCATGAAGTAAAGTCTATTTTATCAAGATTTATTGCTTGTTGGCTATTATTTCACTTGCTATTTGACAAATCATTAAGGTATAATCCTACGGACAAGAGGCATATGTCTCGACTCAATGAGGAATTGTGTTGAAAAGTCTTACATCGACTAAAAATAAGACCAATTTATAATATATAAGTGGCTGAAGTTCCCATTTTACAAGCATATTTGTTAGAATTGAGCTAGGCTTAAAATTATTTTTTAATTTTTAATTTTTAATTTTTAATTTCTTAACATATTTAAAAGGTGGAACACTAATAGAAAAAGAAAGATAAAAGTTAAAATAATTTCAAAAAATTTATATATATATATATATATATATGTATTTTTTTTAATAGAATTAACATATTTGTAAATAATTTTAATTATACTAAAATTTAGAAAGTATTTACGTTTCATCTGGTGCAACTATTGGTTTTAATTAGAATTTAACCATACAAGTTTTATTTTGATAATTGAATCCTTTTATAATTTTTTTCACTTTAAAGTTTGTAATATTAAATTTTTACTTCTTTTATAAGATTATATCTTGTTAGTTTTCGTACATTTATTGATTTAAATTAAAAGTTTAGAGATTATCGTAATTAATGTTCATCTATAATTTTTGTCTCTGTACACATATTTTTATCATTTTTTAAGTAACCATTTATGATTTAAATTTAATATTTTTTAAATTGAAATAATTAATTACCATAAAAAAAAAGTGTATGTGTTTTTACTAGTTTTATACTAAATAAATCTAACTTTTTATGGCTCATACCTTCCTTTTATGAATTCAGTACCATATATACTGCTTATCGTGACCATAATTAATGGCAGACATAACACGCGTATAGGGCCCTTTTCGACCAATAATAACTTCTGATAAGATTTTAAGATAATCGCGAAATTAAATGTTATTTATTTATAATTATGGTAACGATTTAAAACATGAGTTTCTTGTGATAAAGGAGCATGGTCATGAATATGTGAATATAAATACGTGTCTGTGGTATGAACTAGAATCACACAACAACAGAGTGAAAAGCATTGAAGAAGATCAGATAGAAGAATGGAGGTAGCACAGGTACTGCGCATGAACGGTGGTGCCGGAAAAACAAGCTATGCAAACAACTCCTTTGTTCAGGTATACTAACAAAACTTCTCTCTTCATCCTACCCAAATCAAAAATCTTCTTTTTATAAGATAATAACTTTTATATATTAATCAATTTTATCTTAATAATAAAATACTTCAATATATTTTTTATAATTATTTATGGGGACTTTTTTCATACATATTTCATACTAAGAATTCATTTTTAATATCAGTGTCAATGGTTCCTTAAAATTGTAATTAAGTAACAAAATTTGGGACATTTTGATTGAAATGTATCTAGTCACAATTTTTCAATCAATTCATGAATCCATTAAAAAAATGATTTATTTTTTCAAATTATAATTTATAAATGTTATGTAGCTGGCCGTTAAAAGAATCACTGTATCAATTACCCGTGTAAAAACATGTTTGAACCCATAGATATTGTTGTGACGGATTTTAAAGGCCATTTTATTAAAATTATTAACATGGTTAATATTTATTAGTATAGAAAAACCAATTTGAAGCAAAATTAAGAGATAGATACCTAAATTGTATTTTTAAAAATTAGAACAAATATAAACATAAAGATGAAAGAGTAAAAGTATGTAATTTATCTTGTCGCAAAATATTGTGTCTTTACGTTTTAAACCTAACATAAAGTTCATAAATTCGTGATCTGCTATTAAAAAATAAAATTAGAAAATCATCCTTTTAATATTACATTAATCCAGTATTTATATGCTTGAGGTGTTAAAAAATGGTTAAAAAATAGGAGATATAATTTCATTAAACAAATTATTTCTGCATTTTGTTTTCCTAAAATAATTAATAGAAGACCATCCATATTTGAATCGTGTATTGCATGACCCAAAAGTAACAACTGGTGTACTTATTGTACTTGAAGTGTTAAACAAAAAAAGAAGATACAATTTCATGAAACAGAACATTATTGTAAGATCTTTTCAAAATTAACTGAAATACATGCATATGTTTGAACCACGTATTGTAGTACAACAAAGTACGAGCAGTGATTATTATGTCTGCCATTGATTTACAGCAAAAGGCGATTACTTTGTCGAAGCCCATAAGAGAGGAAGCCATAACTAGTTTGTATAGCAGTACACTCCCGAGAAGTTTGGCAATTGCAGATTTGGGTTGCTCTTCTGGACCAAACACTTTATTTGTTGTGTCTGAAGTCATCAAGACCGTGGAGCAGCTTTGTCGGAAGCTGAACCATAAATCTCCAGAATACAGGGTTTTTCTGAATGATCTGCCTGGGAATGACTTCAACAGCATCTTTGTGTCCCTTGAAAGCTTCAAAGAGAAATTGCAAACAGAAGTGGAAGGTGGGATTGGTCCATGCTACTTCACTGGGGTTCCAGGATCTTTCTATGGCAGGGTTTTCCCATATCAAAGCCTTCATTTTGTTCATTCCTCTTACAGCCTTCAATGGATGTCTAAGGTATAATAATACATCTGTATATTTTGTAGTTGTGGCTATAGGTACATGGAATGGAAGTAATAACTGTGATTTATTGATAGGTTCCTGAGGGTATAGACAACAACAGGGGGAACATTTACATAGGAACAACAAGCCCATCAAATGTTGCGAGAGCTTACTACCACCAATTTCAAAGAGATTTCTCTAGTTTTCTCAAGTGTCGTGCGGAGGAACTGGTTGAAGAAGGTCGCATGGTTCTCACAATTTTGGGGAGAAAAAACGAAGCCGAGGATCCAGCTAGCAGTGAGGGTGGGTACCTTATTTGGGAGCTTATGGCTATGGCTCTTAGTGATATGTGTGTGCAGGTAAGAACTTGATGATGCTGTGCCATGAATTTGAATTCAGTGCACTTTGGATATATACTGATTTCGCAAGTTGCATGAATATGTGCAGGGAATAATAAAGGAAGAGGAATTGGATAGTTTTAACATTCCTCAGTACACTCCATCACCATCTGAAGTGAAACTGGAAGTTCTTAAAGAAGGGTCATTTGTGATCAATCGTGTAGAGATGGCCCAGGTGAATTGGAATCCTCTTGAAGATTGGAACGGTGTTGAGTTTGAATCTGAAAGGTGTGAATCGGTTAGTGACAGTGGATATAACCTGGCACAGTGCATGAGGTCTGTGGCAGAACCTATGCTGGTTAGCCACTTTGGTGGACATATCATTGAAGAGGTTTTCAGCCGCTTCCAGAAAATTCTGGCTGATCGTATGTCTAAGGAGAAAACTGAGTTCAGCAACATTACCATATTGATGACTAGGAAAGCATAAACAAGAGTTTGCATGTAGGGTTTCTCAAATGCATTATAGTTTGTTCAGAGTTCAACTCTTACCTTTCTCTACCGACAAATAGTCAAATGTTGAGACAGAGAAAAATAGTAGTGTTGAGTTTTTGCATCTTGATATGTAATAATTTACTTGTGTTATCACCGATCATTTTCTTAGTTTAAACAACTTGAAAAGTTTACCTAAAATAGACAAAGCAATGACTTTTAAGTTTAGACAATAATTTTACCATAATTTTCTAACTAGTACAGTATCCCGATCATTACTTTTAAGACAACTATTTTTTTTAAGGTTACAAAAGTATTGAAAATTATTGTCTCCGAAGAAAACAATAAATCACACTTTCTAGTCAACACATTATTTCATATTTTGTGGAATGCATTTTTTGTGAGATGGACTCAAATACCGATTATTCAATTGAGAGCTTACTGTTCCTGCAGAGAACAATTAAGATAGGTTAGGCACAAGCGTCACCTTACCACGTAGTCCGCTATTTTCTTAGTTGGCCTCTTCCCAGTCGATACATGTCAGGTAAAAGTCTCCGAAGCTCAAGTAAGTCAAAGCTCTCAGAGAGTCAAATCAGTGATTAATGAATGCGTACCTTTAAATGATGGGGTCCACGCGTATTTATAGAGCATTAATGACGTTTGACCATTTCATGGGCTGGGCCTTGACTTAGGCTCTAGGTGGGGCTTGCGAGTGGGCCAGGGCCCAAACCCAGGCCCTTAAGATTTATTGAATGCGGGGGTTTCATCATATCGAGTGTATTGAAGTGGTCGGCTTATGCTGTAACCTTACCAAATATGCTCGAGTAGTCGGTCTAGACCGACCACTTGCCTTGATGGCTTATGTTGGTGATATGAGGTGCAGGTTGTCCTCTTAGACATTTAGTTTAGGTTAACATCGGTACAAGTTAGGCTAACTCGGCCTAGGCTGGATACTTGGCGGTCTCGATATGCACATTGTTTACTTATTTGGTCGAGTTTGGCTAGGTACGGTACACTTACCATTAAATAAAAAAATATCATGATTTGATTGTGACTTGGCTCACCTATCCTCTATAACTAGACAATTAATACATCTTACAATAATTTAATTATTTTTGGATCACATGATGATAATTTAAAAATATTAAAGTTAAATTACCACAATTTTAAAAACATGGTCTAAACTAATCACATTTTAGCAACGGTTGTATATAATTATAAAATTGTCTGCCGTATTGCTTGAAATAAATAGACAACATTTTGTGTATGCTAAAGCAAATAAAATTAGGAAAATTATGTTTTAACAAAGTTTTGTTAACAAACTTTTGATAAAGTACACGTGACAATATTTTAATGGATGAAATAAAGGTTTAATATGATTTGGAAAGAGAAAAAAAATGTTTAGTGTGTTTTAAAAAAAACTATGTCAAACTTTGTTAAAAAATAGTTTGTTAAATGATCATAGTCCATAAAATTAACCAACAATAAAAAATTGTGCTTATTCTTGTCTTACGGAATGGTTTTTTTCTTGTTGTCATGTCAACGTTATGTAATCTACAAATATAAAGAAGATTCATCGAGAAAGAAACAACACAATAAAAAAAAATTACAATTATATTATTTTGCTTACATTTTTTTGTGAATAACATTTAAAAAAATATTACCTAAATAATTAATATTTATAAAATATAATCTTTAATAACTTTAAGTCACATTTATACATCTTATTTTATGTTTAAGTAATAATTTTATATATATGAACCAATTCAGTTTTAAATAAAAAGAATAGGATAGTGTAATGTTTCATTTTATTGTTCACTGTAACCAAACAATAATTTGATTAAACACAACAAACTTTTGAGCTGGTCTTGAAAATGATATTAGTGTGCTCTAAACCACTCAAACATCCCAACACATAAAATGGACCATAACTTGTCTCTCATTTTAAAAAGCCGTGGTCTATCTACATCCTCCAATTGCTTCACATATTTGACACTTGTGGGAATCCTGTGATCAGTGTACTATATATAGTTTTAGAAACATTTTAAAACGTGACAAAATTCTAAGTGAGTGATTAAACCATTTTCTCTGAAAAAGGAAAATTATTTCTCAAACATTATTTTTGGATTATCTTACATGATTAATCGTTATATTAAATAGCATCCACATTTTAAAACAGTACATATTCTTTTATATTTTTATAAAAATAATATTCACACACTCTCTAGTTTTAAAATAGACATTTTTTTTTGTGTTTGTAACAAGTAATACTGATCTCCCATATGGCTTTCATAAAGTGACACCAGCCATAAATTAAAATTAAAATTTGAAATATAAAAAAAAAATTAAACTCCTCAAACTGTCCAAACATTATACTCATTATGCCTAATTTTATCAATATTTATATTTATATCAAAACCATAGACAATAATAAGTTCATAAATTAATCAAAGTTATTTATTTTTTATGCTGAAATAATATTTTCTAAAAATATATTTTAATAACATAATTTATGCAAATATAGTAAGGGCTTACGTTTCTAACCATTAAAATAAGTATAATAAGTTTTTTTTCTTTTTCTAGTTAAACTTCCTTAAGCTATATAATATTCGATGGTGTCACTGTAACCGTTGTCTAATCACCTCTACCACCGACAACTTCTCGAAGGCAACCTTACACCTACTCCATCAACCACCATCGTTTCTTTCTCGCACCACAAGCAACTGTTTCGTAACTCTTTCACCTCATGATTTTAAATTATGATCCTATGATATATTTAGGAATTTTTTATTTAATTTTTAATAAATTTTGATATTTTATTAAAGCATAAAAATTTTCAAAAAATTTAAACTTTTTAATTGAGTTCATGTAGTTATATTTTTTCTATTAATTATGTCATGTGTCATTTATCTCTCATTTTCAACATATACTTAAATTGGTAGGTCATATTTTGTTACAATAAATCATAATCATGTATTCTCTATTAAAAATTTACTGTATTTAATATAAATTATTATTAAATTTAATTAAAATTATAAAATAATAATTAAAATTATAAATTACAAAATTAACAAATTACAATTACAAAATATAAAATTATAAGGTTATAAATGTTATCCAAAGGAACGGAAAGCTTCAAGAATCATACTTTGGATGATTCCCAAGAGAATTTAGTTACATGTTGTGGTATCATATATACAATCATTGTATATTGATCCTAGTTATGTTTTTAGTGAAGTTATTAGAGCAGTCTTAATCACAACATAATTAATTATAAATCATTTTAGTACGAACTAGATGATTTTCAAATGAATAAATCCTAAAAGGTAGTAAAATTGACATATTAATCAACTAAACTATTAATGTAATTAGTGGTGGATCTTCATCAAACATTTTGCGGGTGTCAAAATTTTGGTTGAATTATTCTTTTGATCCATTTTTTTGTTCAAAAATGTCAAGTAGCTCCTCTAGTTTTTTTAAGTCTCACTTTAATTGTAACATCCATAAATCAATAAATAATATATTACTTTATTTATAAGCATCTTATTATATATATTATTATTTTTATTTTTATTATTACAAATATATATATATATATATATATATATATATATATATAATATACATATTATATTATAATAAATCATGAACATATTAATGTAACGATTATAAATATCCAAAATATACAAATAATTGATGATTTTATAAGAAATATATTAAATATTTTAGAATGTAAATAAGAAAGAATATTTTTATTATAATAAAAGAAGAAACGTAAATAAAGTTAAGTATGTATATATATAAAGGATAAACTTATATACATGTATAGGTAAACTGGACATATTGTTAGGTAATAAAAACATAAGAGAGAGAGGAAAAGAGAAAAAGAAACCCTTCTCAATGCTCCACGTGATGGAATGAGATCAGATGCTAACGTGTGAAATTACAGGTTAAAAAAATGAGACCTTAATCCATAACAAACCATAGTAGCGAGAATTTGAAAGAAGAAAACAGAATTGAACAGTGTTTCAAACCAAATGAACTAAATGTAATGATTATGTGTGTAATATAAATAGGAGTGGTGATAGTGAAACGAAATTGAGACGGTAAGATGAAAGAACAAAAAAAGGGAGAAGAGGAGTTTGTGAGTATAAGTTGGCAGTGAAGAAAATAAAAGAAGAAAGTTGAAACGTTCACAAAATTTTGGGATATATCTTTCACAATAATTAAGGTAAGGGGAGGAGACATCTATCATTTTATATTTTTACTTTGATTATTTATTTATCTATTCATAATTATTTTTATCTCTATATTTATCTTAAGTGAGGTGTCCCTAACCTCATTCTAATTTATATTTAGTTCTCGTTCCTATTTATTTATTTATTTATTTATATTCATCTCAAGTGGTGCATGATCTTATTTGTTCAATTTATATGTACTCTTATTTACATTTATCGTACTGGTCCTTTTTATTTATTTATATTTATTTTAATTATGCATTGATTCTATTTATTTATTTATTTATATAATTATATAGTTTAATATTGAAATAAAATTTATGATAAATAAAGATTTGATTATTGTAGTTGGAGGTATGACCTTGGGGATTTAAACGAGTTAGTATTACTCAAGATGAGATGTTCTTGAGTTACTTTGTTGGTTATGAGCTCATTTATCCTGACTAGTCATTACAAAATTAATCAATATCTTTATAAAAGTATAATAAAAATCCAGTTTTATGGATTGGGAAAATTTTCATTTTATTTTATTATGATATGCTATATTTTTTTATGTGATATTTGTCTCACTTCCCTATTTTATGATTGTGTGTGAAAAACAAAATTTTATAACTTTATCATAGATGGCTGCTCCCAATATGCCTGATCCCTTATTTACCGACGTTGTGGCTGTTTTCCCGGGGAAATGCATGGCAAACAAATGCAGTGAATAATTCTGTAACATTTCAGGGAACGAGAAACTCTACTATTATTTTTCTTTCTGCTCCAAATGCGTCAATTGTCATTGAAGGACAAATTGGAGTTACCTTTTATTTACCCCAGCAGTCCAAGTGAATCATATCCATAACATTTCCCTCCACCTGTTTGGAAGGTAGTATATGAGGGGAAGACTGTAAATAAATAACTTTTTTTTTCCTATTGTAGTGTAGGAAACATAAAATGTACTAAACGGTGTAGATATAAGATGCACACAGTATTGTAAATATATATATATATATATATATATATATATATATATATATTTATGAATATTTTATGTATAATTTTGCCTTTAAATTTTATAAGTATATTATAGGAAATAATAATAATAATTAAATAAATAAAAAAATTTGTCGTCACATTAGTTCTGATATTTTAAAAATTAATGTACTTTTATCTTTTTTGTTAAACTTTTTGAAGCGGAAGAAAGATTTTTCATCAAAATTGACACTATAATTATGTCAATTACGCCAATAAATTAAACTATCCTTATTCACATCTCCAATTTTGATGAAAAATCTGATTCAACAAATTTAACAAATATGAAAAAATTGCATCATTTTTTTCAAAAATCAGGACCAAATTGATGCAAAAAAAAAGTTGGAGGACTAACTTGATATTTTTGAACGAAATAGGAACCAAAAGAGTAATCTCAAAATTTTTATATAAACTAGTAAAAACATTGTATTTATTTTTTTCATGATAATAAAAAATAATAAAATTATTATTATAATTGTTATTATAATTCTAACATTAAATATAAATATTTTTATAATTTTACAATAATTAATTTTCATTTATAATGATTTAAGTTTAAAAAAATAATCAAATAAAAAATAATTAAATTATACAAATAATTATTTAAAAGATAATATTAATAAAATAATTATTTTATTTAAAAATTATTTAAAATGTAAAATTAAAAAATAAATGTGGACAATAAAAAAATGTATATAAATATTGATGTATAAAAATTTATAAATATAAAAAAAAATTGGGGGTTCATGGCCCCTTTGTCCCTGTGAAGGCCACCGGTGAATGTAATCAATTATAACAAATTTGACAAATGGACCTTGAATCTGTTATCAGATTGTTCGATTACATTAAATAATATAATTAATTAATCGTGTCATAAAACTATTTTAAAACCCAATGTCTATCTGAATTGAGGTAACAAATTTTCATAAATAAGAAAGTTATGAAAGAAAGACCAGAGAGTTCTTGGAGTGATCAAAACATGTTAATCAACTTCTTCATCAACAAGATTCATACAAGATTGTGTCAGGTTTTACAGAGAGGGTTTCACTGGGGAGAACAACACACACTGTCAGGAAGACTTTCGATACTAGGACCATACTGCACTCGTCTGAGCCGGTATTAACCATAGGCTCTAATACCACTTGTCAGGTTTTACAGAGGGGGTTTCACTGGGGAGAACAACACCAATGAGACCTGAGCCTAACCACATAAGATACCGACACCACTCTCAACCCAAAACCTTAAGGCGATGGGTTTATGGGCCTTGATCCTTATATGGTGCTCTACTTTCTCATTTCTGGTCAATGTGGGACTTAGACTTACACTTGGATTCCTAACAGATTGATCGGTTGAAAGCTTTTCTTGTTTGACTTAGGTTGAATGTGTAAAATTTGCTTATTTTACAAGTGTTATTGCTTTTTCATATCGTTATCACAGAGTAGGTGATAATAGATCAAAGTAATTGTAATAGATCAATTATTTTTGTAATTTATTAATTTATTAATTTTATAGTTAAATATTTTATTTTGTATTTTATAACTTTATAATTTTGATTTAATTTAGAAAATATTTTTGTTAATTAGAGTCAATTTTTAACATAGATCTCATCATCATGATTTCTTGTAATAAAATATTATGAGGAAACTTTTAAGGAATGTGTCACTACTTTTGAGATTTCCCAAATATGAAATATGTGATATGTGATATGTGAGATAATATGAAATATTCACATGATCAATTATTTTCATAGATGTGATCTATTTCTCAATCAATTTTATAATTATTGCATAAATTTTGAAACTATAATAATCTCATATAATTGGCAACAATTTATTGTGTCAACTACTATGTGATAGACAAATATCTTTATAAATTTAACATGTGTTTTGTGCTTTGGGTCATCAAATTTGTTCTCTTCTACAATATAATATATCATCAAAGTTTAAAGAGTGAATGTTTGAAACAAAAAAATGCATTAAATGAATCTCATAACAGTGGCAATGGCAGTCCTTAATCATTTCTTCCGCATTAATTTTACATTTGGTATCAGAGAAAGGTTAACCTTTGCCTTGTTTTTGTTTTTTGTATCTGTTATGGTTATCCTTTTTGGATTCTTTATTTGCGCTTTTCTGTGTTTGATGTCGAACACAACTTTGGAGGTTTCACTATTGATGAGGTGACACTAACCTATTGGACTTTGTGATTATGGGTATAAAAGATCTCGAAGCATCACAGTGTGGTCCTTCGAGGCTTTAATCGCTCTAGGATTCTGAAATTTGTTTTGTGTACTTATGTAATGCAAAACTTTGTCTGTTGCACTTATGACAGTTGATACCATTTTTGGATATTGGATGTGTTGATTATTTTGAAGTTGAGATGAATTTAAAATGTAACATTTTATCTTGTTAAAATAATAAGGAGTATATAACTTTATTTTATATCTATATTTTAACGTAAAAATGATTTTATGGTGTGATAGTTTAATCAGCATATGTTTTGTACATCCAATATGGTTTGGTACATATGATAAGGTTTTGTAAATAATAGATGTTTTTGTACTTACAAGGTTTTATGTGATGTATGTTAATATAAATTATATGTTGTATAATTAATTTATATACATGAATATTATTATTTATTTTAGTTACATTATAAATGATGTTGATGTAAATATTTATTTTAAATGTTTGAAGAGTGGATATATTTGTAATGAATTTGAGACTCGTAGAACATTTATGATCGTTTGATATTTATAATCACATAATAAATATTAATTATAATTAATTATTTGTGATGTGAGGATTTTTTATTCTTACATCTACATGATTAATTACAATGAAATATTGAGTTATATTTCTCCAATTGCCCAAAATAATTAAGAAAAAAAAAACATAGTCTAATCGTTTCATCATTGGGTTATATGGATCCAATTGAGTAAGACTTTAACCCACAAACAAATTTTATGTCACTATATTTATTTTTCATTGGTAAAACATAATAGTATAATAGTTTTATTATTTAGTTATCTGAGTGTAATTGAGTAAGATTTTAGCTTACATACAAGTTTTATGTCATTAAGATTTATTTATTAAGACGTGTTTGCATCATTAAAACATAATAGTTTTATCATTTAGTTCTATGAGTTTAATTAAATATAACTTTGACCCATAAGCAAATTTTATGTCATTAGATCCATTCATATGTGTTTACATTGCTAAAACATAATAGTATAATACTTTTTATCATTTGGTGATAATTGAGTAAGACACACATAAATTTTATGTCACTAGATTCATTTATTAAGGCCTGTTTTTATTTGTACTAATAAAAATGTGTTAAACAATATAAATAACTTATATACAATTTTGAGATGCGTACGAAATATTAAATATACCTAACCAAATTTGATTAAAAAAACTAAATCCATATATTTTGAAAAATGAATGACTAAATTGATTCAAAATTTTGAAATAGATTAATTCCAAAAATTCACTAAAATTTAAGGAAAAAACAAATTTAACTTTTTTTAATAATAAAAAAAATATTCAGATACTAAGATCAGTTTTGAACATGTCTGGACCAAAATTGTTTATGAAGTACTGAAGAAACAGAGAGACTAAAAAAAAATGTAAGCGGTGATCAGAATATATGATAACAGGAGGCGATAGTAAAGTGATGCCAACTGTAATGATTTTTGTGAAGAAATGATATCATGTTTGGTTGACAGTCCACTTAATGGCACATGGGAAGGGAATGCTACAATATTGCGAGTGAAGTTGTTGAGGCAAATGAAGGTGTGATTTCTCCCTCATTCCCTTGACTCTACAATATGGCACAGCGCAACCACTCCACAAGTCTTCGTGTTTTCTGCGTCGGAACCCTCGACACCAAGCTCCACGAGCTCCGATTCCTCTCCGATTCACTTCGCTCCAATCTCCACCGCTTCTCCTCCTCCTCCTCCTCCAAGGTACACACGTAGTACTCACAATCGTTCAATTCACGCAACAACTACCGCCATTATTCTATTTGATCCCGTAATTCGTGATTTTTGTTATTTTTATCTGAATATAGAAATTAGTTCTTTAAGATTAAACTGTTTATTAAGCTAATTAATTGGTGAAAGTAACGACATATTTGCAAATTAATTGAAGTTTTATCATGTCAAAGAGATGTAAACAATCACTGCATGGGCGTGATATACATTTCAGACTCTAAATCGTGTTTGTTGTAGTTTGATTAGTTATATTTTGATGAGAGTGGGTGACAGGTAGAGGTGGTGGTGGTTGATGTCTCTACTGGTTCGAATGCGCCACAAAGTTTGCAAGATTTCCCGTTTGTTTCCAGGAATGACGTTGTCTCTTCCTACAATACTGGAACAAACGAAGCTTTGCTTCTCCCGGATGACAGAGGCAAGGCGGTTGCCGTGATGAGCCAGGCATTGGAGCAGTTCTTGAAGAAGTCTCATGAGGATCAATGTCTTGCTGGTGTTATTGGTGTTGGGGGGAGTGGGGGTACGTCACTGCTGTCGTCTCCCTTCACCTCTCTCCCGATTGGGATCCCCAAAGTCATCGTCTCAACAGTGGCCAGCGGTCAAACTGAACCTTATATTGGAACCTCAGATTTGGTTTTGTTCCCATCTGTTGTGGACATTGCAGGCATCAACAGGGTTAGCAGACTGATCTTGTCTAATGCTGCGGCTGCATTTGCTGGGATGGTTGTTGGAAGGATTCAGAGCTTAAAGGATTCTTCTAGCATTGAAGTTAAACCTACTATTGGTGTAACTATGTTTGGTGTTACTACTCCTTGTGTTAATGCTGTCCAGGATAGGTTGCATAAAGAAGGTTATGAGACCCTGGTTTTCCATGCAACTGGGGTGGGTGGCAGGGCCATGGAGAATTTGGTTAGAGAGGGGTTTATACAGGTATTGAAGCAGCTAAGTCTGTGAAACTTTAATTATGGGAAATTTAGCTGATGTTGTGTTTTGAACGTGTTGGAATTTCACTTGTTTTGAAATCATAGCATAAGAAATATTTTATCTGGACAATTCTGCTTTGATCTTCTATGAATTTAGAATACTTACGGTTAGGACTGTATTTTCTGTTGAGGCTTCATGTTGCAATTTCCTTACTATTTGAATCAATGCACCTTATGGATGTGACATTTGAGGGAGGTTAAGTTCTGATCCTTGTTTAGTTGCAGCTTCCAATTGATTGGACTTGTTTTATACACATCAAGAGGACAAGCATATGACCTAACTGTATTGCTGTCAAGGCTAAGCTACTTAGCCTGACTCTTGAGCATATTGAATGTTCCAGGGGAGAAACTTCATATTTTGCCTACTGATTTTGAACCCTATCCAAGGAACATTGAGTATTTATTAAGCTCAATACCGCATTCATTTTATTTTAGATATATGGATAGTAGTCTGTTTTGGGAAAGTAAACTCGTAACTTTCTTTCACATAATAGTGTGATCTTGTCAGATGAGATGAATTGGGATAAGCATTTTGAAATTACTTGTATTTTTTTTTTTCATTTCTAATACTTCTTTATGTATTTTTGTCTCCTTTTCTGTTGTTCACTCGTCTTCCTTTCTTTTGTCTTGGTTAGGGTGTTATTGACATCACAACGACAGAGGTAGCCGACTACATAGTTGGAGGTGTAATGGCATGTGACAGTTATCGTTTTGATGCCATCATAGAAAATAAAGTGCCGTTAGTCTTGAGTGTGGGGGCATTAGACATGGTGAACTTTGGAGAAAAAGATACTATACCATCAAAGTTTCAGCAGAGAAATATATATGAACACAATAAACAGGTGACTACTCTATATGACTCCGTTCTGTTCTGGTCTTTGCTTGAAAACTAGTCATATCTGCTTGTGATTAGATTACGTTTAAGGTCCTACATTTTGTCCATCATTTTCTCCTTGAACTTAGATGCATTTTTCCAGCAATCCTGTGACTACTACCAAAACTGGACTATTCACATTACACTATATCATTCCCTGGAACTGAAGATTTTTACCATGTGTTAAAATGCTTGAAGTCATTATTTATTCCAATATAAGAAATCAATTATTTCTTTTTGCAGGTTTCACTCATGCGAACAACAGTAGATGAGAACAGAAAATTTGCTGATTTCATAGCAAAGAAACTGAAGAAGTCATCATCTAAGATTTGTGTGTGCCTTCCAGAGAAGGGCGTATCTGCTTTAGATGCACCTGGGAAGCCTTTCTATGATCCAGAGGCAACGGGTACTCTTCTTCGTGAATTACAAAACCTTATTCCAACTAATGGTGATAGACAGGTATGGTTGCTCAAAAGTATTATTATCATAATTATCAGCTTCAAGTTTTCTTAATTTCATTTTATTTATTGCTGAGTATTTTGTAAAGTTAAGAGTTATGTACAGGTAAAGGTGTATCCTCATCATATTAATGACCTCGAATTTGCAAATGCATTGGTTGATGCATTTTTGAAGATTCATGAGAAAACTGGTACAGATTCTACTCGACAACAAGTTGTCAATCCTGAATCTGTTGAACAATTTAATGAAGATTATGTTTCAAATGCGTCAAGCTTTGGGAGCATCGTCTATCCACCTAGTGAATTTCCAGAAGCTAGAACAGGTTCTCATTTAACTTGAATTTGTATTATGTTAAACAGTATTTTGCAATAAGAAATTAGTTTTTTCAATTTTCCTCATTATTTGTGTGTTTTGCTCTTGTAACACTTAATTTGTGTTGGCCTGAAAGATATTTATTAAAAGCCAATTGCTTCTTTTTGTGCTGAAAAGCTGCTTAATTTGACTTCTGTGAGGTGCTCTCCAGAATTGCATTCGGCAGAAAATATATTCTTTATGTCAACTAGGGAAATGATGTTTTCATTTCTGCTTGCAGAAACTTTGGAGAAAACACAGCTCATATTACATCAACTGAAACATCAAATAGATAAAGGAATTCCAATAATCGGAGCTGGTGCAGGGACAGGTATATCTGCCAAGTTCGAAGAAGCCGGAGGCGTTGATCTAATAGTTTTGTACAACTCTGGGCGCTTCCGAATGGCTGGAAGAGGTTCATTAGCCGGATTGTTACCTTTTGCTGATGCTAATGCTGTTGTTCTTGACATGGCCAATGAAGTTTTGCCAGTATGCCATTAATTGTTTACTTGTTCTAGAATACTTTAAAAGTATTGTCCAACTGCTAACTTCTATTGAAGTTTTTTTCACTCTAAGTGTCTGATTTTGCAGATGCTTCTTAAGTCGAGCATAAACTAATTTCAAAATTCTTTTTTAATATAGGTGGTGTGATAAGTGGAGAAACTAAACTATGAAACGTCACAAAATATGATTGGTAGTCTTTCTTTAAGGAAGAAAACTTTTCTTTTCCAAAATAATGTATATCAATATCACCACGGGGTTTTGAACAGATAAAAGGAAACAATGGGCTATTCAGGGTAAAGGTCCAATGGCTAAATCATAAAGCAATTTGGGTTACGGCCATTACAACAGGTTAATGAACCCTTAGGAGATACTGAATTCTGTTACTGTTATCTTGAAAGATAGAGATACAGCGTGTATATACATGCCTATACTAGGGGCAGCCTTTTGCTTGTATCCAAGTTATAACTAACCCTTAACTGACTCTGAGTGCTGTTGAGAACTGCCCTCTTTCATATGGTATTCACACACACACACCACAAACTGTAGGTGGGTGGGAATCACTAATGGTCTCAAAGTTTTAGGCAGGAATATGTTTGACAATTAGCTCTTTGGCAATGATTTTTTCTTTGACAAGGAAGAGATCTAATTCCATATGTTTAATCCTGGCATGAAGAACTAGATTGTGAGGCAAAGAAACAACAACTGACTGTCACAATACATGATGGGTGAATAAGAAATTCCAAGTTCAGGGGGAAGTGTCTAAAACCATAAAATTTCTGTAGTGACTTGAGTTAGACTTTTGTATTCAGCTTCAGTACTTGATTGAGCAACAACTTGATTCTTTTTAAACTTCCCAAGATATAAGATTTGGACCAAAATAGACTGTTGCACTAGAAGTAGATCATCTATCTCCACCCCAATCAGCATCACATAGGGCTTGTAGAGAAAAGGGCGAACTTGATACACCAGGATGTTGATGTAATCCATAGTGAAGAGAGCGACTTCACCATAAAGGATCGCAAGCTCTGAAACCATGAAAATAATATAGAGAAAGAAATTGAATTTTGTTATTATCTTAAAAGATTGAGATGCAGAGTGTGTATGTGTGTCTGTATATATTTATGCTTATACCAGTGACTGCTGTATAAAGCTAATGACAGTTGAATTCAACTTGTAACTAACCCTGACTACTCTCTTACATATAATATTCACATGTGCATTTTGACCTAATAGCATATCCTTTTGAAAAGTTGCTTCAAACATAGTATCAAAGGCCCTTGACCAAGTGATCACAGTTTGATCAATCCACCCCATTCTTCTAATAAAAAGTCGAATTTTAACTCGAGGTAGGTACACCCATGCTTGTCCACATTTCAAAGCCTAAAGGGCTCCTGTATGAGGCGAAGTGTTACAAATGTCACATAGAAGGCACTTCATGCACATTCAACTAATAACTTAAGCTTTTTGACATTTAAGAAAGTGAAAATACTAATTCTTGAGGTCAGATTAACTAGCAATAAAGTATTAACCCTCAATACCTATCTTGGGTAAAAATTGGTTATTTATGTAATTATGAAATTCCCTTGCTAGGCTAGTACTATATCTCTTTCTTTTCCATTATGTTTGACTTACTTATATTTTGTTTTCAGGTGGTAAAGAAGGTTCCAGTTCTTGCTGGTGTATGTGGAACTGATCCCTTCCGCAGAATGGATTACTTTCTTAGACAGGTGGAGTCTACTGGATTTTCTGGGGTACAAAACTTTCCAACAGTAGGGTTATTTGATGGGAATTTTCGACAAAATCTTGAAGAAACGGGAATGGGATATAGGTGGGTATTTGGAAAACAATTTTTCATCATATTATATTAGTTAGAGTATTACATCTCTCCCAATTTTATTTCATTTTCCTATTAAATTATCAGCTTGGAAGTTGAGATGATCCAGAAAGCCCATAAAATGGGTCTCTTGACAACTCCATATGCATTCAATCAACATGAAGCTATTGAAATGGCTAAAGTCGGCGCTGATATTATAGTTGCCCATATGGGTCTAACTACAACAGGCTCCATAGGTGCAAAAACAGCCGTTTCACTTGATGAAAGTGTAATTCGTGTACAAGCTATTGCAGAAGCAGCGCACAGCATCAATCCCAATGTCATCGTGTTGTGCCATGGAGGTATGCAAGTCACCTCCAAAGTTTTATGGATGTATATTTGAAGATTAAATAGTAAATTAAGTGTTCACTGGTCAATTATTATTATTTGGGCCTAGACCCGAAGTGCAGAATGTTTATTAACAGATAACTGAAAAGCATCTTCCTATATCTTATGTTAGAGCCATCTATTGAATCTTTTCATGTTTCCTGTTCATATTGAAAAACTTGTGTTTGGCTTAATTTGTGTATGGTCAACCCAAAAGAGTAACAAAGTTAAACCAAAAGAAAAGAAAACCTGGCATGGGCGAGGAGGGTTTCAGTACAAAGGAATGGAAAAGGCTTTGATCTGTAAGCAAAGAAAGATTGGACTCGAAGTTTAGATGTGTTTTCATTTTCAAAGTGTTTGGATGCTCTGCACAATAAGTTTTCAGTGATGAATGCAACATCCAGTGAGAAAATTTTATGCAATTGTCTTTTAGCGAGTTTTTACTTTAGTATGTTGGTTTTTGGTGTGAGAAATTCGTTGAGAATAGTGAATGTATTTGTTTATTGTTGATGGTAAATTTTGTGGTGGGGGATGTGAGCCTTATCATCAATTCCTGTTAAATTATATTTGTTGTTTACCTTGTGTGCTTAATTTCTAATTTATGGGGGAATGTTTTGCCAGTAACTTTTGGCTACTAAATAGACAGGCTCTTGATGTGGTTATTGAACTTCACTGCATTCACTTTTAACTGTTCTTAAAAGAATAGTTGTTTGTGTTTGTCAACTTATAGTCTCTTGGAATATGCAGGTCCAATATCTGGTCCAAAGCAAGCGGAATTCATATTGAAGAGAACCAAAGGAGTCCATGGGTTTTATGGGGCTTCAAGTATGGAAAGACTTCCGGTAGAGCAGGCTATTACAAATACAGTTAAAGAGTACAAGTCAATTTCTATTCATTAAGGTTTAACATGTCTGTACTTTATTCATGTCAGTGTTCTGTTCATTATATTGCTAATGTGGCTGTTCATATTTTGTCATTGCATAGTATCTACCAAGTTTGTGAACGTTATAGGATTTACTGATATAAAATTTTGGAAATAATGAATCAAAAAGTATTGTTCAAGACGTTTTCTTTTATCCTCTAAAGTGCAGAGGGTGCAGTTTGAAGTTCAAGTAATAACCATTGACAAGATATTATTGAACGGGTTATAACAAACCCCTAGTTTGTTATCCATAACCCGTATATCAACACTACTTTTTACTGGTGAAAGCGAACCTTGCCCTTCAAAGGATCTTGATCCACAACACATGTACCCAAGAGTGATTGTGGGATCAATCATGTATTATGTGGGGGACTTGCACAGATTGATATATTACTATTTGTTGACTGAAAAAGTAATTTTACTTGTGTAAAACTCTTATTAGATAGATGTCAAATTACTCGGATTATATCAGTTTATCCCAATAGTTATCAGTTGTGTACTTGTCTCTCGTTGCTTCATAAGCACTTTTCAGCTATTGTGCGGATTATTGTAGTGGGCCACTAAAAAAGACACGAAACTACCTACCCTCCACCTATATATACCGTGGTTGTTTCATACAAAACCATACACGAAACTTGTTAGAGGTAAAGCGGTTGGTTTCTTCGCACGCATTGTTCCAACAAGCAGCTGGTTATTCTTGTGATTTCTCCCAAAGTAACATCATCATCTACCACCAGGTAATCTTACATTCAATTCGTAACTCTATTCATTAATAGTATGCAAATCATAGATTCGGTACCATTTCTTAGAAGTAGTGTAGTAACTGGATTGATACACATATATAACTCTTCCACGGATTTCTTTCATGCGATGTTAACTCTGCAGATATAGATGACCCTCTGCTGCTTTGTTCTTATTAAGCCTTCCCTTTTCTTGTAAATCTCCATGACCTTCTATTATGCCTCTAGCATGGTTTTGCTCAAGGACTTCAAAGTTATTGGGCAACCGCTCCTTAGCCTAGGTATGTGTGCCTTCTTTTCTAAGCAAGTGTCTAAATCATCAAGGGTCCACCTACGGAGGAGTATCTTTTAATTGTCGTCCATTTATAAAAGAAAAGAAGAATAGGAATCGTGGTATGACTTAAAATACTCACGTATAACCACCGGCGAGCCTGTGTAAAAAGACTAACATTGTCACTTTCGCCATATTGATCCCAAGGCATGTCCTAGGCCCTGATCCGAAAGGTATGAAACTGTACGGCTTTTGATGTTCCTGCAGATATGAGACGAAAAGTAATTTCTTGACACAAGGACGTGGCAAAAAACAATCCAGAGAAAGAAAGCCAAAATAAGTGGAGAGAAAGCTAACTACATCAAATCTTTTTGGGTTGAATTTCAACGGATCATTGTACAAATCAGAGTCGTGATGTATGTAAGTTGCATCGATGTTAACATGCCAACCTTTCTTTATGTCATACCCTGTATGGTTAGTAACATAGTCATAGAAGGCCAGAAAAACTAATGACGCTCTCCTATAATTAAGCAAACCATAATGAGCATAATTGTATTGATATCTTAAAAGGAGGTTGAGTAACTCACCTTCGATCGTGCAGTCTTGAAGTGCGACACGAGGAAACCAAAGCAGGACATTGGACATTCTCAATGTTTCCTTGACTACCTGGATAAAACACGAATTGATTCTTGACTTTGAACTTTTGTCGCAGGAGCTTCCAGTTTAGATAGACAAGCAATCATTTCATAGCATGTGCATCATTTCTGAAAGTATAAACTCTAACCTTCAAACCATAACGTATGTTATTTAGATCTTCATGGCTAAGTGAAGCTCCGTCTGGTTTAATATTGGTTATAGATAACTGTTCTTCCTGTAAGTCAAGATGAAACTCCGGTCATTTTTTCTTGCGCGAGTGAGCGCGTGGTTTTCTACAATGAACTTCCTTCACGTGTCTAATACCACCTAATCCTACTCTTGAGAAAGAAAAACGAGGTTATCCCTTCCAAATAGCATCAAAGTGACACTTACAACAATACTGGATATGACAGAAAATTCTACAGTTGATTCGGTTAAATATAATGCTAATACTTATGGTTGGTAATTAATCTTAGTTGGGTTTGGGTCCATGATTTGACTAGAATATGTGCAGCATCTCACCCTGAGTATGTCCTGTGCTTCTCTGTTGTCATGTAGAAACTTTACACTCCACATCATTGCCGCTGCCGTGGTCGTTTGTCCAGCAATTATCAATGTCAGCAGGTTATCCATTATCTCCGAGTCATCAAGCTTTTCACTGGGTGGGAGTGAGTCTCTCTGCAACATTGACTGAAGAAAATCCTCTCGAGTTTCTTCTCCCCTCCTACGTCTGCCAATGATCTCTCTGAAGGTCTCCATGAGCCTTTTACGAGCCTGCTTAACCATAATAAAACTTTAGGAATAATTTTTTCAATTTAGTTTCTAAGTATCATCTTCTCTCCTAAGGAGTCCAAACAGATCAAACCTCGTAATTACTTTAAAGACTAAATTGATATTTTATTCAATTTTTGGATTTCACTGGTTCTAGATTGAATAAATAAAGGAATTGATTTTAATTGTTGATGAGAAAAAAAATGATATTTCAACAATTTCATTTATTATGATGTTGTGCATTGATATCAACAGTTGATTTTTTTTCAGCCTCTAAACTTATTTATTTTACCCATTAAACTTCAGACACAAAAAAAGAAACAAGAAATTTGGTTATTATTCTTATTCTTTTACTTAAATTAACAAGTAGACCGTAGAAATTTAGGTACGTCTATTATGGTATCTTTTTTAAAAGATAGCACTAACCGTGATGCCTTTATAGTATCTGGTACCAGGAATCATGATGGGAATGGATAACATGGCGTCAGAGACGGCGTTGCAGTCTTCTTCTATCTGTTGGAGTAATGAATCCTCCGTGATGCTCATCAGCATATCACACATTGCATCGAATGTCATCTTTATATGCAAACAAACATTTCATGGGAGTTAGGACTCGGAGCACAACATAGTATACATGAGACTTCATCATATCACGAACCGTCAAAATTATGTTGGTAACTCAATAGGGTTACTACGTAAATATTTGCTACTACTCAGCACTTTCCAGAGAAGATGAGTATATTAAAAAGCCGAAAACAAAAGGACCATATGTGGGCATTTCTACCACTTAAAGGGTTAATATGTTCTTTGTTGTCATCATACTAAGCAGAGTAAGCATAAAAAGTCCATATACATTTGATTCCGATAATTTGACTATGGTTGATTTTTATGCAGTATATGACCACATTTTTTCAGTTCATGCTCACAAATCGTCGCCTTCAAATTTGTTTTCTTTTTTACATATGAAAACACGTAGTCTTAGACAATGTAATAGTTTCTTCTAATAAATATTATATGTTGATAATATTAAAAAATGTCATCATTTAATAATAAATTGTCATTATAGTAAATATATTCCTTTTACTGTAATTATCTTAAAAGTTATATCTATCATTATTTCTGATAAGTTTACAACATAAATCTATAAAAACTATATTAGGTATTGAAGTTAAACTCGTAAAAAATGTTTTTACCTTCATACAAAAGTCCAACACTTTGAAACTTTTCCCTCTTTCTTCTAGCTTTTGTAGCCTTTCACACAATAGTTTGTCAAATTTGGTGACAAATGCGGATAGGGAAGTCATGGAAAATGGTTCTGATAGAAGACGCCTTATTCTTTTGTGACTCTCAACGGGTACACATAACAAGCTTTTCTTTCCCACGGCATCTGCCATTGATTTCACATAACCCTTGTTGAATAGTACAAAGTCATTAGCAAATATGGTCCTTGCTCCTTCAGGATTAGGAACAAATATGTGGATCTTCCCAAATAGCCTTGTCTTGAACCATCTCCCATTCCTATTTCAACAAATATATACCAACTTTAATGCAACATGTTATCTTAATGTTATCTTCACACCTAAACAATTTTACACACTCTTAACATTCACATTTTTATCCTTCAATCTCTCTTTTCCTTTACAAATATAAAAATTCACTTTTTTAATCACTATTTTATTTGATCGTCAAGTGACTATTCTGATATGAAAAAAATTATATTTTCCGCCTATGCTTTATCAAGTTCTAAAATATAATTACTATTACGAAACTTATACTTTCGTGTCTTTGTATTGTTTTCCAATAATAATTAAACTTGAGTCTAGGTAACCTCAAACAAGCTTTTAATACAAAAATAACACAAAAAGTAGACAGAAGTATATATAAGTTTTGTCTAATTTTTAAACCAGACTAGCTAATGATTCACTTGTTAATGGTTATTTTCAAAACAGTCCCACTCTGAATAGAAATTCACTGTAACCTGAAAATTCAATTGTGTAATAATCGTGCTAATGATGTGTAACACGATATCAACAGACATTTATTGTATCCTAAAATTCAACTGTACAATAACGTCTTAATTATGATGAGCATGTTTAGCTAGAAATTTAGTATATATAGCTAGAAAGTCAACTGTTCATGAACACCAACGTGTTCATACGATCTCTATGACACGATGAAGCAATACATTTCCATGAGTTATCAGCTTCTCCACATGTTCTAAGTTAAAGTGTTTAGGTGAGTGTCTGTTATATATATATATGTTTCTCTTCAGAATGAAAAAGCTCCTATCTTGTAACAACAGATTCTGGTCGGAAACAAAAGCAATTAGAATTTAGAAGTATAGGAAGAGAAAAGTGACATACCACAATCGCCTAAGTCTGACAAAATCATAGCATCCCCTTGTGCTATTAGTGGCCGAAAGAAAAGAAAAAGTTTCCCCAACAAAAGGCAGTCCCAACCTTCCAGGAATCTCTTCTCTATTGTTGGTTGTAGCTCTCTTCCAAGCTTTTGAAGCCAAATATGTTACTCCTATACTCAATAATGCGACCAAGATTATGTGGTAACTGTTCTGCACTACCAATAGTACCTCTTCTCTCATCAACACATTCAACATCTCTTTTGTTTTCTTGTTGCTCTTTTCTCCAAACAATGGCTACCTCTGAAGGAAGACCAAGTACCATAATGCTTCCTTAAAATGTTATATAAAAAGGCTGTGACGACAGATGCTTTTGTTTGTATAATATTGGAAAGGAACGAGGAGCATCTTCCAAATATTGGTGACACAAAAAGTTGGAAGATTCGGATTACAATAAGACATTGTCTAATAAAGAAGTTTTAAAATCTACAAGAGAACCATTTCTTTCTTAAAAAGAAAATCTCATATTACTTATCCAACGTTATTAGTTATTAAATATACTTCTTTTGGACCTATGTTCATGATAAATGGTTCTCTCACGAGATTCTTTTTGTCTGTGTTTTAATTCTTTAAAACTTTATCACTAAATTAGTATCTCACATATTTAATCTTGTTATCAGTCGATTGTTCTCAAAATAATTGTCGCCACTTGTTCTCTATAATATGGTGGCATATTTGGACTTTTTAAAGAATAATTGGTGACATATTCAATCTTTTAAAAGCAAATTTGGTGATAAAATATTTAAAGGATCAGTATATGGTTTAAATTTTGAGAAATTATTTTCCTAACTACAATTATCGAATAATTAATTAGCGTTGCCACATGCATAATTTCGGAAAACACATTTGAAATTTTCTATTTAACTATATTAAAAAACCTTCGTCGCGATTAATAAAAAAAGATAAATGTTTGAAATTGATCAAAAATATAAACTAATTCAAATATTAGTGACTTATTCAAATCAGACTTATTAAACATGTGATGAAGCGAACCAACTTGAATCAACTTAGCTAGATTTAAATATAGTTAGTATAAGGACTTTAAACTCCATTATTACCGTTGTTAAAAAGATTAAGAGTTTTTTTTTTTTTCATTCAGAGTAGCCCTTATTTATATTTTGCTACACAAATAAAATCAAATTTAAATATGCAAATTAACAAAACTAAAAAAATTATATGTTTGATATTAAAACCGTGTGAATAATTAAAGCTTATTCGTACATATATATATATATATATATATATATATATATATATATATATATAAATATAATTGATGATACCAAATATATGTATATAAGAGTTTAGCAATTCTCTTGTTCAAAGATTATTTTTCTATTTCTTTCTTGCTTTATTCATAGCGTGAAAATAATTATTTTCTTCATAATTTTAAATATATTTTTTCTAAATGTTTATTACATATTAACTAGATTAATAACCTTAGTACGTATAGATTAAGCTATTTGACAAATAAAAAGAAAATGATTAAGCTATAGTAAAAAAAAAACAAACCATATATGCATATCTTTTTATCTACAAATGCTGGTAGTTAGTATTTTGTCAGTGGAGGAGTTAAATATATAATCTATTTACCTTCTCTTCCAAACTGATTAAACCAATCTTATAACTCTCAAATATTATTAAGAAAAGTTGAATTTATAACCTCTCTCGGTATTCTCTTTCAACTTTACTCTAAACCACTTTATTATAACTCCTAATCATATATGCATACACTTTAAATTTAGTTTAAATAAATCAAACTTAGACATCATAGTTTTACTTTTCCATGGGAGGGTTGAATTTGAAATACAGTGAGTGTTGAATAAAATTACTTGAGTGATTCCATGATTTAGGTAGGTGAATGAGTTAATAATTATGTGTGGGAAGAAATAGTGGATTATGATTTAACAGAGTTGGATGGTGATTGAAATGGGGAGCACTATTGAACAGTTGAGTGAAAGGTCCTTCACATATGGAAATGGTGGATGTTGCGCCTGCCATTATAGATGAACGTGATTTCATTAATCAAATGTTTTCATTGATTTCATCACAAGATTGTGACGACCCACTTCGACTGGTCCAAGGTTTTTCTTCAAATGACTTGTATGGTACCCATTCAACTAAAAATCATATTGCTTTTCGTTTTTCCCCAGAAAAACAGAATAAACTTGAATTGATATATGATGGAATGTCACTTAATCAGTCGCTTTTGTGAATGCCGGCAGAAAGAGAAAGGTAGTAATTTTTCATGGTTCTTAATCGAGTATTCATCCCACATAAAATAATACGAATAAGATAACAACAAAAAGTATTATAAAAATAAGATAAAGAATTACTTTTGAAATTATCGTATCAACTCAACTCAACAGGTCTTTTAGGTGTACGATAAGTTCGAATAGTTTTATGTTATTGAAAGATTTACAATTTTTGTCAGAAAAATTGTACTACGAAGAGTTTGTAGTTTTGGTCCATAAAAAATTGAGTAAGTGATAGATAGTGTTTTTTGTTGAGCACTTGAGTAATAATGTTTTTTGTTCAGTAGGCCTTAAGGTACCAAACCAATGATTTCCAACAATGGTATGAGAGCTTAAGTTTTGACCAAGGGTTTCTAATCAAGGGAGGCACCTTTGAAGAGAGTGGAGTTTGTATGTAGCAAGATGCTCCTGGATCTGCGAAGAATTAATGTTGTGTCTTGCGCTAGAGAGAGTGGAGTTTGTGTGTGGTGAGATGCTCCTGGATCTGTAGAGGAGGTCGTAGTTAACGTTGGATCTACATTATGAGGATGGAGCTCGAGATCTCCAATGGTGGCGTTTTGCATGGCTCACGCGATGCTTCGTCGGTAGCGGGTGTTGCGTCATCGTGGTGTTGTGGCGGTGTCATGGCTTAGCCAAGGTGTCGTTGATGATGGATTATCGACAATGATGTGAAAGTTGCCAACAATGAGTCTAATGTGCAAGGCGGTGAGGACCGATGACAGGGAAAGATTGTCATCGTCAGTGAGTCTGTGCAGATCACCGGTGGCTAGAGTGGTTCAATCATATTTGTTGGTAGTGTGTCAAATGTTTGTTTTATAGCATGTGAGACTTTTGGTGAAGGGATGATATGTTGGTTCTCAAGTGAGTATTCACCCCAACTCAATAGGTCTCTTGGGTGTATGGGAGTTTGGGTAGTTCTGCGTCTTTGAAAGATTTACAATTTTTGCAAAAAAAATTGCATTATGAAGGATTTGTAGTTTTGATCCACAAAAAAAATTGCACTTAAGTGATAATGATTTTTGTTGAATATTTGTGGATGTATGGATGTGGACCTTGAGGTGCGAACCACGTTAGATCTGTATTTTATTTATAGTTTTTTGCTCTTAGTTATAGGTGTGTTTCCCTTTGAAGATATTGTTTTTTAGTATACAATTTCTCAACAATACTGATTTAACTTACATATATAAAATCATTTTCATTTTATCTTTCATTAAATATATAGATTTGGAATTCACACAAATAAAAACTATCATTTATCACATTTATTTACTTTTATTAATTTCTTTCACGCCTTAAAATAAAAATAAGTAATTTTTTATTTTTTATTTATATTTTAAAATATATATTTTTTGATTCGTGAAAATTTATAACATATAAACTGATGGTAGGTTAATTTATGTAAATGGATCAATTTATTTTTTAATTTACTATGGGGGTTTGTTTTATAAAAATATTACAAAAATGGATGAAGTCATAAGAGGATGCAAACGTTAACACAGGGATGTAAACTTTAACATAGTGATAAAGCTGAAATTGTATGACTTGTTATGACTTATACTCCTTTCTTTTTAAAGTGAAATCTTCTCACCAATGACAATTTTATTTATTTTATTTTTTCTGTTTCAACAACAACTTTAATTTTTTTTAAAATTTGTAAAGTTGTCCGATACACAAATATTTTACTTTGAATTTGTTTTATTGCAAACTTTTTTTTAATTATTTATGGAAATATACTTTTAATTTGTTTAAAGTAGAGTGATTTTATAATTTTTATTTTGTTATATTTTTATGATTTTTTTTTGTTTAACTAATTTAATATTTAAAATTAATTGTATTAATTGAATACATGATTTAATTAATTTTAAGACATATTTAAATAAATAATAGAAATAAATTAAAAAGTTTGCAATAAAAAATTTAAAGTAAAATCTTCATGCATTCGACTTCACACTTAAAACATAAAACTGAAGTCATCGCTCCTAATATGATTTCAGTTGCAACACCAACAAAAAATTAGCTGAAGTTGTTATTATTATAAAGACTTCGCTAAAAAGAAAGAAAGTAGAAGTTATCACACGTAGTACGACTTCAACTTCGAAAGGTATTTATCCATCTTATGACTTCATCCAATTTTGTAATATTTTTAAAAATAAATTATTTTATATAAATTAAAAAGTAAATTAATCCATCTACATAAATTAACCATAGAAGGTAGGTAAACACAAATCTAACATGATATACACTCCATACCTTATCAATCAGGAAAGGTACATTCCATAAAAGTTATTTTATTTAACAAATATTAACTTTTAAATAAAATATTTATTATTTTTCTATAATAATTTGAGAACGCATTTAAAATAGATTTTCATAACCGAAAAATATATTTTTTATACATGTAAGTCTTAAATCACCAATTTCAAGTGGAATTTAGATTTTCTGTTATATTTGTTTTTTTTACTGATTTTCTACTATGTTTTTAAAATGTATTGGTGGATACTTATTTTAATATTTTAAAATATATTAAAAAAAATTTAAGTACCAACATCTTTATATTTTTGAAAGGACAGTATAGGACTACAAAAAAAATTAGTATAGAATCTGAAAGTGTTACTAATAGCATTCATAATAATACAAAAAAATGTTATACATGCATTGAATCATAATTTTTTAATTGTGTTATAAAAATATATCAAATTAGAATGACTTATGTTACTCGTTAAATCATCATTGTGACGATAATAGTTAATAAATATTAAAAAAATAATTGTTTTATAGTTGTGAAAAAATACGATGAAATATAGCTTGACTAAGAGGAAGAAAAGGAATAATGATAAAAGCAAGAGTTTGTAACTTTAAATTCGATACGTAACTTTCTTATGTAGTGTTCAGAATTTACACAGCAGCAAAATTTAATAAACCATTTTTTATATTCAAATTAATTCATAATCAAATAAGTATATTTGCAACACTTGAATTAAGTTATTTCAGAAAATGCTAACACGAAGAAGAAGATTCCTAACTAGTGGGGATTTGCGAACATGTTAAAAGTTTTACTGAAAATATATTTATGTTTTATTGGGGGTCAGATAACATCGTTTCTAGATACATGAGAAAATAATATATATTATAATGTAAAAAATATAATATTTCAAACTAATAACACAAATACTTTAATTCTTCTAGAAAAGTGAATGTTGTTGACATTATAAAGAATAACAATGTCACATATTTGCAAAATAGTTTAAATTTTAGTTTTTTGATGAAACAATTTAACTTTATAAATGAATGATTTTCATATGTGGTTGAGCATGAGCATAAATTTGAATTGTTAGATTGATAGATATATTAATGAGAAATCACAGTATAAAATATACCTTCTTCAACTTTCTTCTTATCATCCTATTATGATGATGATGTGTGGTCCTAAAAACAGATATTATCTCCAATCGCATCACTCACATAAGCACACGTTATCTGCTATGTGTTGTCCCATCTGCTTTTATCCTCTTTTCTTCTCATTTCCACCCTTTTCAATAAAAAATATCATACTCAATTTTATCAAATTTTAACTTCACGTTTCAAAACTAATTTTAAAATTTAAAATTTGTAAATACATATAATTTCATAATAATGGAAAAATTAAATTCTGAATATATATATATATATATATATATATATATATATATATATATATATTTAATGATTTTAATCTCTATCTATTTTAAATTTTAATGGAAAAGTTCACCACACACTCAATTATCTTTACTCGTACGACTAAAACTAATTAGAATAATTTCTATCATCGCTGTTGATATTGGGTTTCCTTCATTATTATTATCATAGTTTAAGTAAATTTTTTCCATCTAACTCGAAAAATAGTGTATGCATTCATTATTTTGTTTATGTATCTCTAATTATTATTATTATTATTATTATTATTATTATTATTATTATTATTATTATAATAGAATTATCCCTCCTTTATTAATTTCTTGTTTGTTACCTAGTATAGGCCCACAATTAAATCCAGCATAGTTGTAAGCCCAAAATATTTCGGCCCGAAGTATGCAAAATATTTCCAGAAGGGATGTAGGTAATTTCTTTCTGTACCCCTACAATTTTCATGTTCATCCCATTAGAATGCTTAAAAGATGAATACAATTTTCATGTTCTTTCTACCGATGTCACTCTTGTCCGTATATTATTATGTTCTGGATGGATTCAAGAAAAAAAAAATTAGATTGTATAATCTGAAAGCTGCTTTAAAATTATACACCATAGAAGTCATTCTTTTGAATAAAAATTGGAAAGTGAATACAAATCAAAAGTTAAAAATGATTTTAATATTACATAATTCAGAATCTTGTTTTATGAAAAAATGACTTCTATAGACTATGTAAATTGAAAAAAAAAATTATGTGAAAAATAAATTTAAATTATACATCTTGAAAATAAAAAACTTTTTAGACTCCACATTAAAAAAAAAACTACTTTTAGAGTATATAATATAAACAAACTGTACAAAAATGACTTTTAATTATATAATTGAAATGTAAAAACGATTCTAACATTATATAATTCAAAAGTCAACAAAACTTTAGTATTGTACCATCCAACAACTTTATTTTATGCCAATAAATATTATTTTTTTAAATGTTCATATTTATAAAGGTTAGGAAAAAATTATGGAAGTGAAAAAAAAACTTCCCTATCAAGTAAGTCTAGCTACTTTTTTTTTTCGAAGTCAACATCAATTATTTTCATTTATATAAAACTTGAAATTTATTTTTCTCTTTATTAGTATATTACATTTGATAATTGATAATCGGTGCAATACACAGACAAGATGTGGGGAAACATATATTTTATGTATATATAAGAATATATTAAATTTTCTATTATGTCTATATTATTTAAAAATATATAATTAGTGCATCTTTTTAAAATAACATGTCAATTAGATATGAACTTATTTCATTAATTGATATATTGTAGAAATATTAAAAACAAAATTAAGTAAATGAATGAAACAATTAAAGAACATATATTTAAATCAATAGATGTTAGTGCAATTATGCCAGATATTATATTTTGTTTTGAAAATGCAAACAACAATATGAGATTAGAGAATTCTAAAAAAATTGAGATCCGGAATTTTAATAATCATTTTCAGCACAGGCAAATAAAAATTAAAAGTCCGAACTTATCATTATTCAAATTTAAAATAAATATTACCATAAATAGTTAATTTAACTCACTAAAACAACAAAATTTAACAATACATAATTAGATCATAAAATAAGTATACAAATTAAATAAAGTTATATTTTATACTAGATATTTTAAAATAAAAATATTAGAAGTATAATGTGAGGAAAAATGCAAAATGTTGTTTATTACATTAAAAGAATATTACTAATACACAAATGTTAAAAACTTCATACTTCTAAATTAAATTTATGTTAAATCAAGTTAGAATAGCATAAACGTATTCAAACTACTAAGTGTAAGACCACTAATTTCCTTTGTTAATTTTTTACCCTAAATGCAAGAGATTGCCCCATATCTGTTGGGTCTAGGGCAGGCCCATAGGGAGTCCGAGTCCCTAAACTAGCTTAATACTTCCAATCCCATTTCATTTTTAGAAAACTTTCATTCTCACGCTCTCCTTGCTTCCCAACAGAAAGCTTTGGTAGGGTTTGGTAATCTCTTGGTCAAGTTAGCTCTAAGTTCAGCTACACTTCACGTAAGTTAACTCCCAGCTCATACTAGTTCATTTCCAAGTCTCCTTTTCGTATTTCTGCTAGAGGTCCACTGTGGTAACCTCGTTCCTTTTCTGTGCCGCTGTTCCAGTTCATAAATCTGCTCCTGGAGCTACTGGGTCCGTTGGCTTAAGGGTCAAAGTCTGATATTAGGCCCTTTCCAAGTAAGGGAAGTTAGGGTTTTGTTATATTTGGTTTTCCTGCTTGCTTTGATGATATTTCATGATTGTATGGATTGTATGCTGTTGTGAGCTTATGAAATGTCTTATTACATTGTTTGGGTGGTGTTGTGGGACTATTACACGAGAGAACAGTGGTGAGCACTAGTTTTCTCACCCAAGCGAGCGTGTCTCGCCTAGGTGAGCTTAACAGAGGCTCGTCCATGCTCTTTTACGCGAGTTGTCGCTCAGGCGACCAACCCTGTTTTGAGCGAGTGGATGTCTCGCTCAGGCGAGGGGAGTCTCGCCTAAGCGAGAATGCGCAGAAGGCCATTGTTCCTGTTTGTCGAGCTCTCGCCTAGGCGAAAGGAGCTCGCCTGAGCGAGAGTCCCTCTCGCCTGAGCGACACCTTTCTGCCTAAGCAAGAACTTGGGCGAGAATGCGGCTTGTTCTGTTGTTTCTCCATTCTCCAATGTTGGCTATATGTTTGTATTGATCTTGCTTTTAAAGTATGAATTGGGTTATTATGTATGAATGAGATAATCTATAGTCTGTGATGGATGAGTTTAACATGATTTGGGGATGTTGCATGTATGAATGGTTTCATGGATTGAGAATGATAAGTTGGTATGAATTTGACATGGAATATGAATGAGGGTTGGTTATAAAGGTTGGCAGAAGATTTATATGCACGATAAGTATTTACTTGGTTGTTGGAACATGATGTGTATGTGGTTAGGACGTAATTCCATGAATCTCTAGGTGAGATCTCATGGTGGTGCCTCAGTGGTCGGGACGTAATTCCATGACCCCTGTTAGTGGGAGTTCATGGTGGTGCCCTATCTATATAATTTAGTAAGGATTCAAGGTAAGATTGCATCTTGACGCTTTAAGGAGTCAGTTAGTCTCACATAGAGCGGACTGACTCTTGTGGTGAGAGTACCAGGAGGCCTGAAACCCATTAAGGGCTAACCTTGTGTGTGGGGGTTGAGACATTGTAACACTTAGCTCGGGGGAGAGCAGCTCGGTAGAGTAGGGAATGTCCACCACAAGTACAAGCATCTGCTGAATCCGACTAATTATATGTATTCAGATGAGTCGTGTCTGAGTCTTAGTGTATTGTTTGAGAAGTCATAACATGATTGGCTGGCATGTGCGTCTTGGAATGTGAAATTGTATGCAATTGTATGATAAACTGTTTTCTACTCTAACTTACCCTTTTCTGCTTGTTGTATGTTCTGTTGTGTGGTTTTCTCTTTTTGCGATGATCATCAACTTGTTGATGTTAGCAGATGTGAGAACTCCCCGTGATCATCAGGGTGATGGAGGTTCCGCTACATAGTCTCTTTCTGGATTGGATTTTCAGCTTTCCTTTAGGGCCACAACCCATGTATTGTATTGCTTGGCACTTCATTGATTTACTGTCAATCTTTTACATCAATTGTATCTGGCATCATGATGTGTCTTGGGTTCTTCTAACATTTCTGGATATTGTAAAGAGTAGTGTTATACTCCAAGACTTGTCTCTTATATTCTATCTGTGTGGCATCTAATTAAATTAAAGTTGTTATTTAAATGTGGTGTTACACTTATAAATGAGTTGAATTAAATCATGTTGGTTCTTGCATTTATTCTATTCAATTATTTTCTAATTTAAATTTTCTCTCAAAATATACCATACATCATACCAACAAAATATGGTAAACAAATTGCATATTAATATATAACATAATATTATCCTATCCTAAATTATCGTGGCTATCAAATGTTACATATAAATATTTACAAGGTATAATATCTACAAATTTAATATTATCTTATATTTTAATACATTCACCTACTACTTTTCTTTTTATACATCAATTGTTATCAACACCACCCTGTTTCATTTTTTCCTATTCGTTCAACAACAAGTCCATTTTTAACAATCACACTTTATCTATATTTGTATTAACACCCCCACCTATCCCACCCATTTTATTTATTATTATTTTCTTCACTTACTTTCTCCCTCTATTTTATTAGTCCGGTTTCTATTTTATTAGTCCGGTTTCTCCGTCTAATTTATCCACCCATAATTTTACTTATTTTTCCATCAGTCTATAAATACTCATCTATATTTTTCTTCAATACATTATCATTCCATTCAAATACACACATATTTCCCCTCACACTGACCATTCTATCATCCGCTTAACTCCTTAACCTTTGTCAATATTTACCACTCCATCTTCTAGGTATAGACTCCTTCATCACAGGACCCAATTTTTGTTCATATATTCATCTTCTCCATTATCCATTTCTTGCATCTTTTTATGTTTAGTTGGTATAATTGATTGTGTCTCATATTTCTAAATTGATATGTTTTCATATCTTTCTCTCTCTCTCGACAAGAACCACAATCTATTATGATGTTGTGATTTATTGGGTGCGAATATTCTTATGAAAAAAGTACTAATCTACTATGATGTATGATTTATTGGGTGTGGATACTCTTATGAAAAGTACTATCTTGAAGTGATGTATTGAGAGAAACTCCGAAAAGACTATCCCGAATAAGTTAGTCGGAACTCACGTAGAGAAAAATATCTAATTGTGAAAGTAAAAAAAAAGTTATTATCTTGAACCACAATATTAAAAGAACTGAACCTTATAGATAAGGAACTTGTTTGTGTCATACTCAAATGACCTTAAATTCCTTTAATATTTATAAAAACTTGAGTAAAAATATTTTTCTTCTATACCATATCACTTTCTATTTTTAGGCTATAGTCATTTAATATATTTTTTATATATAGAGAAATACTTAATTTACATAAATTTAAACTAAAATAGTGTCATTTATTATTTTACAATTTTGTATACTGTTTCTAACTACACTTAAAATTATTGAGAGTTCAGTTTGAATGAGCCTTTTATATGGAGATGACACTAAAAATAGTATTGGCATCTACACATACTTTGAAATCAAAACTATTAATCATAAAATAGTTGTGGAAGCCAAAAGAATTCGTTAGTTATAAAAAATAATTATGTTAATTATTTCATTGCGTGTAACGGAATACATTTCTTGTAGAAATATAATCTGAATGAAAGGACTACATAATTACATCTTAAAAATGTTTAAATCACAAAAAGAATTAGAATGGTAATTTAAGAGTGACGGACATATTTTCATTATCACTCTTCTCAAATGGAAGAATAGAAAAAGTCAATCAACCTTCGCCTTTACTCAAAAGAAACAGCGGTTTCAGCACGCTGCTACTTAAGCGGTCAATCCAATTTTCTTTTTCCTCTTGAAAGGTAAAACAAAATAAACTCTTAAGTTTAGGGTGTGGGGTCAAAGAAGCATCTCATAACTTGTAAAATTTGGTCATAACAGTAAAAAACGGGGAAATTAGAAAAAATAAATGAAAAACCACCTTTTTTATCCATTTTCCATTTTTTTCCTATCGTTCTTTTAATTAAATATGTTTAGTTTTATTTAATCTAAAACTCTTTAAAATAACTAGCATAAACACAGGCGTTATCCTGTGTGTATATATTTTTTAAATATGTGTGATATTATATTAGTAGGTGATAATATTGTAATATTATTAAGTTGTTATATAAACTAAAATTATATTTATTAAAAAAATAAAGTGAAATATATCGAACAAATGAAAAAATAATCATTGATAAATAAAGAATAAGAGAAGAAGCAGAAATAGCCGAATTTATAAAAAATTGTTGTCATTTTTTAAAAAATTAAAAAATTATTATATTTAAAGGATAAAATTGGTATTTTGAAATGTGGATACAAAAAGGGGAATCCCCTTTATATATTGTTATAGATAATAAAATATTTAACTATTTTGTTGGAATATAAATTAGTTTACCAAAAAATATTAATTTTATCTTCGTATAATTACTGATTTAGTCCCCCTCATTTTTTTGGTTTAGTTTAATTTTGTTCCCTTATTATTAGTTGATTCAATTTAGTCTCCAAATTATTTAAAATGGTTCAATTTAGTCATTGTAAATTTTTTAATTTTTAAAAATTTTTAATTTTTTTTCTAAAAATTTATAATTTGCAGTTACTGTTGTGCCATGTGACAATGAACGGTCGTGACTAGTGACAATGGTAATAGTTATTTTCGATTTAATTCTCTAATTAAATCTTTTATTCAATTTAGTACTCATATTCTTTAAAGTGATCCAATTTTGTCTTTTCCACCTAGAGACCAAGTTAGTAAATAAATTTAATTATAACTTATATATACATACATGTTAAAATAATTTTTTTGAATTTATACATCAAATCACTACACCTAAATATTCAAATTATTTTATCTTTTAAAAATGTAAAAAATTTCAAAAGTAAAGAATCGCAAAGGTAAAAATATTTAAATAATTGAAAGATTAAATTGAATCGAACAATAATAAGGGAATCAAATTGAATTAAATCCAACAATTACGAAACTAAATCAGTAATTAATAATTTAATCTTATAAAATATATAGTTTAGTGTTTTACATTAATTTATAATTTTAGATCTTGATTTCACGTAAATTTACAATATTTTATATTTTAAAGTATTACATATAATTAATGTAATTACGACAATTTAATTACAATTCAATTATAAATAAACTATTAAATCTTGGTGTTGCTCGTTCAATCTGAATTTAAATCATGGGATAAGGGAAGCGAGAGAATTTTTAAAGGTATTTTAGTGACTATTCATTATATTAATTTTGGACTATTTGATTAACACAAATTGTTGCTATTACTTGTGTATTTGTTAAGATAAAGACCAAATTGTCCACTAATAAATAATCATTATTTCTATCATTCATTTAAGTTTACTTGTTCTCTTTTAGTTTTCAATAAACAAAAATTATCTACATGTTATTTTATATCTTTTCCCCTTTCTATTATTGTCAAAAAATTAGTTTATAAAAATTATATTATAAAATCTTTCTTAAGCGAAAACATAACAAAAAAACTCCAATATTCATGCATTATGATGTGAATTTCAATCAATTACAAATTAACATAAAATATAAAAGAAGTTAACTGATTACGACAATTTCACCACCTATCCTCGATTCCTCAGGGATTTTTTTCAACAAAGAATCATCTTAAAATAGTTTACTAAAATGGCAATCCGCTCTCAAAAAAAGTGTTAGAAATATTTTGGTTTACACACTTTTTCTCAGTTCAATTTTTCTTAAAAAATATATGAAATTCATCTCAAGCATTGATAAACATATAGTCAATCGGGCATATTTTTTATGTTGACTGCAATTTATTAAAAGTTTGCAATTTGAAGGAGTTTGATATAATATAGTGCCAACTCTGTCTTTAATTTTATAGTTTCTGACACGCTATATGAGTTAATAATAAATTTATAAGAAATATATTTTGACTAATTTTCTCTTAGGATATAAAATGTGATTTTTTAAATGGTTTTGAAATATTGTGAATGAAAAAAATATTAAAATAAAAAACCATTTAAAAAATTTCATTTAAAGTTTTAAAAAAAATTATCAAAATTTAATAATAAAAAAATTATTTTTCTAAATTTATTTGTACAGATAATAAAATATGTAATAAAAATTATTGGTGAATGAACAGATCACAGTGGAGAAAGAAAGATAAAAGTCTTATCTTGGTCTGCAAGGCTACGGAGTCAGTCAAATACGTTAGTTTAGGTTCACCGTGGGCCAGACCCCACTTTTGTTTCTTCTCTGCATTTTCTCCTTTGAAAATTTTACACTTCCAAACGCACATGAACACTCTCAATTCATCCCAATATATACCAATGGATACACTTACAAACCAAGCCACCACCGCTTCTTTTACCAAACCAATAACCCACAATGTCCTTCTTTTCCTCTTCAACGCCCGATTCAAACCTCGCCACCGCGAAGACGGTCCTCTCCACGGCGGCATCGGTGGCCGCCACCGCAATGATAATCCGTTCGGTAGCCAGCGAGATCCTCCCACCGGAGTTCATGTCGTACGTCAGAGATGGCCTCCGCAGCGCGCTGTCGCGGTTCTCATCGGAGACAACGATGGTGATCGAGGAGTTCGACGGCCTCGTGAGCAACCAAATCTACGAGGCGGCGGAGACCTACCTGGGCTCCAGAATCTCCCCCTCCACGCAGAGACTCAAGGTGACCAAACCCGAAACCGACGACACCTTCATCCTCACAATGGAGCGCAACGAGTGCCTGGACGACGTGTTTAACGGCGTCAAGTTTAACTGGGTCCTGGTGTGCCGTCAAGTGGAGACACGACACTTCCACAACCCGCGCGACATGAACGCCACTTTGAAATCGGAGGTTCGGTCCTTGGAACTGAGCTTCCACAAGAAGCACAAAGACATGGTCCTCAACACCTACCTTCCCTTCATTATGAAGGAGGCCAAGTCCTTGAAGCAGGAGACGAAGGCCTTGAAGATCTTCACCGTGGATTACCACTGCATGTACGGAAACCCCAACGACGCCTGGACTGGGATCAATCTGGACCACCCGGCGACGTTTGAGACGGTGGCTATGGAGCGTGACGTGAAGGAGTTTGTGGTGAGGGATTTGGAGAGGTTTGTGGCGAGGAAGGAGTATTATAGAAAAGTTGGGAAGGCATGGAAGAGAGGGTACTTGCTCTATGGACCTCCCGGTACAGGCAAATCCAGTTTGATTGCTGCTATGGCTAATTACTTGCGCTTTGATGTCTATGACTTGGAGCTCACCGAGTTGCAGACCAATTCCGATCTCAGGAGATTACTCATTGCCATGCCTAATAGGTCCATTCTCGTTGTTGAGGACATTGATTGCACTATTGAGTTTCACGATCGCAGAGCGGAGCCCACACACTTTTCGCCCTTTTCCTCTGCAAATAATAACGACAGACAGGTTTTTCCCCCTTCCTTTTATTCCATGGAAACTTGTTCCTGTTTCATGGGAGTCTCATTCACATAAAAAGACAAGTTAAAGTTCTTCTGTGACACGTGTGGATTATAGGCTGGAAAATTGGTTCTGTCCTCTTCCTTTTTTCTTTTTTTTTTAATTCGAAACAGTTTTTAGAACCACAAAGTTTGTTCTTTTTGTGATTTTGTTCTGTCTTTTGTGAGAAGGTCAATTGCTGTGCTTTTGCTCTGCCGTTTTCGTGAAAACCATATACTCGGGATGGATTTCGATCCTCCCAATCATGTTTTTGCATACGAATGGCAACGCAACAAACATGAATTGGGTCACTGTTACCCTCTTTTATTTGTGTTATTCAGGGTAGTTAAATTCTAGACAAGGGTATTCTAACTTATCTCAAGGATTTTTAACCCCACTTTATGCTCAGTCTGCTAAACTAAAGTGATTCTTTCTGGTTGTTCTGTTCTGGTGTTGGCGATCGCGCAGTGTAGTTGCTGGATGCCCAAAATTGATTTATCATGTTCATTTGTAGTTTTTCATTTTTTGCGTATGCGTTATTTTCATCCTAAAATTTCTACTAAACATGCAGGTTACACTGTCGGGGTTGCTGAATTTCGTTGACGGGTTATGGTCAAGTTGTGGAGACGAGAGGATAATAGTGTTCACAACGAACCACAAGGAGAAGCTTGACCCTGCGTTGCTCCGCCCTGGTCGCATGGATGTTCATATTCACATGTCCTATTGCACTCCCTGCGGTTTTAGGCAGCTATGTTCCAATTACCTCGGACTCAAAGAACATGATCTCTTCCCACAGATTGAGGAAGAAATTCAGAAAACCCAGGTGACTCCAGCTGAAGTGGCAGAACAGCTTCTGAAGAGCAACGACACTGAAACTTGTCTTAAACAGCTTATAGATTTCCTAAGAAAAAAGAAAGAAACACAGGAGGAGCTGGAGGCTAAAACGAAGGAACAGGAGGCCAAAGATAAAGAGGAACGGCAGAAGAAGGAGCTCGATGATGGTGGTAAAGAAGGGGTTGATAATGACGAAAAGAAAAGTACAACTTAACACTTACTGAAATTTTAGATTCGGTAGGGTCAAATAAGATTAGTCGCTAACCTAATTTTTCCATTTCGTTTAGCTCGAACTTGGATTACATATATTGTATGGTTATCTATCTTTTTCAGTCTTACTAAGATTTTCAAGAATACTTATTTATTTTACTCTTTCACTTTCTGTTTTGTTAAATCCACGGGGTGCCAATTTGTCAAACCGTCTCCACCATATTTATAGCAAGAAGAGAGATGAATGTCTATGCAGGGGAATATTTCTGTTATCTTATTTTTCATATCTCTCTTTTCTGCATTTCTCATCTTTTTTTTTTCTTTTCATCATGACATTACTTATCATATGTTTTACTTCCTATTTTTTTCTTAGTGCTTCTCATTGGTGTATACATTTCATTGTTAGTAAATGCTACTTCGTATACATTTTTCTTTGTGTTTCTTATAACAAAATTTTATACACTTATACCATACAATAATCCAAGAGACTGACAAGAAAACGTGAATTGAATAAAGATCAAGACTACTTCTACAATTTTTTTCTTCTAGTAATGGATATATATATATATATATATATATATATATATATGTATATCTTGCTTGGCTGTTGACTGAGAATTGACCCATTTTCTTTCACAGTTACCTACATAAAATACGTGATTTTTCTTAAATTGTTCTTTTATTTATCTTAAAGACGTTTGATATTAAATTTTCAAAAGACACGTGGTAATTTTTCAGGTTTGTCAGTGGTGCAGAATGAGTTTATCTAATTTGTCATGGGTTCTTTTATCAATGAGTTGTTTCGTAAAATCTTGTTTTCTTTTGGAAAGATGGATCGGGAAGAGAGTATGAAGATGAATTTGTGTAGATTTGAGTGAATTAATATGTGTATTTTTTAAATGAATTTAGAGGATAAAGTGAGTGGATTTGAAAATGAATTATGTGAAAATTAGTGAATGTTTTGAGTAATATTATAGATTAAAAAAATTATTTTAATAGATAGGATTTGAAGATTACCAAAATACCCTTAATGATAAAAATATTTAAAATACTTTTTAGATTAGTAAAAAATATTATTTAATAAATTTTAATAACAAAATAAAAAAAAGATAAATTATATTAAATTATTATTATTTTTTTATGATAATGATAATTATTTGAATTATTTATTATATATATATATATATATATATATATATATATATATATATATATATATATATATATATATCATATCATATGGCTTTAAATAGTATAGACACAACAATGTAAGTTCTTCACTCTCTTTCACGAAAAATTTCACCAACCATAAATTTTCAGCAATCTCATACAGGATTGTAACTACAAAAACAAAATAAAGAACTGCACATGAAGAAGGGGTATTTAAGTAATAGAGTGTTATCTCTCTCAAATCTTCGCATTTCACACTGATGCGAAGATTAGAAAAGTTGAGCATCTTCTATTTTTGTACTTTCTCTCTCCCTCAAATTATGCGAAACGAACACAAAAATAATTTAAAATATGTGTTTGCTAATACTTAAAAATGGTAAATCAGCAGAAGAGAACACATCGTTAAAGATAAATGATGTTGATATTTATATTTTTATAAATATATACAGCTCAAAATCTCTTGTAATTTATTTTAAGAAAAATCATTGAGTAGATAGGTCAACTAATTTTATTTTTATTTATAAAAAAATGAATAAGTGATTTATTATGTTACTCTAGTATATTTATTTAGATTTTTTCATAATAAATATATTTTATTATGAACTTTTTTATAGTCTTCCATGTTTTATATTTATATATTTTATTTTATTTTAAAAAATTTTATAATAACAAATAATTAATAGATTTTAAAATATCAAAATAGTTAGGATATCAAAATTCGTGATGATATCTTACATAGAATCTATGTCTTCCTTCATTTCTTGGGTTTGAGGTGTTAATTTTCCCTTGCCCAGCACTTGTATATGTTATTGTATTTTGAAGTAGCACATTATTCATTTATTTTATGAAAATTTGTAGAAATGGATGGATGAAATTTTGTCTTATTTTATGAGAAAACAGAATAATAATATTATAAAGATGAAACTTTGTCCGGAAATGGTGGTCGAAGTCTTTGCATAGGATGATGATCCACATGTGGTTGTCTAGATGTTAACAAAGCATAAAAATTTTGTACATTTGTGAGTAGATGGCGCAAGAACATGATTAAATATGATGTAGGTCAATAACATGGGCATATGCTATGATTTACCATTAAATTATTATTTTAGATCGTTGGATTATTTCAAACACATGACAACTTAGTGCACTCTATATACTATATTCTTTTTCTTCCTTTCTTCTCCCTCACCCTTTTTTAACAAAGCAGATACGGTCATCCATTTTCTAACCGACCACCAAAAAATATTTCTCTAATATTCATAACTAATCTTTAACTAAAGAAAGTGTTATTAATTTGTAACTATTGGCAGCAAGAGAAAGGTAAAGAAATAAAGTTGAGGTGTATGAATGAGATTAGTTAAGACATTTATGGTAACTTGTGTCTAAATTCTGCACTTGAAATTCATTTAAGTTGTGTTCACAATGTGAAAATTGATTTGAGAGAGAGAGGGAGAGTGAGAGAATGAGTTTGAGTGGATTAGAGGGTGAAGTTGGTTTTTTTTTTTTTTGTATTTTGGGGTCGATTTTAAGTCAATTTTGTAAAATTGGATTCGTTGATTTTTTTTTTTGTAAAATAGGATCAAGTCGTCAAGTGGAGTATGACATCAAAGGTGAAATTGTCTTCTACCCAACTGGTTTCTATTTTTTTTTTAAAAAGTGAAGTCGTGCTTTGAGATACCGATTTCTATTGATATAAAAACTGAAGTCGTCCTCGTACATGACGACTGCACTATTCAATTTTTTTTTAAACATTGAAGTTTTTATTTTTTTTATCCCTTGCCAGTAACTCAAGTTTAGATTCAATGGTGATAAACCATGTTGCCAATTTTTTAAAATTTCCAATATCAGAAAACTTTTCTTCTGTTCCTCATCCTTTGTATCCTTCCGATAAACTTAGCTCAACCACTTTCCTTCACCATAACCAACTTTAACGACACTAAAAGTGCAAGCATAATTGAATACGCGGGCGTTGTCATGATAGAAAACGAAGTTGCAGTTCTCAACCCACTTTTCAATTTTGAAAAAAAATAACAAATATAATCTCTAGAGAGAAGTAAAAAAAAAATTCAACTTAAAAAAAAAACGAAAAGTTAAGTCGTCATGTACGAGGACAACTTCACTTTTCATATCAACAAAAATCGACCTACCACAGCACGGTTTAACTTTTTGAAAAAAAAACCGGCTGGGTGGAAGACGACTTCACCTCTGATGTTGTACTCCACCCTAACGACTTGACCCCATTTTACAAAAAAACAATTCAACGAACCCATTTTTACAAATTTGATTTAAATCAACCCCAAAATACAAAAATGCCGGGTGAAGTGTGTGTTATTTTTTTGAAGGAAATTGAAAATGAAAATAAATGGATTTAGAGATAAAATTTGTGATAGTTAGTGAACGATTTGAATGATATGATAAATAAAAGATAAAATTTTAATAGATTAAAAATATTATAATTTTGCCCTGGTTAAAATTAACATATTCTAATTATCATTAATATAACAATAATAACTATTATTATTATTTAATAATAATATTATATATATATATATATATATGCTTATTTTCATTTTTTTAATTCATATTTACAAAAGTAATATTACTTTTTTTTTAGAATTTGTCAATGTTTGAAAGAAAAAAATCCTCATTAAAACTTTTGACAAATAATCTTAACTTGCGCGTTGGAAAAGAAAAAGAAAGTGGAGTTCCAAGTAATCTCATGCTATATGAGATGAACAAGTCATATTTATTATTAATTATTTTAACAATGAAAATGTATATTAGAAAATAATGCTAAAAAATACTTTAATAATGATGAAAGAATAATTATAATAAAATTTAATGTTTAAAATAATCTCTTACCAATATATTCAAAACAACAATATGAAGTCAACAAAGAGAAGTCGACTTCGATCAAAATGAAAGTCATTTTAATTAATAAAGAGAGAATATGAAAATAAAAGTATTAATTTTGAAGGAAGCAAAGATATTAAAATTTCCAAATTCTTAATTTTAAATTAAATTTTAAAATTATATAATTATAATTACCTAAATTACCTTTATAAATTTATTCTTTAAAATATTATCATCCATTTTTTCAATAGAAAACACATTTGTAAAAAAAAAAATTATAAAAATATATATAATGTGTGTGTTGTCCTTTTTTTTTATCCGAAAATATATACTATTACTACTTTATTGGTAAAATGAGTTGAACTTATAATGTCGCACTTTCTCTTCTAAACTCAACTAACCTTTATCCTAAACCACCTTACAACTTCCGTGTGCTGTGTTGGTGATCTAATTAATTGTTATATTATGTTATATTTAACTTTTACTAAGTAAACTTTAATATTGACTAACTTTATTAATGCTTCTGTCAACCATGGCCAATCTTTCAGACTAAGAATTTGGTCGGCTAGTACATCTTTCAACACCGATACTTCTTTGAAATTTCCTTGCTTTTCCACTATTTCTTTTACTTTTTATAAAGAGACTAGATATAAAGCTGAATCCACAATTATATGTTTCAACTTTTCAATCCTCGCCGATAATAGAACAACCCTTATTTCCCTTTCTGGAACCACATAATACTGATTTACATGTACAGTACAAAAACTTATTTCCTCCTATACAAATAACTTTTCTTCTTTATTATATTAAATCAAACCCCGCCGGATTATCCTTATTAATTATATCATATTTATTTTGACTCAAAGAGTGCCATTTTACTTTAACTTAAAAATCAATTTAATTCAATTATTTGACAGAAAACAGAAGAAAATAACAAATACGATAAATGAAATGGTAAAAATAAATAACTGACAGAGAAATAAAGTAAGCGTGATCACATTCATGAACCTTATGACTTGGAACAGATAACACAGATTTTTCCACAAACTTTTTACTCGCAATTTTTATTTAGTTTCAGTTTCCCAGTGGTCTCTGTGCACAATCAACCATTCTCATCATCACCACCACCATGTTTCCTTCCAGAGACATGGCCATGGCTTCACCCTCTTCAATCTTCTCTGCTTACGCTTCCATGACAGCTTCCATCATGCTTCTGCGTTCAATAACCAACGACCTCATTCCTCAACCAATTCGTGGATACCTTATCAACACCTTCCGCTACTTCTTCAAGCCTCGCTCCAACACTCTCACTCTCATCATCCAAGAGTACTCCAGCGGCATAGCTCGCAACCATCTCTACGATGCTGCAGAGGTTTACCTGTCCACAAAAATCACCCCCCAGAACGAGAGACTAAGCGTCAGCAAGACTCCAAAGGAGAAAAAGCTCTCCTTAAGACTTGAAAAGGGTGAAGAGCTGGTTGATTGGTTTGATGGGGTTAAACTCAACTGGAATCTCATCTGCTCAGAGTTCGAAAAGGGCAATGGTTCCTATGATCACTCCAGAAACAGCTCCACCAGAACAGAAAAGAAGTACTTTGAGCTAAGCTTTGAGAAGAAGCACAAGGAGATGGTGGTGGAAACTTACTTGCCTTTCGTTATTGACAAAGAGAAGGAGATGAAGGACGAGGAGAGGGTGTTGAAGATGCACACTCTCAACACTTTCTATGGCCACGGAGGGTTCATGTGGGATTCCATTAACTTGGACCACCCTTCAACGTTTGAGACCGTGGCGATGGAGGCAGAGATGAAGAACCACATAATGGAGGATTTGAACAGGTTTTTGAGGAGGAGGGAGTTTTACAGGAAAGCTGGGAGGGCGTGGAAACGAGGGTACCTGTTGTATGGCCCTCCTGGAACCGGCAAATCGAGCTTGATCGCAGCCATGGCGAATTACTTGAAGTTCGATATCTATGATCTCCAACTTGACAACCTAGTCACCGATTCAGACCTCAGAAAGTTGTTGCTGGCAACTGCAAATAGGTCTATTCTTGTGATTGAAGACATTGATTGTAGTGTTGATCTGCCAGGGCGCAGACATGGAGATGGACGCAAGCAACCTAATGTGCAGGTTGGTCATCATTCTTTCACTGTTTGTATTCATTCTCTACATCTGTGATAATTTTTCTCTCTTAACAACACTATTTGTTAGATTTGAATGAATGTAATAATTTCTGAAACGATGTGATGGATGCAGTTGAGTTTGTGCGGGTTACTGAACTTCATAGATGGGTTATGGTCGAGTTGTGGTGACGAGAGGATCATCATACTCACCACCAACCACAAGGAGAGGCTTGACCCGGCACTGTTGAGGCCTGGAAGAATGGACATGCACATTAACATGTCTTATTGCTCCTACCACGGGTTCAAGGTTTTGGCCTCAAACTACTTGGGCATTTCTTGGGATCATCACCTGTTTGGGGAGATTGAAGGCCTGATAGAGGGCACGCACATAACCCCGGCACAAGTGGCAGAGGAATTGATGAAGAGCGAAGATGCTGAGGTTGCACTACAAGGATTCCTGAAGGTGCTTAAGCGAAAGAAGATGGAAGGTGATGTGTCTGAGAATGATGGTTCTGATAAAACAGAACTTAACCAATCCAAAAGCTCCAAAGTTGGTTGCAAGCAGAAAAGACCAGTTTGTATCAGCAAGAGAAAAAATAGTACGGGTACTCAGAGAAGAACAAGAGCACGTACTTTGCAATAAACTTAGAACTTTTTTTTTGAAGGGTCTAATAGTGTTGTGTCTACTATATAATGTTGGTGATGATGTTCTGTAAGTTTTAACTTTTTCTTTGATGTTCTTGTTGTCAATGTGACATAGTATGTGATTTAGAGGGAATGTAGCATAGTTTTAGTAACAATGGCAGTTGAGCAGATGAAAGAACCTCCCACTTTCACCATATTGCTTTGGTGCTTAGAAATGTAAACAAGTGTGGAGAAATGATGGAGGAAGATGACTGATAACAATGTTTTTAATTAGATTTAAGAATGATAACAGTGAAGAACATTTTCATCTACAAAATGATTCTCCAATTGTGTGGAGAAATGTATCCAACAACTCAATGCACACTTGTTTGGTATGTTATCTTTGGCAATATTAGATGGGTGATAATTTCATCTTTACTACAATATCTTGTTGTTGTGAGATTGTTCATTACTTTTTTGGCACTTCTCCTGATATAAAATTCCATACTCACAAATCTTTATTCAAGATCTTCCACTAAAGATGTTTTAACCAAAAAAGTTAATATATTTTTTGAATAAGACTGAAAAGTGGAAATAATTTAAAAATAATCAAACCATTAGTGTGTACTTGGAAAAAATATAAATAAAATTAAGATATTTATTAAATTAACTTAGTTTAGACTATAATCAATAGCACAATTACCATAAGTTTAATACTTATATGAAAGGATTTAAGTTACTTAATTCTATTATCAGTTCTCAATGTACAAGAAAAGTTTAAGTGATTATCAACCTTCTTCTTTTGATAGATTATTTTAATGTAATATTAATTCATGTAATTTATAGATAACTTTAATGTAAAGGTTTTGGATATGATGATTATTAAAAATGTATTAAAAGTATGAAAATTATTTTAGGATTATTAAAATTAATTCTCTCTTCTCATTTCATTAAAGGTAATATGGTATTTTAATAAATGACTTTAAAATATTAAAAGTTTGATAACAGTTGGTTGTATGATAAAAGTTACGATCTTAAAAAAATGAAAGGTAATTCGTACTGGACAAATTGTATATCATCAAAATATTCGTCAAAAAACTTTAGCAATAGATTCAGATAAAATCTTGAATGATTCTAATAATATAGTTTTTGAGAATCATATTAGAGTAGTTTTTTGGATTGTATTTAATTGTAAGGAACAAATTTATTGTTTTTTTTTTTTAATTAGTAACTAACATACAATTGCATTAAATAGAAACAAAAGTAAATGAAGAATTTTAAAAGAATTTTTTCTCCAAATTTCAAGGTTTATAACATAAAATTAAAAAAAAAATCTTGGAGAGAAATTGAATCTCCTAATGAGTTTTGAATGGAAGTGCTTAAGTTGTATTAGAAAAACAACTTAAAACCTCGTAAAAACTTATTCTTTTATCTTTTTAAGTCCAACTTAAGTTAAAAGAAAGAAAGGAAGTCGTATATGGTCTTTTCTTTTAATAGTTTTTTCCTATATTCATGATGCGTCTTATCTTCAATGTCTTCATAACTAATAAAAAAATAACAAAGATAATATACGAAAGAAAAAATTTATTGATTAAAGTTGATTAAATATCACAAAATTATGAAAAAATAATAATTAAGTAGAATGTAAGACCCACCACAATTTCTAATTAATTTAACCATAAAGAAAGTATGTGGATTTTTTATTAGTAACATTTTTCAACCTCTTTTCAACAGGATTTGATGTTTTGGGCCGGGCTGAACCTAGCCCAGCCCACATCCGCTCCCTGTCTTCTTTCTTGGTGGATTACGCTGGTAGCAGGTACAGCTTCCATCAGCGAAAGGAACAAAACAAACACATCGCAGAAAACCTTCAATTTCCGCTTCCTTCAATTTTGGAACAAGTTTATCGGTTCTCAACTTTAACTACCACACTCATCGAAAAGACCCTTGCATCTTCGCACAGGTTTTAAATGTGCGAACAATCTCTAATTTGCTTCTCAATAATTACGATTATTATTACCAACAATTTCTGATTTTCAATTTTGTAGATAACAAAGATGGATCCGAACGCGGTGAAGTCCACTCTGTCCAATTTGGCGTTTGGAAACGTAATGGCAGCAGCTGCCCGTGATTATCAGAAGGTAATTTAATAATTTTTCACTTCACAATACTATTACCTTTACGATTCGCATAAAAGGAAACAGAACTTCTCTGTGATATGTGCGTAATATCGGAGAAGCTAAATTTATGCATGCCTCACAATTCATGTGGTTGTTCGTGACAACCTAGGTCATAACGCAATTCATTCTTCCCTTTTCGATGCTCATTTTCATCATCTGATGGTCATATGCTTACAAACATTAATGGAACTAATATCCTACATTGCATCATGTTTTGTATATTTTAACGGGAGAATGTTATCATATTGTAATTTTTTTTTCACTTCTTGAATCTGGCTAGTCATTTTCAAGTGTTTTTTTCAGTCGCAAATAAAATTGAACTACTAATGCTGGTATTTTGGAATAATGCCGTGTTTAAGAAACTTACCTTGGTAAATAGTTTAATACTCTGCTTTTTGGGACAGTTTTCGAAGTCTACGATAGGAACTTGAGTATTATGAGGTGATTAAGTCTCATATGACCAATAATATAGATGTTCGGTGTAGTAAGTATTTGGTTATTCTTTCTTAATGGTTAGCTTTTTGAGGTGGGTTCACCTAGTGCTTGGATACTTATCAATTGGTGTTAGAGCTTGTTGTTAGTGTCTCGGAAAGGGTTACCAACTGTAGTGTCATAAAAGTGAGAAGCTGCCAAGATGTTGGCTATTAGGGGCGGTGCTATGTCGGAACATGTGTTCTATGGTGAGTTTACGTCTAACATCAAGTATTTAAATGTTTGGCTTTCCCTTTTTATTAACTAACTAGCTTTTGAGGATAGGTTCCCTTAGTGCATGGATCATCAATTTATGGTAGCAACTTGGTAATATGGGGAACCTAAGTCCCACAGTGACTGGTAGGTAATGCTTGTTGAAGTATTTAAGTGCTTGGTTCTCCCATCCTAATAATTTGGATACTTATTATGTGTTGGCGAAATCCCACATCGGTAGCTTGGGATTCTCGGTGGGCTATTTAGTTTTTGGTTCTTCCCTCTTCAGCTAGCTTTTGAGGGTGGATTCCTCAAGTGCATGATACTTTTCGCACTAATTTCTTGAAAGTATTTTGTTGTATATAATTGAAGTTGTGTTTTTGGATAGTCTTATCCATAAAATCTTTTTAGGAGAATAAAGTAAGATTATAACATGTGTTGAGCTTTTCCACAAGCTTCTTTCAACTTATGAACCTTAGCTTTTGGAGAGGTTCAAGCTAAACGTAAAGAACTTCTATAAAAGTTAATTTCAGCTTATGTGAAAAGCTCAATTCATTTTATCCACTTGTTTTCTTCTCCTGTAAGTGTTTATAAAAAGTTTATTTGTAAAGCGCCTTACTGTTACTCATATATGTTAACGTTTTTGCAAAATTTCCTCCGATGATTGTTGTTGTGTATAAATCTTATGTTAGCAGCTACATACTGATGTAATGTTACACATGCTATGATCCCTGCAGGAATTGCTTGCTCAACAGAAGGCAGAGGGATCAAGTTCGGTAAATGAGGAGGTTGACCTTGATGAGTTAATGGATGTATGTTTTGCAAACCTTTCAATCCCATCCTATATGTGTGCTGTGAAAACTTTTCAATCTCATCATATACGTTCAGTAACTTCTTCCTTATGCTGATTTCAGGATCCTGAGTTGGAAAAGTTGCACGCAGAAAGGATTGCAGCTCTTAAGGTGGCAATCTACTTTAAGTACCAAGATGCAAATGATGTTCAGATTTATGTTTTTACTTGTTTTTGTTTATAAATTTCTTTGCTATTCACAACTTAATTTGTATTCAATAGAAAGAAGTAGAGAAACGAGAGGAATGGAAGAAGAAAGGTCATGGAGAATACAGGGAAATAACAGAGGGTGATTTCTTAGGCGAAGTCACTGGAAGTGAAAAGGTGATTTGTCACTTCTACCATAAGGAGTTCTATAGATGCAAGTATGTTATTGACTTAAATATTATTATTCCTTGTGGCTCAACATCTTTCGGTCTCCATTTCTGACATGCAAGGATACATGTGTCTGTTATATTTCCAGGATAATTGATAAGCATTTAAAGTCCCTTGCACCAAAGCATATTGATACGAAATTCATCAAGCTTGATGCAGAGGTCAGCATGAACCATTCTATAGAGAGATTTTGGGTTTTGCCTAGGGGTTGAGTCAATGTAACTGTATCCTTTAACATGTTTTATTAATCCAACTGTTTGACTTGGTAAAGAAATTGAATAGAGTTCACTATTGAAAATGAAATGCAGAATGCGCCTTTCTTTGTTACAAAACTGGCTGTGAAGACTTTGCCTTGTGTCATACTGTTCAGGTGAGGCCTAAATCTGTGCCTTTTGGATCTTGGTCAATCGAGTGATTCACTATTAATGAGTGTGTTATTGTTTCCGTTAGGTCTCAGTAGAAAAAAAAAAGATGAGAATGGAGTTTAAAACCCTAAAACAATCTTTATCTTCAATATCACCCCCTTCCCCTCCAAAAAAAAATCAAAACAGAAGCTATAGGTGTAATGTGGCAAAGTAATCCCGGGTGAAATCAAATTCTGTTGTTAAGGAACTATTCTGACAGAGTAATATTGATTTGTTACAAATGAGGATAATATTGATTTGTTATATCAGTATAATGGCTAACGACTAGGTGCTTTTTTTTTTCAGACAAGGAGTTGCAGTAGATAGATTGGTTGGATTTCAAGATGTGGGAGGGAAAGATGATTTTACTACAAGAACACTGGAGGCTCTGCTGATAAAGAAAGGTAGTGCTTTTAATTAACCTTTTCGTTTCGTAGGGACTGGAAGTTTCTTAACTGTCATTTGACAGGTATAATTGCCGAGAAGAAAGATGAGGATGATGAAGATGATGAATATCTTGACAGTACACGCAGAGTCGTCAGATCCTCCACAATTGCTGGTTCTGATTCTGATTCTGAATAAAGTTAATCAGTTAGTGGCTTCATTAACGAAGAATCTGCAGTTTATCCTCTTCATATCTTTTGGATTTCGGGCTTGTATCCTTGTTACACTTTTGGTTTTTTGCTTTTGGGAAGTGGTTTGTGTCCATAGCAATCATGCGGAAACGCTACCTGGCGACCACTATTCTATGAACTTGTCCCTCTAGGAATCGCCTAACGTATCTCCCATCCAAGGGTGCAAAAGGTTGAACATCATTTGTAACAGAAGAAATTGATATAGATTTTCTAAAATGGATTTAATTGTTCATGCGAGTGCAGTACAAAGATACTGGATATGGGCCAGTGCTTGAATTGTTTGCAGGAACTGTGGTATCAAACTTGAGGACATTTTTTCTTTCTGTATCCTGTGAAAGTCTTGGCACACTCTGTTAGGGGGCTTGAAACTTCATTACTATTACTACACTACTGTTGTACCAAAAACAAAAGTGAGTGCATTATGAATATAATTATATCATTTATTGTTACATCAAAATATATGTTTACACAATAATATCCGTATGTAAAATATCTCGTTATCATAAACTCACATCTTGTTATCATCATCTTGTTATGTGAAAATTGTTTATATTTCTATCTTAAAAGATATTTAAAAAGTGGGATTATATTTTATGTGAACATTGCTTATCTTTTCTTCGTAAGTATTAAACAGGTCTTGTTTTTGGCAAGCTAGTGGAAATGTTACTTATAACTTGAAAAATTAAATTTTCTTTGAAAATTATAGTTATTTTACTAAATTCAATTATTTGATAAAATCAGTTTTTGAATTTGTTAATGAATGTAAAATAACATGGAATGATATGTTCATGCAGTCAAAAAGGCTACTTTAGGCAGCATTGGAAATATATATATATATATATATATATATATATATATATATATATATATATATATATATATTGAGATTATTCATTTGCCAAAAGTTTCCGTTAGGGTTAAATAAACTTATAAACCAATAGCTAAAATGACTACACAACTGTATTTTTACTCAAAAATCTTCTCTCTCCATAGTGTATATTTACTGAGTGCTCTCAGGACGATTTTGTTGGATAGATGTTAATACTTCAAAGCATTTTTTATCCTCAAAATCGAGAAATAGAATGATTCCCAAATATTTATTTTAGATTGTTTTTTAATACAATTTTCAAAACTATATTACATAAGATTAGGGATGAGAACCTCGGGCTACCGAGGAACTGACTCACATTAAAATTTGTTTTGTTGCTTGTTTCAGTTTAAAAAATATTTGTAAATTTTTTTAAATCTTTGAGTATCTACAAATATATGAGAATATTCTAAAAAAGATATTTTCAAAGTTTTAAAAATGAAATACAAATAAAATCATAACAAAAAACAAATGCAAAGAACAACCAAATAAAAGTTGGAACATAAGTCCAAATTAGCAGTAATATTAAAAATATAAGTGCTTAAAACATACATTCAAATAGAAGTAATTTAAAAAATAATTCTTACAAAAATCACATTCTAATATTTATGTTTTTTTAATCAATATCTTCATTTTGATCATTTAATTTTTGAAATACTTATGACTCGTCCAACAAGTTACAAGTTAGAGAGTATCAATTTTTAGGTCTAGTTAGGCAAAAATGAAACACTTGGATGAGAATGTTCATCCTGATAAGTAAATATATTTAATTATGTTTCTACCATAGTTGTAGGGTATTCCTCATTTTGCACAAATAGAAACACCGTTGATGCTTTAAGAGAGACTCTTAGAGACTGCTAGGGGTATTGTGAAACTCTTATTTCTCCTTCTTGAGTCTCCTTCTTCATCCATGAAGGTTTTACTCCTTTTGGGTTGGAGAGGATGATGGATTACGAAATTGAGACAAATATGCTAATGAGAGGCACAATTGGGGCATGAAGTAGTTGTCAAGAACCTTGGGTTCAATTTTGTAAAAACTTTAGGTTCTCCACCATGGAGAACAATTTCTATTTGTTGATATTAGATGTAAAAACATTATTCTTGTATAAAACTATATTGTTAAAATATATATGTTTTTCCAATTCAAGTTAGTATTTGATTTCCATGCTTCATGCTTGATTTATGATTCTTGAGGTGTTGAAAAATATCTTTAGAATCTAAACTTGAAATTGAATACCTAATGGATACTTGTATCTAACAATAGAACTTGGTTCGTTAGTAATCCTAGATTTTTGAAACTAATGCATGATTTAATTTTACTTGCGGAAGATTCAAGGGATTGAATCTTGACGAGTGAGCATAGACTCTAAGAATATGATTATAGTATTCTTGTGAGTTGACCTTAACATGAATATGGATTTGAGATAATTTAGAATGCACGAGAATGAAGTGGTTGAAGTCTAATATTGACAAATTATAAATACATTATACTAATTTCTTGTTAGACACTAACTATTTGATAAAATACCAAAAAGAGTTCCATTGTGTTTTGGTGAACTTTGTTTTAAAATTGAATTATAAATTGTGAGAGTTGTCATGTATTACACAAGTCTTTGTAAAAAAAATAATATTTATTACTTCTTACGTAGGACCGGTACACTTGTCCCGTTTTTCACTAACAAGTTGAAGTTTATGTTTCACTTGGAGTTGAATCTATAAAAACTTAATTTTAACTTGTATGACTTGATTCACCTTTGGTTCTTCTTTCCCATCATAGGTTTCTTGAATAAACGCATAATAAGATTAGAGAAAATTACTGATGACAATGAATGACAAAATGACGATTAATTTTTTTACGATTGTATTTTAAATTTTAGTTTTAATGACGATTAATTATTTTACAATTTTATTTTAAATTTTAGTTTTAATTAATAGCATGGGACAGAAAAGAAATTAGAAAAGTTAAACATTGATACGTGAATTATAAACGATCTAGTCAACTCAATATTCAAAATCCGAAATGCCCGAATTGTATGTACAACTTCTAAGAGGGCAAGTGCTCACAAAAATTAAATCAAACTAATTAAATACTAATTTTCTATTTTATTCTCAATTGATTGAATAATTGATTTGATAATTTTTCTAAATTAATTAAATTTTAAATGTTTAATTTAGTGAATATTTTCTTAGAATGATTTATGTTTAATTGGTTAAAGGAAATTAAATATTTGGAAAAATGTTGTTTGATGCTATTTGACAATTTGTATAAAAATAAAATAGTCTTAACAAAAATTATTTTTTATAATTTTAAAATAAAAAAATATAGTTATGAAAGATAATATCAAATAATAAACCGAAACGAAAGAATAAAGACACCTTTGTCGCTCGGTGCCTAAAGTGCACTATACTCCGTTTCAATAAATGAGAGTTTTCGATGAAACCGACGAACCACGCGAGCTGATTAGATGCGTGGGTCAGGGGGCTCATAGTACCTGCTAATACAGCTATGCAGTGGAAGGGAAGAGCATAAATCGAACCCATGATTGAAAAAAAAAAGAGATATCAAAATACAGTGTTCTAAATATTTTATATAAAATATTACCTTGTGCTATGACTATCATTTCACTTGTCAATACATGTATCACAGCCATATAATAACTTGTTTTTTTTTTTTTAATTTGTATCCATATCAACTTCTAATTATACAAACTATACGATTTTTTTTTTTACAGTTGTGACCAATTGAATTTAATTTACATATAACTATTAGGAAAAATTTACGTGGACCTCTGTTAATTGTTGTACACCCTTCCAAGACTAATTAAAAAAATAATATTTTTTACCTTTTTTTTTGGTTGATTCATCTTAAATTATTTTATACTTTAATATAAAAGTATATTATTTTATAGGTGTTAAATAGAAGTTCAGGGAAAAATATGCGTGTGTATCACGATCCTAATCATTATAAACATATTTACAAATAATTATGGTATTTTTACAAAAAATTTACATGAGTTTAACTACTTATCCACAAAACTGTAATGTGGCAAAATTTATTACAAGTTTGTAATGGAGTGATATTGTTTTTTGGTGCAGATTATGTATGTGTATTTGTTCAGACGACAAATCTATTGAAAGGGTACAGAATAATTATGAGGATAAATTTTCTGTTGATTTATTTAATATAATTAAAAAAAGTGTTGCTTAAAGTGAGTTAAATAATATTTTAGAAGTGAAAGAAAGTTAGCATGGGAGAGATGAATGGAATAGCCTTACGTTTCGCCCAAACTCCTACTTCCATCTCTCACTGTATCTTCTCTTCTCCATTTAGAAAATGGCGAATTCGTCAATGGCCAATCGTGGAAGCCTCGCTGTCTCTGAAACAACAACCTATTTTCAGTCTTCTCTTCTCTTCTTATAACTTCTCCCTCTCTCCTTTCTCCTCGTCCCCATCGCTTCCATTAGGTCATTCTTTTCTTCTGTCTCTCTTATTCTTCACTTTCTCCTCTCTTTTGCATGCCATCATCATTCAATTGTCAGGTTTTTGCATGCATGCAGGGCATTTGGGAGCGCAACGTTATTTCTGCAATCGTATGACGAGCGAGTAATTCTCCTGAATACCCGGCAGAAGCTAAACACGAAGCCGAACCATGTCTGGACCCCTTTCTCCAAAGACATGTCAGTTTCATCTTCATCATTTTTTCTTTCTGTCTCTTCATCATTCCATTTGAATACAAGTTCATCAACACATATATGTTTCTTGTTGATGCTGCCATTGCAGCTCTTGAAAAGTGTGATCGTGTTGGCTCATTGAAGAAGAAGTTGAGGAATTCCTTGACAAAGAGTAGGAGAAGAAGCAGCAGCAAGGTTATGTCGATTGAAATCGAGGATATCCGCGATGCTGGAGAATCCAAAGCCGTTGACGAGTTCCGTCAGGCTCTTCTCTTGGACGAACTCCTACCAGACAAGCACGATGATTATCACATGATGCTCAGGTCACCTTAATTTTCTTGCTTAACCAAAGTTTTTATATAATTTGCTTTCGTTCCACGAGGTTTGGCCATGTATATTTCAGAGTGGTGGAAACTATTCACTAATGCTATTCTTATATTAAAATCTGCATTGATTAGTTCATTCTCATTAAATCATTTATTCATTCAAACTTGCATTCGTGGGGTCTATTCCTACAAATAATTGTTGTAGAGTATATGTATAAACTCAGATATGTTACTGTTTACATCTTGATAACTTTAGGAACCAATTTGCATATGCAGAGATTTTCAGAGTAAAGAAACACTGTTTTTAACTCAATTGGTCTGCATTTGAACAGGTTCCTTAAGGCAAGGAAATTTGACCTTGAGAAATCTAAGCAAATGTGGTCTGATATGCTTCAATGGAGGAAGGAATTTGGCGCTGACACCATCACCGAGGTATTTGTTTCTGAACAATGATATCTGTGAGATTTCAGGGGATTTGTTACTAGTTTCATATACTTGACCATTTTTGTTCCCAGTTGTTTATTGTTTTCTCCTTTTTGCTCACTCATTTTTGTGCCTTTTATACTAGGACTTTGAATTCAAGGAACTCGCTGAAGTCTTGCAATATTATCCTCAAGGACATCACGGAGTCGATAAAGATGGGCGACCAGTATACATTGAGAGATTGGGCCAAGTCGATGCCACCAAGTTGATGCAAGTCACAACCATGGAGCGCTATATCAAATACCATGTCAAAGAGTTCGAGAGAACATTTGATGTGAAATTCGCAGCTTGCTCCATTGCAGCAAAGAAACACATCGATCAAAGCACAACCATCCTTGATGTGCAAGGAGTGGTACGTGTAGGAAATAGTTTATCCATAAGCCAATCCAATTTTGAAGTTAAAAACAGCATGAAAATTAAACTTTCCATCTTCATTCACTTCACACTTTCAAATGAACCTTCATATCTATGAAAAAGAGAAAAAGAACCGTGAAAAATACTAGAAGATGATGAAAACTTGTTAGTTTTAATGTCACAGGGCCTTAAGAACTTTAACAAGCATGCCAGGGATCTTATCACATGCCTTCAGAAGATCGACGGAGACAACTATCCTGAAGTATGTTTTTCTTCTTTTTTGCTTAAATTTATAGAAAGTTCAGTTGCAAATAAATATTGTGGATTACTGAGTTGTAATATCATAAAATTGGTGCCTTCATTGCAGACCTTGAACCGCATGTTCATCATCAATGCAGGTTCTGGATTCAGAATGTTGTGGGGCACTGTTAAATCCTTCCTTGACCCAAAGACCACATCAAAGATCCATGTGAGAACAAACACCTAAATCTTAAACATCTGCCCGTTTCTGAATATAAGATTTCATCTGATTGAGCTAAAATTTCTCAGGTTCTTGGCAACAAGTACCAAAGCAAATTGCTTGAAATAATTGATGAGAGGTGAGTTCATGATAACAGATATTTCAACATTGTAGTATCATGATTTTCCTTGTGCGACTACTATTTTCCATCTTTTTTCTGCTCCATAGGTGTTATTCTAGTATTCAAAGGCGTTTATCACCATTGGTTTAAGGTTCTTGACAATGTTTATAATGTAATGGTTTTGCTTTGGCAGTGAGTTGCCAGAGTTTTTGGGAGGCAAATGCACTTGTGCCGATCAAGGAGGCTGCATGCGCTCTGATAAGGGCCCTTGGAAGGATGAAGAAATAATGAGGGTGGAGTTGCAATTCCTTTTTCCCCTCTTTTCATGCTTTCATCTTAACAATTTGCGTTCCATCATGCATTTGCAAGTTTATGTGATTAACATGTATCTATGTAAATACTTACTTCCAGATGGTTCAAAATGGCGAGCACAAATGTTCAAGGAAATGCGAGGCTCCAGTCATGGAAGACAAGACAACTTCTGAGGTGATACAGCAAAAGCTTTCATTTCATACTGTACACACATTTTTCTCTAGAAAACAATTGTTGATTTTTTTTGTAACCTTTGGTTCCTTTTGTTATTGATTAACATTCAAACTAATCAATAAGCTTGTTTAGGAACACGAGACTGCCAAGTCGGAAGCAAAACTCACTCCACAATTGTCTTCTGCCTTTTCTGAGGTATGCTATCATAATATCTTTCATAACAACCACCCTTGATATAGTTAACAATGGAAATCTGCAGATCCGTGTCACTTCCTTACCACGAAAAATAACTAGTGGGGTTAATGCACAAGGAAAAGCTACTCACATTAAATTGGATAATTATACTATGGTGTTGTGAAGTAAAATTGGTATCTCCAATGTAGACAGTGCACCAGGGAGAATGAGACCTTGAAAATGAATATCTTTAGGGTATCTTGTAGGTACAAAGTGGTAGAAGAAGGATTTTATAAGTTTATGTATAGTGGTTAACTATGTAAAACAAGTTGAGTCACCCTGTCTGATGTAATTATATATATATAAACACAATTGTTTTACAGAAGATTAACTATTCTGTAAGTGTTTGCTTGAAAAAATAAATAAAAGTGGGCCTTGTTTCCTTAACTTTTAAGTACTAAACCTTGTCAAAATATAACAGGTTGCTACTTCCAAGAGCTTCAAATACGAGGACTATGTCCCCAAAGCTGAAAAATCTGCTTGGAAAAAGGTAGCAGACAACGACCGATATGCAGTATCCAAAGGTAGAAGTGAAATTTGTTTGTTTAGCTGTATTTTTATAGTAATGCATATTCCTAATGACAGAGAAAAGTGTAGGTGGAGCAGATTTATACGCCATGGATTCTTTCAAGATTCACGAGAGAGTGAACTCACAGATTTTCACCGGCGTGATGGCCTTCGTGATGGGCATATTGACAATGGTGAGGATGACGAGGAACATGCCGAAGAAGCTGACAGACGCGAACTTCTACTCGAACTTTGGTGAATACAAGGGACAGGCCAGCAACGACCAAATGACCGTCCCTGCCATCTCTGCTCAAGAGTTCATGACTGTGATGAAGCGCATGGCTGAGTTGGAAGAGAAAATGAGCAACATGAACAACCTCGCCATCTGCATGCCACCTGAGAAGGAGGAAATGCTCAATGCTGCTATCACTCGCGCAGATGCATTGGAGCAAGAACTCATGGCAACCAAAAAGGTAATAAACAGATCAATAATTCGTTATTTCTTTGCATTCACACTTCAAAAATAATGTCTCCACTCTGTTGTTAGGCTTTGGAGGAGTCCCTTACTAAGCAAGATCAGCTTTCGGCTTACGTTGAGAAGAAGAAGAAGAAGAAGAAGTTGTTGGTACGTACACCTCAACTACATACCCATCTTTAACGTAGTTAATTATTTGTTGCTTAATATAAATCTTGTTTTTTTGCAGTACATTTGGTAAATTTAACTGGGCTTTCATTCTAGACACTCGGCTTTCCGAAGACTTCCCAAATGCCATTTTATTTCTATATTCATAAAATGTTCAAATTTTGAACACTTTAAACGAAGCATGTTTGCTAGCACTCAAGGATTGGACTTTCTCTCAATGTATATAACAAATATGAGTAATATACAAATTCATTTTGATTTTTTTCTACATCTATTATATACTTCTTTTTTCTTATTATATCAAATATATACAAAATAAAACTTCATAATTTCTTAAGATGATTAATAACAATTTTAAAAAAATGAATACAAAAAAGTGTATTCATGACAAAGTCAACATGTTCAAACGTGGCCTGTGGGTAACGAGTAATGAAATGCAAAAGAAGTTCCTATTTCATTTCATACAAAATATACAGGCATGATTGTTTAGCTTTTTTCATCAAATAATTACTTTTTTTAAAAAAAAGAAAAAAATCACTTTGTTATGTGCTATTACAGTTTTTCTTGAACAAAATCAGAAGCTTAAAATATTAAACTTAATTAGAGGCTATTTGAAAGACTTCTCATCAAATTAGTTATTGAAAAAAATGTATAATTATAAACAATGGTAAACCAGCTTCTACTTTTTAAAAATGTCTAAGAAATGCTAAATTAACTATTTAATAGGGGTGCGTTAATGTATAATCTTTGAGCTGAAGTTACAGTCTGCTGGTCTATTGATCCAAACAACACAGCTTACTCCAAATTAAAATCAATGGAGAATTACACGAAATTGCTTTTAAAATCTTTCTTCGCATTGATGGGAAGATTTTGAGAGAAACAGTAACATTCAGAATAATATATATATATATATATATATATATATATATATATATATTATTTTATATAATTAGATTTTATTATATTTTTATAATAATATAATAAATAAAATAAAATATAAATAATTAATAAAATAATAATATTAATAATATATAATAGTAATATAAAAATAACAACAACAATATTAAAATAACAACAATTTATATATTATTTGAACATATTTTACACTAATTTATTTTATTTAATCATCCAATTTTTTTAATTAAAATATTTATTTTTTTAGTTTATCAAGTTTGTTACATCGTTCAAAAATTCTTACAAATTTTTCTTTTAAATCCTTTCTTCTATTCTTTCAAATCTTTTCATCCAAACAACATCACAATTCTTTCTTCATCACATCAAATCTCTCCATTCACTCCCTCTAAAGTTCTCTCTCCAAACCAAGCACACAATGTTAGAAAATAGTAAAGTAAACTAACTACATATTATCCTAAAAATACAAAATATTTTTCTAATTTCAATTCAGAATCATTATTATATTAATTCATAAAAATTGATAACACAATTGTTTATAAATACTAAACTACATGTCTACTAACATATATGTTTTATGAAATTAAATATAATATGCATTAAAATTATAAATAATAAACTTATTATCTAAAAAAGAGTATGAAATATTTAACTGGTAGACAGGACCAAAAATAAGTTAATTGGCGTGGTTTTTATTTCTATCAAGGAAAATAATTTTTTAACAACATTTTATTGACAAACTTTTAATAATGCACACATAATAATATTTTAATGGATAAAAGAAATATTTGATATAAGTTGAAAAAAAATTGATGTGTTAAAGTCCAAACTTTGTTGAACTTTGTAAATAAAAATTGTTACTTCTACTAAACACAATTCATATGTAATTATTATAGTATCTTTTTAAGTTATTCTGACTTTTTATTAACACGGTCTAATCCGAGTGACACCCAAAAGGTTTGTTTAGGCTTATATGTGAAAAGTATGAAAATGAAAAAAGGAAATCATTAAAAGCTAGTTTACAAAAATAAAAAAATGCAGTTACTTAAATTTGAGTGTAAACTAATTACAGCTACCATGTATAGCTGACAATTATATTTTTCCTATATGCTTAAAGCACAGAAATATAACATGAATTGAGTCTCTCCTTTTTTTTTTTCAAAAATAATGAACTGAAGTCTTTTTTTTTTTTTTTTTTTTTTTTAAATTTTCATTGCTCTATACATGTTACACATTGCAACTTTGTCATTGCTCAGAAACTAAAACAAGCACATAATAAAACCTCTTTGATTCAAATTTTGGGTTATCTCTGGTATCTGCTACTAATAATAGTATGAAAATGATTAAACGCAACGATGAATAAATGATGCGTAAGAAAGGGGCACAAGACACAAGCCTCTGCTTCTTAGGTTTGGCTTCACTTCTTTATCCACTTTATTTGTATTCTGCAACCAAACCCACAAAACAAAAACAAAAAATAATCAATATCACGTATTGAATATATTATCAATTTATAATAACCTAATATTTGTACATTTATATTCTTTTAGTCCCCACTCTTAGCCTAGGAGTCAAATTGTGAACAGAAATATCAAGAAAATTAGGAAGCTAAAGTATCTGCTTTTCTTACCAGCTGCACCATTCTATTGCTTTGCGTGGATTTCATGTAAGGAATGCTCAAAGTCTGTAATGAACCAAGAAAATGTGAGTAAATGAAAGAAATAAACGTGATTTGTTAATTTATTTTCTTTTCCCTAATTTCTATTTAGTTAATACACATCGGCTATAATTTACATTGGAAACAACACAATTTTGGTGTAATATTTTTTATCTTTTTATTTATTTTATACTAAAGTTTTAAGCTTCACTTCAGTAACTATAATATAAACTTCTGATTATAAAAGTCTAATTTTAATTAATAGATATGCCAGAGACCCCTAAAGTATTGCACTCAATTATCTTCCATATTTGGATTATATCGTTTCCAAATTACATGACATTTTTTATTTATAGGTATTTCTATAATTCTCCTATATAAGCACATAAATAAAAAAGTTAAACATTTGAACTCTTTCTTTTAACAATCTTCCTTGTTAGACTAATAAACACAAACGTCTCATTTAGCAATTACTTTTTAAAAGAACTTAACGAGATGTATATGTAATGTTCATACTATATACCTAAGAAAATGCAATATTTCTAATTGAAGTAAAGAAACAAGCAAAATGAGAAAGTAGAAGTATATATATATCATTAATTGGTTTGAAATTAAAGCATAAAATATCACTTGAAAACTATTACTTAGTGTATCCTTACCTTACAAGAATTCAAAGACCTCTATTTATAGTTATACTCACAGCAAAATTTTAAAATTATTTTGTTCAATAAAGAACGATTGATCTAATATAGTGTCTGAATATCCACCTGGATTTGTTGGTGAAGGAAATGGATGTAGCCAATGGCTTCACTTAAGACAGAGGCTGTACTGGTCTGCAAATTAAAGAACATAATCTAATTAGAGTGTCAAATTAAAAGGAAAAACAATAATATATATATATATATATATATATATATATATATATATATATATATATATACACACACACACACATTATGTATATCAGACTCTAATTAAAGATCAGAAATGATTTACCTTCCCAAAAGGTGCTACTAATCTTTGAAGAGTTTGAATCCTATCCCCCAATTTTTCCTTTCTTATCTGCTTTAAACTCAATCCACATGATTTTACTTTAACGTGAAAGTGACGCAAATCATAATTTTAAATAATTTTTCATCATAAGATATACCTTCAGGGGAGGACATGATGATGTCCTTGACCTCTTAGCTTTGGCCTCTGATTCTTTTGGTAGAGAAAAACTGCTAGGCCTTTTCGTCGTTGCAACTTCACTTATAAATGATGAAATCTGAAATCCACTTCAAAAATTTAACTAACCCAACTGAATAAAATCAACGAAAGGACAATTATTTTGTTTATAGAATGTATAAAAACGAAATTCATGTTTCCAAATATTGCTCACTAATTAGTTTTAGCCATTGCTATGCTTACAGAAATACAAAGACACCTGATTTAAACAGTATGAAATACAAACACACACACACACACACACTATCAATGATTACTATTACTGCTTAACTTTCGCAAAAATCAAAATTGGCGAACAAACATAAGAAAAAGTTGTGTATAAATGTTAAAGCAGAAGAAAAGTTTTGGTCGTAATATTTGTGCATTTGTATGCATTGCACGTGAGAAAGAGATGTAGAGAAAGCACAGTACTCACTTTTGAGCTATTTGATGGACTACTTTCGCGGCCATGCATGTCGCTGTGGCACAAAGCTATGCTCTCGTTTAGACCAAAAGTATCATAGCAAGGTTGGATTTCACAACCCTCACTGTAACTTGTATGCAGATCAAACATTTTAGGATTTAAACCCAAAGAACATGAAACCAAAGATGAGGTCATATCTAGGGTTGGTAAGTTCGAAATCAAGCAAGCATCATCAAAGTTGTTATATCTCTTGCTTAGGGTCTTGTCATTATGAAAGACATTCTCCGAAGGAAAAAACTCTAGACCAGTTACACCAAGACTAGATAAGAAACTAGGAGGGTATTTTTGTTCATGAATTGGGATTAGTGAACATGATTCCTCCATAGCCTTCATGGAGGTGTTCATCATTTCACCTTTGATTCTTGCTGCAAAGAGATCACTAACTGGCTGTTGAGCAAGGCTTTTTCCATTGTGGAAACCCAAAGCTTGCCTTGTTGAGATTCTAAGTGAATCAGTCATGGCGTGCTTGTGCTGTACTTCTCTTGAATTTGTAAAGCTCTCGGTTAGAAAGCCACTGTTATTACAACCATTGCTGCAACCAAACACACACGTATAGATATCATATAACCCATTGGGTGCATGTTATCACTGTTTCAAAGATGAAACAACTAGAAAGGAATCAAAGAAAGAGCGGTAGAATAATCATGAAATGGTAAAATGTGAAATTATAAGATCAGTATATATTATTTAAAAGCATCACAACAGCTAGCAGACTTTAATAATTAAAAGATTTTATAGTGGAGAGTTCTGTGCAAAGTGGTGTATATGCTTTTCTGCTATACATATCTATAGTTTTGTTGAACCACAAACCCGAGAAGCAATATAAGAAGCCAGCGATTAAGGGGGTTTCAAACATGGTATAACACCTGGTTCGAATAAGAATTCATGGTAATTTCACCTGAGACAATGATTATTACTACTATATAAGTAATAGTGAGTTGATGTTGAAGGAGTGTGAAGGAACTTACTATATGTTGCTTGGGATCCATGATTGATGAGTGGTGGTGATGGAAGGTTTAGAGTGAGGTGGTGGGGTTGGAGAAGTTATAGACTGAACAGATTCTTCTTGAAGCTGATGCTGAAGATGGAAACTAGCAAACTCCATGATTACATAAAACCTTGAAGATCCCCAAACAAAAGTGATGGAGCTAATTAGCTAGCTAGGGTATGGAGCTTGAGAGAGCTTTCACTTTTTACAATGTAACAAGATGGGGTATATTGATATATATATTTGATAGCATGCTCAAGTTGAAACCCTTTTTCCTTGTTTTGCTCTCTTCCCTGGTTAAGTGATCTTTTTGAGATCACTATGCTCACTCGAAAGAACTCTAGTTATAGAGGGAAATTCCCAAAGCAACTGCATAGAGCTTTGAAAAAGGGTCCTGAAAGAAGGTTATGGTGGTAGACAGCAAGGTTATTATATATACTGGTCCTCTTGGATCAGCAAGTTGACTGTGTTTATGCTTTTAGGATAGACACAGACATGACACCTTCGAGGAATATGCATGAATATAAGTAAATTCTTTCTAAAGCTCAGCTAGTGGCATGGACCTTTTTCCTCGGTAAAAGGTTAGTGGACCTTTTGTTTTTGCTTACAATAATATAGACTGTTTCAAAACAATACTATTTAATTTTGGTTAAGATCGAATGTGACTCATGCGCCAAACTGTGATTGAGTTAATTATTTGAACCATATCTCTGTTGGGGAAATTGTACTTGTATTCTCAAACCAGTTTTTTAGCCACCATCATTATTGATTGTGAATGGTGATTTGGTTTAATAATTTAAGCCAGATCTTACTTAGGGAAGTTGTAGTTGTATTTGGTAAATCGTTTTCTCAGCCACCATAGTTTTTCTGATGGCTTAAGGGTTATCAGTTTTTCTTTTTGATACATCGATCACTTTATCTTAGGGTTTGAGAGAAAACGTTATTCAATTTCAGTAGTATTGAACCTAATTAACTTGCACCGATCTAATCAAATTTGGATTAGATTGGTTTAGGTTTTCGAGTCACATAAATTTAACTTTGTAACTTTTCACAGAAATAGTTTCATAAATAATATAAATAAAAGGCTTAAAAGGTTTAAATAATGAACTTTTTCAGGTTAAAAACATTACTTTATTTTTAAAAGGTACTTTCTCATGGAGGAATCTTTTCAGAAACTAGCTTCATTATTCTTTTGTAAAACTCTCTCCAAAACGTTTCTTTCATTGGGATGATTAAAAAAAGACTAACAACGAAATATTAATAAGATAAAATGTATAACCAGTGCATTTATTAAGGAAAGTGAGAAGATAGTTCCAATAATTCAATTATAATTTTAAAAGATAATATTAATAATTAACAAATTTTATATCCATTTCTGATTTGACAGGTCAAGGAAAAAAATTGTAAAATTTGACACCTATGTGCAGATAAAAAACTGATTAGCAAATTGTATAAACTAACTAAATTACTTATATCTCTTAATTGTTGTGAAATAGTTAGAAAAAAGACTAGGAACACGATCGTGGTATATTCATAAAAAATAAAACGAAATTCAAAGCAAAAAGATTAAAAGAAAAATAGTGAGACTAAAAAAGTTATATGTAATCTGTTTTAAATTAGGTAAATTACGTGTTGAACCTCTCCTTTGTGATTCGTTGTTTATACATCTTATTTGTTGGCATTTTCTCCTATTTCTGTACGTGTAATTTATAAACGTGTTATTTTCTTCATCCCTCTGTAAATTATTCTACAAAAGATAAATAAAGTTTCTGCGCTTTTTGTTTTTTTTTTTTTTACAATCAAGTAAGATTTGAATTTAATAACAACAATAACTATAATGCTATTTGGTTCTAGGTCTTTAGAAATGATATTATTTCTATCTAACCAAAATGATTTTATGTTTGCAAACCATTCGAATCGCCACGCAGTCCTTGATGTGCTAATGTTGTAGAAAATGTGTAACAATCTCTTTATGCAAAACACCTAAATGCGTAACCAATACGGAGTAAAATAAAGTTAGAAAAATTACATGAAAAAATTAATAGATGATTACTATAGTTTCTTGAGAATCCGTCGGTAATTCAAATTTACCGATAAAAATATATTCGTCGGTAAAATTTCGTCGATAATTTCAATTTTTTTTTGTAATGAAAATTGTCAATATAATGACTTCTTTTTATTTTGCTCTATTTTGTAAGTGTCCCCTCTTAGTGTATCAGACTACATGAAGACATTACCTTTTATATCTCATATATGTTACCTATCTTTTGTACTTTATCAAAGAACTAATAAGTAGGATCTTATGTATATGTTGTACCTTGCAATTAAATCAGTTTCTCCTCCAACTAAGATTTCACTCTCATTTCTCTTACAATCTTTCCATCTTCGTAATTGTGTTTTTTTTTTCTGAAGTGTTGAAGATATGTATTTCAATGTGAAATCACATGCAAATTTGTCCTTTCAGAATTCGATTTATTGACCATTACCAACTTTTTTTCTATGTTACCCTCACCAATTCCCTTGACTTCTCGGTCCACATGCACCTAGATCTTTCTACCATACATAATAGTAGATCTTTCTACCATACATTGTAATCTAATTATTGTAAATACACTTCATAATCACTAGAAATTGTTTATTGATTATTTGATCTTTGTAGGTTTCTATAATGTTGTTTTACTACCTTGATGAGAAAATTGTTGTTTAACTGGTTCCTTAGCAACTTAATTTATCTCCAACAATTTGTGGAACTCGAATAACTAGTTGTCTAATACGTTCTTGACCCAAAGGGCATGAATGACTACTAGTTTATCATTTGATTTAGTGGATTTCTTCATTATGATTATTTTGAATTAAATCACTCCCACTAATCTAGTCATTTACAAGAAACTTGACATTCTTTGATTCCACAATTCTAGTATTATGAGATGGACAATAAAACATTGTAACCTTTTGACTTTTTAAGTATATCCAATGAAATATCGACTAATAGTCTTAGGTTCTAGTTTCTTCTCTTGTGGGTTATAAAATGTCACTTTAAAAAGGCATTTCCAAAGGCCTAAATGTTGTAAATTGGGTTTCCAACCTTTGAATAACTCAAAAGGTGTTCTTAAAACAGTCTTGGTTAGAACTCGATTCACTATATACACAACCATCTTAAGTGTTTCAATCCACAATAATTAAGGAAATTTTGCATGACTCCTCACGTTTTTCACCATATCCATTAAAGTTTGATTTCTTTTGCTACACCATTCTAGTTTGGAGAACCAGACATAGTGTATTGGGCAACAATTCCATGTTCTTGAAGATTTTTCGCAAATGGACCATGTGTTTGTCCACTCATAGTGTATCTATCATAATACTCTCCACCTCTATCTAATCTCACAATCTTAATTTGCTTTTTGCATTGCAACTCTACTTTAGCCTTAAAAACATTAAAGACATCTAAAGTTTCATCCTTAGAACGAAGTAAGTAAAGATACATGTATCGTGAGTAATCATTAATAAAGGTGATGAAGTATCTCAAATTAATTGCATCCATATTTGGACAACAAATATTTGTATGAATAATTTCTAGTAAGTTTGAACTCCTTTTAGCACCTATTTTGGACTTGTTAGTTTGCCTACCCTTAATGCAATCTACACAAGTTTCAAAATCAGCAAAATATAAAGTTCTAAGTACTTCATCATTTATTAATTTCTTGCTTGATTCTCTTAATGAAGATATGTTTCAATCTCCAGTGCCGTAACATAGAGAAATTCTCATTCACAACAAACTATTTAACCCAGCAGAAAGATGCATTGAACTATAAGCAGTGTTATTTGTAAATTAATGGAGTAAAGACCATCACATAGTTCACAAAAACCAATAACTTTCGATTTATTCAACAAAGTAAAATCATATTCTATAAAATTAAAAGAAACACTCAAAGGTGCAAATCGCAAAATGAAAATTAAGTTTTTATCAAAACTAGGAACACAAAAGATATTTTCTAAACACAAAATAAAACCACTGCTAAAAATCAAACTGCATGTCTCAATGGCCTCCACATGTGAACTCATCTTGCTTCTTGAATAGATGCAATGTTCACTTCCCATTGGTCTCCTTAGGTTTTGCATACCGTATATGGTATTACAAGCATGGATTGTAGTTCTAGAATCAATCCACCATGTGTGTTGATGAATACTAGTTATATTAGATTCATAACAAATAAAAGTAAAATAATTACCTTTCTTCACTAGTCAATTCTTAAACTTTGTGCAATCCTTCTTCATGTGTCTATTATTTTACAAAAGAAACACTTGGACTCCTTTTTTATGTTGGGAAAAACGCATCATCAATTAAGAATATTACTGCCTTTACCCCAAGAATCATCCTATTAATAAAGAAATAAGATAAAAATAAGGAACACAAGAATATAACGTGGAAACCCCAAAAATTGAAGAAAAACCACGACCATCAGAGAATAACACTATGTGAGAATTTGTACAACACATAGAGTACCCTCCCATCCCTTTAACTCCAAGTACACCCATATTACAAGAATATAAGAAAAGTCAAATACAACCTTAAGGTGTGTTTGACTGGGGCAAGAAACATTATAGACTTAAAGCCCATTATATAGTTACTAACACACATCCCATTGGTTATAAAGACGATGTGAGACTTTTCAAGACATGTTATTTTCATCAGTCCAACATTATCCACCTTGATTAAAATAAACACATCTTCATTGCCTATACCATCATTCATACTCCACCATAAGGAGTATCACTTGGAATCAAGTCATCCCGAAAAATTTTACTTGGAATCAAACTATCCCAAGAATTTTCACTTGGAATTAAGGGTGGGCAAAAAATCCAATTTTTATGATCCAATCCTTTTTTTCTATGATCCAATCCATTTAATATCCATTCTATTAAAAATTCAATCCATTTAAAATCCATTTTATTACATCTCGATATCAATCTAATCTACATTTTATATATTTTATGGATTGGATATTCATTCTCGAAATCTAGATTTTCAAAATGGACAATTCAAAATATTCAATCCAAATTTTCACTTTATATTTTTTGTTAGGTTAGGCTAAAGGTTGAGACAGACTAGCCCAAATTTAGTTATATTTGATTGAGTTGTCGTGACCCTGTACAAAATTTGGCCGAATTAGGCCAAATTCTGTCAAGTCGGTCCCGATCGAGATTTGACCAAGTTGGTCCTAGACAAAATTTGGAAGTATTCGACAAAATCTGTCAAATTCTTTGGTGTCAGCCCTATGAACACAAATTTGGATCCACATCCATTATTTGAATCCAAATTGGATGTGGATTAGATTTTCGATAGGGCTGACACCATAGAATTTGAGAGATTTTTTGTCAGGGCCAACGAGGCCAAATTTCAGCATGGGATGAACTTGGATGACTTTCGAACGAATTTCGGTCGGGGACGATGTGACCAAATTTGGGCCAAGGTCGACTTGACAAAATTTTAGTCGAGATCGACTTGACTGGATTCGATTGAATTTTGGTCAGGGCCGATTTTGCCTAAAACGACCAAATTTTGGCCAGAGCCGACTTGACAAATATGGCCACGTTTGGGTCAGATCTTGATCAGTCAAATTTCAGTCAGGGTTGACTCCACTAAATTCATCAGTCGGGACCGACTTAACTGAATATGGCCAATTTTCGATCACAACCGACTAAGTTGAATATAGTCAAATTTTGTTCAGGACTTACTCGATTGAATACAGCTAAATTTGGACTATTGCCGACTCGACCAAATTTTGGTCATGACCAACTCGACTGAATTTGGCCAAATTTAGTTTAGGATCGACTTGCCTAAATATGACCAAATTTCGGTCGTGATCGACTCTGCAGAATATGACCAAATTCAGGCCATGACCAACTCGGTCAAATTTTGGTCGAGGCCAACACGACCGAATTTTGACCAGAGCCGACTCGGCTGAATTCGGCCGAATTTTGGTAGTGGCTGACTCAAATGAATACGGCCAAATTTCGATCGTGACCAACTCATTTGAATACGACCAAATTTCACCCTAGGCTGTCTCAGCCAAATATGACCAAATTTGGGTCACGGTCGACTCGGCCAAATCTCAATCGAGGCCAACTAGATTGAATTCGACCAAATTTTGACTAGAGCCAACTAGGCTGAATACTGCCAAATTTTGGTCATGGTTGTCTCGACCGAATACGATCATATTTTGTCTAGGTCGACTCAGGCCAATGCAGTCAAATTTAGGTCGGGGTGAACTCAACCGAATACTTCTAAATTTTGTCCAGGACCAGCTAGGTCAAATTTCGAGTCGAGACCGACTTGATAGAATTCGGCCAAATTTTTTATAAGGTCACGCCAACTCAATCAAATACGACTAAATTTGGACTAGTCGGTCTCAACTTTTAGCTTAACCTAACCAAAAATATAAACTGAAAATTTAGATTGGATATTTTAGATTATCCATTTTGAAAATCTAGATTTAGAGAATGGATATCCAATTCATAAAATAAATAAAATATATATTAGATTGATATCCATATCCAATAAAATGGATTTTAAATGGATTGAATTTTTAATAAAATACATATTAAATGGATTAGATCATAGAAAAAATAGATTGGATTATAAAAAATAGATTTTTTGCCCACCATTGATTACAATTTTGTGACACATCTCTTCGCATATTGAATGTCATAACAGAAAACCAATAAAAAATATTGTTTGTCAACATTTAAACACTTTTCTAAAATCATCCATGTAATGATAGCAGACATCTGCAAAAGCTTCAAATTATTTTTGTTCCATAAGTTTAGCTTTTCTATTTCCGGTAAAATAATGTTCTTTCTCTTCTTTCGATCAAGAAGAAACTTGAAGAATGATAAATAACAAAGAAGAACCTTAGTTATACTACAACCAGTAAACCAAAGCACCATTATTTTAAAAAAAATCAAGTATTTCAGTACAATAATGTGAGACGTGCAACGTGAGACATGCTACGTGGGACGTTAAAGGTGAGACGTGAGCGTGATATGTGAACCATGGGACGTGATACATGAGATGTGAGACGTAGGACGTGGAACGTAAGACGTGAGAAGTAGAACATGAGACGTAGTACGTTGGACGTGAGTGATGTGTGACGTGAGGCGTGAGACATGAAACATAAGACATGAAACATGAGACATAAGACGTGAGACGTGGAACGTAAGACGTTGGACGTGATACGTTCGACGTGAGACGAAAAACATGAAACGAGAGACGTGAGACGCAGGAGGTGACACGCTGGAGGTGAGACGTGAGACTTGAGAGGTGAGAGGTGAGACGCGATACGTGAGATGTGAGACACAGAACGTGAGACGTGAGACATGAGACATGAGACGTGAGACGTAGGACATTAGACGTAAGACGTGAGACGACGTGGAACGTGAGACATGAAATGTGAGACTTGGGACATGAAACATAAGACGTGGGACGTGGTACGTGCGATGTGAAACGTGAAACGAGAGACGCGGGAGGTGAGACGTGGAACGTTGGACGTGAGACGATGTGGAACGTTGGACGTGAGACGATGTGGGACGTGGGACGTGGGACGTGGGACGTGAGAAGTGAGACATGAGACGTGAGACGTGAAACGTGGGATGTGAGACGACGTGACATGTGAGACGTGATACGTAAGACGTGTGACGTGTGACGTGTGGCGTGAGACATGAGACGTGAAATGAGAGGCGTGACACGTGGGACGTGTGACGTGAAATGAGAGATGTGAGACGAGAGACGTGACACGTGGAACGTGAAACGCGGGATGTGGAACGTGGAACGTGTGACAGTGGACATAGGATGTAAGACGTAGGATGTTGAACGTAAGACGTAAGACGTGAAACGTGAGATGTAAGACGTGAAATGTGGGACATGGTACGTAAGACGTGAGATGTGAGACGTGGGACGTGAGACATGTGACGATGTGGAACGTGGGACGTGAGACGTGAGACGTGGGACATGGGACGTGAAACGAGAGATGTGAGACGTGAGACAAGAGACGTATGACGTGAAACGAGAGACGTGAGACATGAGACGAGAGACGTGACACATGGGACGTGACACGTGTGACGTGAGACATGGAACTTGAGTCGTGGGACGTGAGTCGTGAGACATGAGACATGACACGTGGGACATGAGACATGCGACGTGATACGTGAGAGACGTGAGACGATGGACGTGACACATGGGACGTGACACGTGGGACTTGAGTCGTGGGACGTGGAATGTGAGACGTGAGACGTGTGACGTGGAACGTGGCATGTGAGACATGAAACGCGGGACGTGAGATGTGAGACGTGAGACGTGAGACGTGAGACGTGAGACTTGAGACGTGGGACATGAGTCGTGAGACATGAGACATGACACGTGGAACGTGGGACATGCAACGTGACACGTGAGAGATGTGGAACGTGAGACGTAAGACGTGAGACGTGCGACGTGTGAGGTGAGACGTGCGACGTGCGACGTGAAACGTCCGTAAACACTAAACCTTGAAATTTATATTCATAAACTTTAAAGCTTAAAATTTAATTGAAAATTTTAGAAGTTTAATTAAAGAATTGTTAATGTATCCATAAATTTGTACCAACAAATTTAAATTATACTCTTGTAAAAAAATGTATTAATAAAAAGATATTAAATACATATGAAATTGAAAGAATGAAAATATGAGGGTAAAAGTAATAATTAATGTTTATTTAACACATAAAAATAAAAATTACGAGGATAACAACAATAATTTATATTTATTGAACTCTTAAATGAGCGGAAGGAAATAGAGGATGATCTGAAAAGTTAAACTAAGGATTGGCAAAAAATCTAATTTTCATTATTCAATCCATTTTTGCTATGATCCAATCTATTTAATATCCATTTTATTAAAAATTCAATCCATTTTATTAGATTTGGATATCAATCTGATCTACATTTTATATATTTTATGGATTGTATATGCATACTCTAAATCTATATTTTCAAAATGGATAATCCAAAATATCCAATCCAAATTTTCAATTTATATTTTTGGTTAGGTTAGGATAAAGGTTGAGACGGACTAGCCCAAATTTACTCGTATTTGATTGAGTTGGCGTGATCCTATACAAAATTTGGCTGAATTAGGTCAAATTCTGTCAAGCCGGTCCGATTGAAATTTGGCTCAACTGGTCCTGGATAAAATTTGGAAGTATTCAGTTGAGTTCACCCCAACCAAAATTTGACTGCATTGGGCTGAGTCGACCTAGACAAAATTTGACTATATTCGGCCGAGACAACCGCGACCAAAATTTGGTTGTATTTAGCCTAGTTGGTTCTATTCAAAATTCGGTCGAATTCAATCAAGTTGGTCCTGATTGAGATTTGGTCGAGTCAGCCCGGGCCCAAATTTGGTCGTATTTGACTGAGACGGTCTATGATGAAATTTGATCGTATTCAAATGAGTCGGTCGCAATCAAAATTTGGCCATATTCAACTGAGTCGGCCACGACCGAAATTTGGCCGAATTCAGTCGAGTCGACTCCAGTCAAAATTCGATCGTGTTGGCTTCGACAAAAATTTGACCGAGTTGGTCCTGGCCTGAATTTGGTCGTATTCGGCAGAGTCGATTGCGACCGAAATTTGGTCATATTTAGGCGAGTCGGTCCTAACCTAAATTTGGCCAAATTCAGTCGAGTTGGTCATGACCAAAATTTGGTCGAGTCGGCACTAGCCCAAATTTAGCCGTATTCGGTCGAGTAAGTCCTGAATGAAATTTGACTATATTCAACTTAGTCAGCTGTGATCGAAAATTGGCCATGTTTAATCAACTCGATCCCAACCGACGAATTTAGTGGAGTTAACCCTGACCGAAATTTGAATGATCAGGCTCTGGCCCAAATGTGGTCATATTTGGCCAAGTCGGCTCTGGCCAAAATCTGGTCGTATTAGGCAAAATCGGCTATGGTCGAAATTCAGTCAAATCCAATCAAGTCGATCTCGACTGAAATTTTGTCAAGTCGACCTTGGCCCAAATTTGGTCACGTCGTCCCCGACCGAAATTCGTTCGAAAGTCATCCAAGTTCATCCCATGCTGAAATTTGGCCTTGTTGGCCCCGACAAAAAATCTGTCAAATTCTATGGTGTCAGCCCTATGGACACAAGTTTTAAAAAATTTAATTTGAATTTATTTTTTGAAAAATGGATTTTGGATTTTGAACTTGATCCAAATATTTAGATTTGGATTTAAACTTGATCTAAATATTTGGATCTGGATTTTTAAAAAATTCAATATACTTTTTTTGAAAAAAAAAAAGATTTCGATCGAAAATCTAATCCAATTATTTGGATCCAAAATGGATGTGGATTGGATCATTAAAAATCCAATACACGATCACCCTTATCCCAAGAATTTTCACTCGAAATCGAACCATCACAAGAATTTCCATTTTATAACTGATTTTCCCTTCTGATTAACTTGATTCTTTTTATTCTTAGAGAAGTAGTCAAGTTCACAGTTTGACCTTCCTCCATTAGCAACCTTTCCTCTTATTAAACACACATGAATAAGCAATTTTAAAATGAGCATATTGATGAGGCAAAATATACAAAATATAATGTACCAGAAGGGAATCAGACATGATAACCTCTAAGGTCTTTAGTTGAGTCACATGTCCCTTATGTTCATGATTGATCATGCACTTCCTTTTTCCCAATGAGCGTTAAGGATAAAAAATACATGATAATAGTGTTGGTAAGAGATTTATCAGATGTGATGAATTATTCATCAATAACCTTTAGCAAATCTCTCAAATTGTCATGCTGATCAACATAACCCCGAATACGAGTAGAAAAGTTGGTCTTTATTAATGTCACAAAGAAACAATTTAACTTCTTCTGCTTTTCATAGAGATCAACAACATCTGGAGTGTTGGTCTTAGCAATAACGATGTTTTTAGTTCTCTAATAATGTCCATCCAATCCAGATGGGAAAGAATTTTCTCCTTCCAAAATAAATAATAATATTCACGTATATAAATTAATCATACAACATGTAATTTATATTAACATATATTACGTACAAAATATATATAACACACAAAACATTATAGTACGTACAAAAACGTATACTACCTACATACATGACCTTATAGTACGTACAAAAACATACATAACATACAAAATCTTATAATATGTACAAAACCTCATAGAATGTAGAAAACATTATAGTACGTAGAAAACATTATAGTACGATTTTCTTCAATTTTATATGAAGGAAGTCTTTTATAAACAAGATTTAAAAGGAGCAATCATACGTCAATCCTTAATGAACTCATACAGTAATTCAAACAAAAGGCATTACTTAACAATGAGTAATGTCTTGCATTACATGAGTACACAAAACAAATCTCGGATTCCTATAACGATTTTGACAAAGCCTCGAAGGGTTGTGATACAGATGCTCTGAGATCTTTTATACCCATAACCGTAAAGCCCAACACTGGGTTAGGGTCCTCATCAAAGGGACACATTCAACGTCGATAATATTATGTTTGAATCATGTTTTGCAATACATTAGTACACAAACAAATCAAAGACATTACTTAACTCTCACACCATAAAATATTTCACCTTATATATATATATATATATATATATATATATATATATATATATATATATATATATATATATATATATACTCCTCGTTACTTTAACTAAATCAAAGGTATATTTTTAATTCATCTTCAACCTCAAAATAATTAACACACCCACTATCCAAAATGGTATTAATTGCCATAAGCAAGTAGCAACGTTTTGCATTACATAAGTACGCAAAACAAATCTCAGTTTCTGGATTCTTAGAGCGATTCCGACAAAACCTCAAAGGGTCGCAATGTGATGCTCTGAAATCTTTTGTACCCATAACAACAAAGTCCAATAGTGAGTTAGCATCACCTCATCAAAGTGACACCTCCAACGTCGATAATATTATGTTCGATATCAAACACAGGAAAGACACAAATAATGAATCATAACCATGACAAATTAAAAAACAAGACAAATATATTTAACCTTAGTCTGATACCAAATGTAAAACTAATGCGGAAGAAGCATTAAGGACTAACATTCAACCATTGCCACTATCATGAGAATCCTTTAATGTGCTTTTTCATTTCAAGCCCTCACTCTCTTACTTTGATAGTATAGTGTACGGTAGAAGAGAGCAGATTTGATGACCTAAAGCACATACGACATGTGAAACTTACGTAATTCTCTGCTTATCACACAGTAATTGTCATAATAAATTGTTGTCAACTCTATAATATTACAGTATCATAAACTATACAACAACTACAGAGTAATTAACAAATGGACCATATCTATAAAATTAATTGACGATGTGAATATCTCATATTATTTCACATATCACATACTTGAAAATTTATTTTTGAACCGTTTCTACAAATTATATTTTCTCAAAAACATCTAAATATTAATTTTGTCTCTATTTTCAATAAGTTTGTTAAATTCAGTTCTAATATATTTTTTTAATCTGATCCAATTTTTATAGACATTTTTTTTAAAATTGAAAAATTAAAAAATTAAAATTTAAAACTAGTTAAAAAAATCCACAAAATACCTATAGCCGCCATTATTCATTATTTGTTAGATTGAAATATCGTTAATAAAAATTAATAATTTTAAAAAAAATTATCGAATATTAAGATTAAATTGTAAAAAAAATAGAATCAAATTAAAAAAACTAAATAAAAGTTAGACCAAATGAATATTTAAACTTAAAAAAAAAGTGATTTTCATATTTTTTGGTTGTTTGAATATTGGTTTATCTGTCTTGTTGACTTTGCTGTGTATCTTTATTTTTCAATTTGCATTTTATATTTTAAACTCATATAAAAAATATTAAAAATTACATATAATTTAGTATGTATCATCTGTTAATCAATTTAAATGATTTTTTATATTACAAAATTTAGGAAATGTTAGTATATTTTATTTCACTTACGATAGTGAAATACTATATGAGTAACAAATTTCCAACCTATACACTACGTGAGGACACATTAATTCCTTGCATATCTTTCTACTTGAATTACTTATCTTTGCTTCCTTACACCCTAGCATCTACCACCATCTCCTCTCTTAGAGCAAGAAATTTGGTCCCATCCATTATATATTCCATTTTTTTTTTCAACCAACTTATATACGGTACAAATGAAGTGTTCTACCATGTTATATTGTTTTTTTTTTTTCTAAAAGTAAAACTTTTTTATTTTTAACTCAAGAAAATTGGATTTTTATCATGATTTTGCGAAAACTTTGGTAAAAACCATTCTCGGCAGCATGATTTCTTGATAATTTATAATTAAATCAAACAAAAAAGATATGTTTATTCAACTTCCGATTTAAAAAGAATAATTGAAAAGAACTTTGTACCAATTATATCCTAATAGTAACTTCATGACTCCTTCCTTTCCCTCTATCTATCCATCTATATCTATATATATCTATATCTATATCTCTCTATATATATATATATATATATATATATATATATATATATATATATATATATTATCAAATTTATCCATCATAATAGAAGTCATAAATTAATTATATGGATAAATAAGTATAGGGTTGACCCTATTGTTGTTCATCACTTCCAATGGTGGCAAGCTTTGGCATAATGCACTTCTCAAACCATTTTTTAGCTTAGTCATTAATGTGCATAAAGAATACAATTCTCTCACTCCAATTTTCTTAAAATTTAAAGACTAACACAAATCTTAGTAATTAGAGAAAGTATATTGTGCCAATTCAACAGCGGAAAGGTATAATACATTGACACCCATATACTAAAAGTATCATCTTGACAACTTAAAATAATAAGATTTTAACTAAATTTATTTTATTTTCTAATTTAAATTTTCATTATTATATTGTTAAATTGGGTGGTAAAGTATATATTGTAGAACAATATATTTTTAGTTTATTTTGATATTTATAATTTAACAAAGTTAATACTCATTTGACATATTATAACATAAATATCACTTAAATAATTTTTAATTACTTGGATTCAATTCGATATTGTATTTAAACATATTAAAATCAAAGCACTATTTTGATGATATGTGAAATGAAATGAGATTATTCCTTTCTTAAAATTCAATATGAACAAAAGGGTGACAATAAATAGGTTAAAATACTTCGTTGATCCTCGTTTTTGTAGCAAAATCTTAATTTGGTCCTCGTATTTTTATTAGTCTCAATTAGGTCCTCATTTTTGTAAATTAGTATCAATTAGGTCCTTTCCGTTAGTAGAAAACTAACACCGTTAAGTAGGTACCACGTGTCAGCTTCTCGTTTTTTTGAATTTTTTTTTAAAATTTTTTAATTTTTTTTTTAAATATTTATGTCACGTGTCACTTCTGTAATGTGCCACGTGTCAATCTAATATGGTGACACGTGCCAAATTAATGTATGAATCTCAATTTGGTCCTCATATTTGTTAATTTGATTTGATTTCAGTCCCAAATTTTTTTAAAATAATTTTAATTTCATATGCTCCAAATTTAGAACAAATTTAATTTTTTTATAAATGTAATGATGATACTTTTATTACAAGTGATATTTCTATTACATATTTTTAACAACATTTAATTTATTTAAATTTATATTTTACATTAAACTTTATTTAAATTTTATTTTAAAATTATAAATATATAAATTAATAAATTTATATTCGAAATATTTGTATAATATTCAATATCAACAATATTTTAGAGTTGGCTTAAAAATAACAATTTTATAAATTCAAATTTAAAATTTTAAAATAATTTTATAAAAAATTAAAATAAATATATTTAAAATTTTAATATTAAATATAATTAATATTATTAAAATATTTAATAAAAATATCAATTTTAATAAAAATAATCATAACATTATATAAAAGTAAAATTTGGTCTAAATTTGGAGTGCCCGAAATTGAAATTTTAAAAAAAAATTAGGACTCAAATCAAATCAATTTAACAAATATGAGGACCAGATTGAGATTCATACATTAATTTGACACGTGTCACCATATTATATTGACACGTGGCACATTACAGAAGTGACATGTGACATAAGTATTTTTTTTTTAAATTCAAAAGAAAATTCAAAAATTCAAAAAAAAATTCAAAAAAAAAAAATCAAAAAAACGAGGAGTTGACATGTGGCACCTACTTAACGGTGTTAGTTTTCTACTACCGGAAAGGACCTAATTGATACTAATTTACAAAAATGAGGACCTAATTGAGACTAATAAAAATACGAGGACCAAATTGAGATTCTGCAACAAAAACGATAACCAACGTTCTATTTTAACCTAATAAATAATGTTTTAAGGTAGTTGCAATGATTATAATGAACAAGGAGGAAGGTGCAACATCCATAAAATTTGATCTGAGATGTGTTTGTGTGCAAGTACAGTACTTCAGTACTCATCACCTTTTAAGTAGTCTCTATCCATGTTCCACGTTCTTACTCACTAATTACCATTTGTGTCTGAACTAAAATGCTATTATTTATCACAATTATGTTTATAGTTTTTTTTTTTATTAATGAGTTTGATTATAACAGAGAAAAAAAATAACAAAGTTATTTTTAACATCAAAAAACCATACTGATCCACTGATAATAGATGTTAACCAAAACTGATACCATAATTTATCCAACAGGACCTCACGTGGGTTTTGACTTCAAAAGCATAGAATTATTTTTCTTCCAATTGACGTGCGTTTCTCTTTTGCTTTTGCGGCATACTAACTTTTTTTTTCTCTCGTGCTAAGTTGTGATAAAGAAGGTTATTCTCACTGGCCAGAAATTCAAAACAGTAGTTGGGAAAAAGGCTGTTATATTCCCTTTTTACAGTCACATTCTATGTATTTGCACCAAGTACAGAATATTAAGATAAGACAAAAAATGGTGAGTGATGGATTGAATAAAAATTTGAATAATTTGATATAGTGCTGATATTTAATTAATATTGGGGCAGTTTTTATTTCCACAGCAGTATGGAGAAAAGGTAGCTATTTATATATGTTATAGATTTTAATTTTAAAATAGGAGGAGGTGAGGGGTAGGTTTAAAATAACATTTTGTATAGTGTATATAGATTCCATAGAACGATATTATTATTATTATAATTATTAGCATGTTGTATAGGGTGATGCATTTAGTTTATATTTTAACTGTAGGAACCCTAATCGTTGTCTATGCCTCTTCATTTGTCGGCATCAAATGCAAATCCACGCTGGAATGGATGCTTCACACACTCATAGGATAAAATGCGAATTATAAAACGAAACTTCTTCTTCATACCTGAATTAAACAAATAGGACATTTACGTACCCGTGAACCAACAAACGAAATCCGTGGTAGAATTGAATGAGTCTAATTGTTTAGTAAAAGTTAAAAAGTTGTATAATACAAGAACAAAAGGTTATAGTTTTATTATCTTTTAAAGTTTTGAATTAAATGTGATGTATTTCATTTAAGTTGGAATTAGACTTATATCTTATTTATGTTGTGTTTTTTTTGTGAATCTGTTCTTGAAAAAGATTCATAAGTAATATCATAACTAAAAGTTTATCTTGAATTGATTGACGATTTAAACAAGTTCTTATATTGAAAATTTTGTTAACAAAATGTGAAACAAATGTGTTCTGTTTAAAAGAATGACGGTTTAAGTAAAGGATACTCGTAGTTAGTTCAAGGAGAAATATACCAATCTCATTGAGTAAATATGAGAAAATTTAATCTCATATAAGGATAAATAATCTTCAACTCATTGTCTTAAAATCGAAGTAATGTCAATCATTTATATATATATATATATATATATATATATGTTGTACTCAGGTTTTATTGGTGATATATTTCCATGATAATCCTTGTTAAAATTCATGTATAAGAGAAAGAAAATGTATGAAGTTATAAAAAGGACATTAATTATCAATGTAGAAGAAATCACATAGTATTATACTTTTAAATAAATAATTAATTCAGATGAAAAATATTATTAACTAACAATGCATCTTTATTAAAATAAATAGTTCATTTAATTGATAAAAGATAAAATCTATTTTGTCCTGATAAGTATATTATTAAGAATTATTTAAGCGGGTTATTTGTAATTATCACCTGTTTGTACTAAAATGGTCAAATAATAGTAAATTTCGTTTTAATTAAAATCTCAATGACAGAATATTATTTAATTCGGTCTGAATACTAAAGTTTAAGTAGAGACAAAAGGTTTTGTGGTTCAAATTGCAAGAATGTGAATGATGCATATAACTTATGATTACCTACTGTCTATTAATATATGTTGTTCAATTAGTGTTAGCAATAAAATTAGTTCTACTAATCTGTGGTGGTAGTTAATTCCCTTTCCATGTTTTATTCTTCTTTTGTTTCTTATACATGTGTGCTTTCTTCTCTAAAGCATGCTCATACATATACATATACATATACATATATATATATATATATATATATATATATATATATATATATCCACAGTTGATAATGCTCTTTCTGATATTATTTCCTTCTCACTGGTTGTTCTTGAATCCTTCTTTGTGGTTCCTTTTTTTCTTTTTTTTTCTTTAAATACCTCATACCAAATAAAACCTATGGATGATAATTAGGGTCTGGTCTGTCGGGTCGGCCCGCAGGCCCACGAAAAAAACGCGGAGTGGGTCAAGGTAGTAAGCTTGTAGGCCTGCAGTGGCTTAATCCGCATAAGCCCGTAGTCCACGCGAGCCGACCTGTAAGCTCGCATAAAAATTAAAAAAAAAACTTATACTTGTGTATATTAATTATTTTTTTTATGAACTCTTGCATTAACTTTTATATATATATATATATATATATAAAAGTTTAAAATTTGGTATTCAATCATACAATTAATATAATAACACAAAATATTTTTTTTTATGTATAGTTAGTAATTATTAAGACTATGCTAATTAGGGATGTCGACGGACGGATAGGGTGTGGATAATAGCTTTCCTATCCTAGGATAAATATCTACTTCGTATCCGTATTCATATTTGTCGGATATACATTATACATGTATTCACATAATTTTTTAATATCAACGAGTACCCGCGGGTATTTACAGAAAATAAAAAATAAAAATAAATATTTAACAAAATATTTTAATCATAAATTCAAATAAAATACAATACATAACATTCATAAATTTTAAACAAAGTTCAAATAACCCATTTAAATAGTGTTGAATGACAATTTACAAAGAAATGATTTTTTTTTAAAACTAATTGATAAAAAATAACTCATTCAAATTCAATATGTTAATATTTTAATCATGTATTTTTTATAATTTAAATTAAAGTATAGCGGGTACGAATATCCATGGGTACAAATACTATGATACCCACCCACACCGTTAACATGCAGGTACTAAAAATACATGTACCCATTATCCACGAATATACATTTATAATATCCATTTTCTACCCTTTGCAGGTTTTATCCGTGGATACCAGCGAGTACATATTTTTTTTAACATCTCTAATGTTGACCATATTATTCTAATTCTAAATTATCTTTAATAGATATTTAATTAAAAATATTTAAATTTATCAATAATTTGAAAGGTGATTTAAACCATTTAATATTATCATAAATTATTCATATTTTTATGTGGGGTAACATAATATTTGACCTTGTTAGTTTTATTCGTACAAATTAGTTTCTTATCCGTGGTGGTAATATGATGTGAACCGGGCGGATATGATACAAGTAGTAGCTTTCACATATCTTACCCATGAGATAAATATTCATTTCGTACCCGTTTCTATATCAGTGTGAGTATATGTTATACGAGTACTCGCATATTATTTTAATATGCACGAATATGTACGAGTATCCACGAGTATTTACAAAAAAAAAAGTTTAAAATATTTAACAACATGTTTTAACTATAAATTCAAATAAAATACAATATATACTATTCGTAAATGTCAAATAAAGTCCAAATAACTCATTTAAAAAGTGTTGAATGACAGTTCACAAAGAAATAAAGATTTTTTTAAACTAATTGATAAAAAATAACCTACTCCAAGTCAATGTGTTAATATTTTAATCATTTTTTTAATTTTTTGATATTTAAGTTAGAGTATAACGAGTAGGGGTATCCACGGATACAAATATTATGATATTTGTACTTACTTCATTAACATGTATAACTTGTGCTCATTACTCGCGATTATTCATTTACGATATCAATTCACAATTTCTTACCTGTTACAGGTTTTATGTGCGAATACCTGTTTCTACGAATTTTATTTGACATCTAGTAAGATGAAAAATGTACTTTTGAATTTTTTTTATTAGAATAACTACAATGAATTTTTTGTAGCGATTATTTAATGCATATTTGGATTAAAGTTTATAAATACAACTGTTAATGAAATTGTTCTCTAAAATCGTTAGATAAAAGACGAGTTTATTCTAATGTGATCATGTTTAGACGTTTTTTTACTTAAAAATCTGTTGATAAAATGAAATTTATTTGAATAATACTGATTAAATCACTTTTAATTAATACTCTTGTTGAATAAATACTACCGAACAAAAATTAATTTTCAAAAGAAACTCATATTTTGTTTGTTATATTGAAATTTATTTATGCTAAAAGGTTCTCGATACCGTAGTCCTTAAATACTGACAAGAGACTCTATATTACTAGCAGAAATCAGGGATTTAGAAGGAAAAACAGACATGACCTGTTTAAAGGTGATAGATTTTTCATTCCATGCGTTTCTTTACTGAAAAGGTTATGGGTTTTTAATATTGGTATAAGGAAAAAGTGGAACTTTACCAAAAAGTGGCTGTAGTTTAGTGGTAAGAATTCCACGTTGTGGCCGTGGAGACCTGGGCTCGAATCCCAGCAGCCACACTACTGTTTTTTTTTTTTTAATTTCAATTTTTTTCTTTTATTATTCAACTCTCTGACTAATAATGTCTGTGTCTTCGAATATATGACTGGGAGAAGCACAGAGAGCAAGGAAGGTAGTAGAATGGGCGGCGATGAGGGCGAACAAGGATGGCGTTACACATGGGAAGCACAGTCGCATGTCCCAACGCTGCGTTTAATGGTCTTCCCCAACGACAAAACCCTAAACCCTTCTCTCCATTGCCACGACCTCGCCATCAACCTTCACTCCTCACACTCTTTCCTCACTCTCACAACTTCCTCCCTCTCCCTTAGGGTTCCGCTTCCAGCCGTCTTGCTAGATGCCGACTCTCCGGTAACATTCCGCCCACTTTCCGACCACATTGAGGTCAAGCTCCTCCTCCTCCTCCCCGTCGACCACCCTATCCTTTCCTCCCTTCACCCTTCACCAACTCCCCTGCCGGACCCTCTCGTATCAGAATCTGGTAATGTCTAAATGTTGTTTCGGATTATTCATTCATGACTTTTAAAATTTTGTTTAACCTTCTTTTTTTAACGTTTGTTTAATAACTTGTGCTTATTTTCCTGTTCCTGTTTTGTTGCAGATGTGAAAAAATTGTCTTCTGCTGGAGAAGTTGACTTTTACTGTAGAACTTGCACCTTCAAGTTGACCGAAATTCCTCTCAGGTAGCATGTCATTATTTGATTCTGCTTTTTCTTAGAAATACATAAATTTAGCCTTAAACACTCATAGAGGAAGAAACTAGATAGAAACAAATACTTACCTGTACATAAACTAAATCTAATTATCTTGTTGGAGATTTTAGTTTTTTTCATTTTCTCATATTTTCTTCTGATATATACACAGGCAGAAAAATTTATGTAAATATAGCTATACTTTTTTCTTTTTGAAAACGTGAAACTATTTATGAATTACAGGTACTTCAATTTGCTTCACGTGTTTGCCGATACCCATACTCTAAGATACTTTATCTATAGATGAAGTATCCAAACCTACGAATCACCACCTATACTATTATTTGTTTTATGTATATGATGATATGATGCTGCTATTTTTTAATATATCATCCATACATGTTGGTGAAGTATCCACGTTTTAAAGCATTTATGTGCGATAAAGTTACAATAAACATATAAGTATCCGTAATATAGAAATAGACATTGTTTCTTCATAGATCAAGGAGGGAAGATGTACTCTTTATAGATTATTTTAAAGAAGTAATTTGATTGATAGTGTTATTCATATATGTAAGTAGTAAACATAATTCATTTTTAATAGTGTTATTCATATATGTAAGTAGTAAACATAATTCATATTTGACGGTGATTTATAATTTTTTATTTCAGCAATGTCTAAAAAATGTGATTTTAATTTGGATTTGTACCGTTTCAGTTATATATTTGTTGTCTTTTGATGAATTTTTATACACTTCTGAATATGTATTTTGCAATATCATATCATCTTAGTTTAACAACTCTATCGCCTTTATTGATATGCTTTTCATGTGATATGCGCCGTCTGCATTCTACCTCCAAACAATGGGTAGTATCATTGAGAGGTCATACTTATGTCACACATGGTTGATTGATATATTAGTTGATTTTTTTTATAGAAAAGTTAATGTTCTGGTAAGGATAGGGTCATGGGCTAATGGTTTTCTTAATGTTTTTGTTCCTGAGGTTTAGTTTGATATTTGTTTAGGAATTTTGTTGAAATGCCATCAGTGAATTGGAGAGAAGTGGCTGACAACTGGTTTGGGGCTTGTTGTTGCTCTTTTGGAGGAATAAGTGAGAAGATGGTGATGAGGTATGTCAGTTCATATACATGCATGCCGGGGGTCTGTCTATTAACTTCTGCTTCAGTCACTATTTGCAAGGATGATCTTGTGGAATATAATTTTCCAGAAGGGTGTGCAAAGCAAGAGTGTACTTCTGTAGCAGAAAACCCCAGAGATGATGGTATTGTCAAACTCTTAAGGAGCTGTGAATTGAATGATGAAAGGACTTCAACTTGCAGTGATGATGAAAGAACTTCAACTTGCAGTGATGATGAAAGAACTTCAACGTGCAGTGATGATGGAGGAGTGAACCTTGCTTTTGATAGCAATTATAGGTTTGAACGCTCTGAGGATGAGAAGCTTTCTATGAAATTGAGAAGTGAAGTTGCAAAGAGTAAACCTGATTGTGGTCATTTCTCTGATTCGCATCCAGATTCAAATGGCACCAAAGATGTCACGGAAATTCCGAGTTGTTGTGCTCATATGAAAAACAATCTTGGGGATGAAGACAGTGAGCATCATTCATGTGGAACTGCTGGAAGGGAAGGAATGCCAACAGAGACCCTGGAAATTCTGGGAAATCAAAAGACTTTGCTCAATGGTTTTCTTGAAGATATTTTCATGGCTAGATTATCGAATCTTACAAAGGATATTGATTGGCGTGAATTTACGTGCCCTCAATGTGCGTCTATAATTGGAGCCTACCCATGTTGTGAGGGGCATACACCTGTAGATGGAGGAGTACGGCTATTCAAATGTTATATTTCAACCTGTTTGCCAGTTGGAGGATCTGAGGACATGTTCAGGTTAGCATAGAATGAATGAATTCACTGTGTCTTAATTCCTTCTATACAAGAAAGAAAAAGGTGCCATGTTTTGTGCCATTATAACTCAGTTGCAGTTGACTACGAGGAAATAGCTCTGCTGAAACATGTATGCTTCTAGGATTTGTTTTAGTGAAACGAATGTCTCGATGGATAATTTGACTTGTCCAGTCAACTAATTCGGGGAATGCTAAGAGAACTAATGAAATTGATTGACATTAATTGGTTAGTAGAAATTTATATTGGGGAAAAAAAGGTGTTGAGTATTTCTTTCATACATGCCTCGGTGGGAAAGACGTGGCAGTGACTGTAAATTGTCAACAATTTTATGTTCGTGCACTATATAAATATTTTCATGGAAGTAAAATTAGTATCGCTCATAGTAAGACAGATTTGTCTATATTCCTTGGAAGGTGGAACAATATTATAGTACTTCCATAACAGTGTGTGCGTAGACTTTACCATCTAATACCATGCATTTATACACGAAAGTGTTCATAGTCTTGATATTCTTGAAAACAAAAGGTTGTAATAAATATATTATAGGCCAAAGGCAAAGTGAAAGCTGTCTTCCTTGCTGATTCTTCTTGATCCAGTGAACGAGCATAACTGTACGCATGCTGTCTATTCCAGACCATAGCTATTCTATTACATTTTTTCTGCAAGGTCTCTCCGGTACTTTTTTGATATGTAATTTAAGCCAGAGAAGGGTTATATTGTTTTTGTTGCCAAGGAGGCCTTGAAAGCTCAGAAGGATTATATTTTGATGTCTGTTTGTTAAATACGGATATACCCTGGATAAATTGTAACGCATTATATTTGTCAACAGCAAATATACATTGGGCAAAATGTTTGCAAATCGGTTGATGGAGTGTGCAAATGACGAATCATTATTTCGGTTTGTGATTAGAGATCTAACAACCAAAGCCCCAGTTCTACAAATCATTCTTTTGAATCCAGATACTTGGTCTTGTTCTGGTAATTGTTCTGGTACAGAAGACAAAGAGTCAGTTCATAAACTGAAGTTACAGCCAATCATCAAAGTGCTTTATTCTGACTTCCACAATGCAACAGAATCTCAATCAAGGTCAGTTATGAAACTGTATATTTTATCATGATAATCCATCAACTTGAGAAATATAATATGTAAAGAATTTTCTTTCCATTGTTCTTTTTTGGTTTGAACTTTAGAATTAGCTTTGCTTTTGTTTTTCTTGATATTCTCCATGTTTGATTACGAGATGCTTGGACTCATTTCTGCCCTTTATTTTGAAATAAGCTAAAATAAGGAGACAATAATTAAAAATAAATAAATAAATATTGTTTTGATTAGAAACAGGTTGGAATAATGATTTGTTTTCCCATTAACTTTTAATAATCTATGGGTTCATCCACAATATATCTATTGATGAATTGCTTCCTGAAAATTTGAACAATTCGTGCAGGATTATAGAGGAATGGGCAACAAAGAATTCGGCGGAAAGCATTTTCATGTCGACTCGTCAGACACAAGAATTGGTGGGATTGTTCAACTCAGCAAAAGAGTTATATCCACCTTCATGTACTTCCTTCCAAGGTTTAGTTTTGTCATCTTTGCAATGGTAGTGATATATTCATGACCTAATTTGGCAACCAAAGTTAAATAGGGCTGAGCCCTTGAATGCATGATTCAAGTTTTATATTGTATGAAGGAAAACTCCATTTTATAGCTAGAATTTACTTGACAGAATAGGATCCAGAATGATATTGCTCATGACTTTTTGGATAGATGAATGGCTTCAATGAGAATTTTTTCTTATCCATAAGTTGTTGTAGGTTAAATTCTGTTAAAATTATTTTGGCTGCGTATCACGACATTACTAGTGTTGATGCGGCCGAACCAGTTTTAGACAGCATCGGAGCTGTTAAACAACTCATTCAAATGAAGGCAAGAGACTTCTGTATTATTGTAGTCTTCATAATTTGTATTAAATTATTTTGAAGCCTAATTATCGCATCACTGTCAATAATTCTAGTAATGACAGCCCATTTATTGACCAATTTTAAAAATATTTAAGTGTATGGACAATCTTCATATTTATAACTAGTATGGATACGGATTGAGTAACAACTTACCCCTCCTTTTGTATTTCCTGAGGTTAGAAGTACCGAAAACTGATTTCATCCTTTTCTTATAGTTTTTATTACCAATAAAATTATCTTTTTAATATTTCCGAAATGATTGAAAATTTGTTTTTAATTAGTCTAAAATCTGCCTAAGACGGACTCTCTAGGCTTAGGAGCTTGTCCACATCGTGACGCACTCTTTAACCTTGAGCTAATTTAGGCCTAAAAGCTTAGGAACTCGATCACATCCTGATAAGATATGAAGTATAATAAAAATAAAATACAAACCCTTTTTTTTTATATAATTTCTACATGTATAACAAAACTGGAATGATTTTAATCAGTTTGTTGTCCATCAACATCAAATGCCAACAATAGTTATTTTAGGAAAGTACCATACCCACAACTTCCAAACATTTTCAAAACTTATATTTAATCACGTTAGCAAAGTCACAATTTACAATTGTTGTGTCGTTGATTGGGAGCACTTTAGTTTATCCAGGCCATGATTGGATTAATTTGAGGAGTAGTCTTCAATTTCAAAGTTATTACAAAATTGATTGCAATTGGTTTCAGATATGGAACTTACATTTAATTCATCTTCATAAAATAAGTTTGTAAGTTATATATTATAATTTTGCATATATATATATATATATATATATATATGATTTTGAAATCAGTGTTATTTTTAATATGCTTTTTATGTCAAGATATTAAGTATGAAAATAGATAAAGATATGATAAGGAGTACTACAATAAGCTTAACAAACTTAAGAAAGTTAACTTAATTTATAAGGTCAATTTAATATGGTATTAAATTTATTGAGAACACATCCTAGTTAAGTTTGTTATATCCGTTGTGTGACATACTCACTCAAGATGTTTAATCTTCTACATGAAATGATGTATTCAAGATTTCATGTAGAATAGAAATACAACCAAATTATAATAAATTATAATGTATAAATAAATACAAATTTTACATTAATCACTGATTTTATGATATAAAGTTAGACTTTTATTTCATAATAAGATATTAAAGCTTATTTATCAAGATATTGAGACTCGTGTCATTTTGCTATTATGTTTATTTTAGTTTTACTCATAAGGTATAATCTTTGGTGTAAAGAATGTGTTAAAAAATTTATATCAATTATAATATATAAATGAGTGCAAAATTGATTTATAAATTAATTTTTTGATGTTTAATTAACTTAAACTTTATTGTTTTAAATTTTAGATACCAAACTTTATAATTTATGTAAGTAATTGAAAATTCATAAATAAATAAAAATTATTCTTTATTACGACTTTATTAATATCTTTGTTGACGAACAAAAAAAAGGTACAACCATTTAATATTAAATACTAAAATTATACTTGTTGAAAATGAAGAAGAATCACGGTTTTAGAAGTGGAAACACTAAGGCTAACTTTATCACGTTTTTCGAGAGAAATAATACACTTTATTATAATTAATAAAAAGAGACCTACTGTATTTTTATATTTTTTAAAATGTGATAATGGTAGTTAAACTAAATAATTGATAGTTTGTGGTAAGTTACTGGAGCAAGTAAATAATTTGAAATGTGCAAATAAAATTATGAGAGAAATAAACAAAATAATTATTATGAAAGTAAAATATGATATGATAAAAAAGTATAAATCAAAATTCTTGAGTACTTGATTTTTTAGTATCTAGCAAACGTTTAAGAACAAAAACATATTTTACATATCATTTTCATCGTGATAACCTTTATTTTTTGAATAGAAAAAAAATCGTAACACATTTGCAAATGAATGGAATGCTTGAAGTGCTACAGTGACATCTTTTACATCGTTAAAAGATGAATGTTTATGTATTTTACTATGTTTTTTTTTTCTTTTGTTGTTGTTATCTCCTTCTTCTTCTGTCATTATTTACAATTAGTAGTGAAAATACATGGTAATAAAAGTAATAAAATTGATGTTATTATAATTATAAAATAAATATATATATGTATATATATATATATATATATATATATATATATATATATATATATCAAAATAGAAAATTTATTTTATATAACAGTATAAAATTTAAAAATAATTATTTAAAGGATAAAAAGAAAAAAAATGTATATATTAGAATAAGAAATCTCTTTATATAATGGTTTATAGACGATAACATCTTTTAAATTGGTATTTTACATTGTTAGGAAGGAATGTTTATGTACTTCACTAGAGTGTGTTTTCTCTTTGATTGTTATCTCTCTTTTTATAATGACCAGTTGAAACTATCGACCCTTGTAACAAAATATGACAAAATAATCGTTATCATAACAAGATCATTGTTACCAAATCAGTACAAATAAAACTAAAAATTTCAACCCATTCTCTACGGGCATTTTACACGGTCCAACGGGTCGAATGATTTGAATAGAAGCGAATCCAGGTGAATTTGCGATTGTGCCCAGAACGGAACCTTCGCCAACGCCTCCAAGGTGTCTGCATCAAGGTCACTGAGAAAAATTCTCTGAAACGACGACAATAAACTATCGAGTTGCCCAGGCATTCGCAGGCAACCCCCAAAAACCCTCTGAATGCCGTTTTCTCTGTCGCTACCCATGTCTTAGGCTCGTCTCTTAGATGTAGATTTTCACTGACACCACCTCACATCGCCTTCCCCAAAATCCCAATCAAGAACCAATCCAAAAATGCGTTGCTCGATGGCGTTCGCCGTTTTATGCCTAGGTGTGTCTATCGTTTACGTCACGCCATTATCTCTGTCTCGTTAAAACCAATGCCGTTTTTTACTTCGGTTTATTTCAGGCGTGCTTTTGCAGATACCATGGATGGCTTCAGTTTCGATACCGACTTCTAATTGCTACGCTTTCGACAATTCAAGTCGCTTAGTTGATTTCGTATCCTTCATTCCAATTGCATTTTTATATTCGTAGTCGTAATTGTGTAGTTGATTCGTTGATTTAGGTTTTAGTATAATGATGGCTCGGTTAGTTATGCTTTTGTTTTTGCTTAACTGGTTAATTAGAGTGGCTGGAGTGGTTACCTTTTCGAGTATGATCAACAGGTAATGCTCTGACTGTTATTTTTGCCTATATGAATGATATTGTTTGTGTTCAATTTTAGACCTGGACATGCTGCTGAGTTCTTCACTGTGTTGATGCAGCAAGGCTCTGACCTGATCGTACGATTCTGCAAAGATGTGGAGAGTAGATCACAAACGGTAGTGCATGCCACCATGCTTTCATTATCATGTGATCTAATTCTTCACCTTTCCCTCCTTGTGTAGAGTATTGTGTTTTCTGAGGAAGAACTTGCTTGTTCTCTTGCATCTTATAATCCTCTGGTATAATTCGCTTCAAGCACTTATGGAACCATGTCTGAAGAATGTAAAGCATATTTAATTTAACTTGGCCTGGATTATTACTGTAAGGCTTAAAAAGATAGCGACATAAATTCATTGATTTATCCATTCATATCGTACACAGTTAACTCACAAGTTGCTTATATGTTCTACTGATAGGTATCTGAGTTCAACCTATTTATCTTTGCTTTTCTTGACAAGCTGGGGATTGAATAGACTAATTTTAGTGGCTACTGTTTGTGTTTCTGGTCGTGTTTATTTTTTGGCGTGAGGTTTTAACATGTTACAAAGGGATAATGACACTTTTCTACTGTTGCATTTTTTGTTTCTATTTCCTTCTCTTCCATCCGCTGTTTTTAGAAAATGGTCGTAGGATGATCTCATGGGATCTTTATTCGCGTCTGTCATTTTTTATTATTATTGTTATAATATTGGAAATAAGGAGTTAATCTTGTATAATCAAGAAAATTAGAATAAGGAACTTATCCTATATAATAAAAAAATGTAAATTATGTATGTATTCTTAAGAACATTTTTATTTATTTCCGTATCATACCTCTTTTTTATTAGAGGATATCAAATTTCTTCTATTTATTACGTTGATTTTTTTTTTCTCATATAGATAAGGTACCCTTGCTGTTTTATTTTAGGTCTATGTTTTCTCTCTTCCTTATATTTAACATGGTATCTAGAACATTTTTCAAAACTGAATTGGCCTAGTAGAGCCATGGCGCCGAGAGGAGTATTTGTTCTGTGAACATTTTTTCCATGTTCTTTTTGACTGATCTAATATATTCTCCTAAAGCTTTTCTTTTTATATTTTCTGTCTTCCAAAATTTTTGAAAAATAAAATGTCTTCCAATGCCACATCAACCTCCAAAATAGATTCACCCATCTCTTCTAACCATATTGTGAGTATTAAGAAGATTGATGAGTCTAATTATTCCACTTCCACTTGTTCCTACATTCTCGGTTGATCCATCTCCAACAACAGTTGAAGATTTTATCAAAAGTGTTATACGTAGCAATCCACTAGTAACACTACTTGAGTTGCACATACAAGTTGTTATTAGTAGAATATTAAGTGCAATACAAGAAGTTGTTAGAAGATTTTAAAGATGTCTCTGTAATTATTACTATAGGGTTAGAAGTCTCTATATATAGAGGTTGATGTACTGTTTCACATTAATTATTTCTTTCATATTAATCCTTTCAAGTTGGTATTAGAGCTCTCGATCATGGGAGTCCTGCTTCGTCATTTCTTCTTTACCATCTTATTTACCTTAGGTGCACCCATTTCCTCTGATAATTGTGGTTGCCTGAAGTGCACTCAACTAGTGATTCTATCATTCTTGCCCTAGTCTTTGTGTATTGTTGTGTATTGTTGAGCATTTTCGAATTGTCATCCAACAATTTTGAATGATATGAAGTGATGTTGATTATTCTCTATTCTATTGTCATTCTCCACACGAATGTATCTATCTCATTGGATGACATTGTTGTCACAAATAGTGAGTAATATGGAGGGTATTGTACAACTAAAACAATATCTTGCTCAACAGTTCGAAAAAAAAGATCTTGTGCATATAAGGCATTTCCTTGATATAGAAGTGGCACAATCCAAGGATGGTGTGGTCATATTTCAAAGAAAATATGCTCTCAATATTGTTAGAAGAAACAAGAATGATAAATGCTAAACCTATAGACACCAATGGACCCAAATATCAAACTTGTACCTTTCCAAGGTGAACTCTATTCTCATCCTAAGAGATATAGAAGGTTTTGGTAAGCTAAATTACCTCATTGTGTCCTATCTTCACATTGTCTTCACAATAAGCATAGTAAGTCAATTTGTAAACTTTTCTTATCGAGACCATTGACATGCAATGGTATGGATCCTCAAGTATATTAAGAAGGCTCTTGGAAACGACCCCATTTATGATGATATGGGAAATACTCAAATTCTTAGGTATTCTAACACTGAATGTGTAGGGCAACCAAACAACAAACCTCCACTTTAGGATATTAAGTTTTTATTGGAGGTAATTTAGTATCATGGAAACGTAAGAAACCAAATATTGTGACAAGGTCATGTTGATATTGTTGAAATAATTATTAAATTTATGTTAGAGTAATTATTAAGTCTAAAATAGGGAGCGGTGTGTTGGGAACTACTTCCAGCTGTACTTATGAGTCTAGTGCACTCTATGAGTTGTACCTAGGTATTTGAGGCAGTCTTTTGATCTTTCATCTTCCATTGTATCAGTTTTTATCATTATAAATAGAAGGTTATGAGACGGATCTATTAAGACCCTCCAATTGTGTATTATCCTTTTATTTTCATATGGTATCAGAGCAGGTGGTTTAGTTTCTCTCGGTCTTGTTTGTGTTGTTCGCCGGCGGCCAGTGGCCGGCGGCGGCTGCCGGAGTCAAGTCTTTCAAAGACTCATGTCTGAAGTATCTCAATGTGCATCCTGCTCTCCTAATCTCAGTTCTGTCCACTGCATTTTCATTGTTGTCCATCGTTTGCTGCTGCCTTCTGCCTCTGGCCACCTACCAGCAGCTGTCCAACTCAGTTCATCACTATCTAAAGCTACCCACTCTCTTTTTTTTTTTTTAACTATTCAACAATGTGAACCGCTGTTCTCTATTAGTGTGCCTCTGTCTGCCGCCTTTCGCCGTCACTGTCCACCGGCACTTGTTGCTGCTGTTCGCGGCTGTCCACCGCCATCCGCCACTATTCGTTACTGTTCGCAGCTGCCCACTGCCGTTAAACACTCTCCAAAGCTACCAGCTGCCACTGTTTACTAAATCGTCACCGTTTGCCACTGTTCCGCCGTCGTCCGTCACTGTTTGCCGTTGGCTGCCGTCTCCAGCCACCTTAGTTTTTGCCGGCGACCACGGGATCTGGAGCGCCTCTCCGAGCGACAACCACCCCTACCGTTGCCAGAACTAGACACCCATCCATGTGTAGTCCACGCGCCGCCTTCTGCTGCTCAGAACGTCACGACGCCACCTCGATAGCTTTCGTCGGAGCCTCCTTTGTTGGTTATGACCTTCAAAAGTTCATTTCAGTGAAGTCCAGAAGCCACCCTTTTGAAAGTCCCTCTAGGTTTTTTGGTTTTCCTTTAGTGTTGTAGCATTTCCTCACTGTTTACCAAAGTTAACAGTTGAAGGTTGCTCAAGGTGTGAGGGGGAGTTTGTTTATGGTCATTATGTCTTCACGAAGTTGCTTTTGCTGCTATGCATATGCTCTCTGTTTTGTCAATCACGCCGTTCCATACATGTATTGTCTATTTGCCATTGTCCAGGCTCGATGGTAATCTTCTAGTCTGCTGCAGTTTGTTGCAATCGGCCATTGTTGGCCACCATCTGTTCTGATGGCAGTCTAGTCTGCCGCAGCTTGTTGCTGTCCGCCATTGTTGGCTGCCATTTGTTGTTGATGGTAATCTTGTCCGCCGT